>NW_022196900.1:95958380-96011288 GCF_008632895.1 Mastomys coucha
CAGGTGGATGTCCCCAGCCCTCAGCTGTGGCGTGGGGCAGCAGGCCTACATGTGTGGCAGGTGGATGTTGAATGGGGTTTATTGTTGGGCCCAGAGGCTCTCCTACCAAAGCCAGTATCTGCAGAAGGAGGTAAGCTGGGCTACATGGCACCATGGGAAACATGGTGGTTCAGACTAGTAGGAAGAAAGGCGCTGGGGGTCCTGCCAAGGCTATCTTTTGTGCCTCTGTCTCTTAATGGCAAGGAATGAGTTCAGCTTGCCAGGGAAAGGTTGTGTTCAAAGCATTATCCTTGGGTGAAGGACCTGCTGAGGGTGGATGAGTCTGCCAGAGGAACGATTGGCTGCTGCAGTTCTGTTGACTGAGTGGGTGCTAGCCTTCTGTTAGACTGCGAGGCTGTTATGTGGCGGGTGACTTAAAAGACTATTCATTTTGTATCAGTTGAGGCAGCTGAGCGTTGGGCAGCCTGAAGATTGGTTTTGATAGCTGTTGACAGAGTTACGAGTAGGCAGCCTCTGTGTGCTTCAGTGCCCCTCCTTTGCTTATGGTTGACTCTCTGTGACCTGGCTGTTTTATAGGACCAGGCCTTGTTGAGCAAAGCTGTGCAGTGTCTCAACACATCCAGCAAAGAAGGCAAGGACTTGGACCCTGAGGTGTTTCAGCGCCTAGTCATCACAGCTCGCTCCATTGCTGTCACGCGGCCTAACAACCTTGTGCACTTTACGGAATCAAAGCTGCCCCAGATGGAAACAGGTGAACTTGGCCTCCGTGGCCGTGGTCATGACACCCGCTCACTGCACCTCTTTGATCTCCGTCGTGCTCTTCCTATTCTTGGTGGCTTTGACAATGGATAATTGTTCCCCGTTTGCTTGCTTGTTTGTTTGTTTGTTTGTTTGTTTAACTTTGTAGGGCCTGTGACAAGGCCTCATTTGAACTAAATTGACCATCGTTGAATTTAGTTAGTGTTCGGAACCGCAGCTGGTCTGTTCTGAGGTTGTTGTGGATGAAGCTAAGCTTAGTTCCACCCTGGTGTCACTACAGAAATGTGTCAGGGAGTAGGGTTTTTCTTGTGTTCATCACTTTGTTTAGGGATGCAGGTCAGGCCCCTGGGTGAGGCTAAACTTAGTTTTGCCCTAGTACCTGGAGAGCACGTGCTGCATGCTGCGTGCTCCGACAGCAGAGTGTGGTCAGTGTGTGCAGGGCCTTCTCTCTCAGCTTCTCCTCCTCACGTTGGCTGCCCGGCGCTCAGTGCCAAGCCTGATGTGCCATTATTAGAAAGAGCTTGTTGCTGCATCTGCAGTTTCCATCACCTGTGTGTTACTGTATGCCATTGCCTTCCTGTTTGTTCTCCTAACGGTGCAGTCCTAGAATCGTTCTAGAGGAATCTCAGATGTCCCCTAGGTTTAGTCTAGCAGTTGGGACAGGTGTCTTTGACTCTGCTGTAAAGATCCTGAATGCTCCCCTCTCTACCTAACTCTAACACACAATGTTTTCTGTGATGTTCCTTTCCCAGACTGTTTTTCTCCCAGATGTGCCTGCTGGAATCTAGGGATAGTTGGCATATTGATTGGGGCCCCACTTGAAACTCCCTCCGCAGGCAAGCTTCCTTGACCTGAGTTAACCTTAAAACAAATTGAATTCTGTCTTAGATTTACCATCGTTAACAATTTCTTTTCTCCTGCGTAGAAGGAGCAGATGAGGGGAAAGAGCCGCAGAAGCAGGAAGGAGACGGCTGTAGTTTCATCACTCAGCTTGTAAACCACTTCTGGAAACTCCATGCATCTAAGCCCAAGAATGCCTTCCTGGCACCTGCCTGCCTGCCAGGTATCATGTTAGCAGGGGTACTTGGATCTTGATACAGTGAAGTAGGTATAAGCTCTTCAGCATCATGACCTTTTCCTCCATATAAGTGCAGAGAGATGTCTGTGAGCTTAGTGTATTGCTGCCCTTGGGAACTAGCAGTGCAGTGTGTGTGTGTGTGTGCGTGCGTGCGTGCGTGTGTGCGTGCGTGTGTGCGTGCGTGTGTGTGTGTGTGTGTGTGTGTGTGTGTAAATGCTTCCTTCGTGTGGGATTGCCTAGTTCACACAGGGGGCAGGGGCAACGGTGATGATGATGGTGATAACGATGACACTGGCTCTGGAGTTGATATTTAAAAACAATGTTATCTGAAAGACTTGGTTGAGAGTCAGCTTAGAGGTAGTGTGGAACCAGGCAGCAAAGTGTGTTCACTCATTTCCATGCTGCTGTTGCCTTAGTCCTCACCTGGGTCACACTCCTGAGAGTTGGGGAGAAGGGACGGCCCCTCAGCCAGAGAGGAGAGTAGATGCCCAGGCCCATTGGCCTGTCTGAGACCGACTTTGTCAACAGGTTTGGGGAGTATAGGTTTGGTGTTGTTATCTGCCTACCTCAAGTTTCCTGGCCTTGTCCATGGCTGTCTAAGGTCATTCCTACTTCTCTGGGGCAGGTTCTGCAAGGGCTTCTAAGGACACTTAGTGAATTGAAAGACTTAATAAAAACACCCCAACTACAGCTGTAAACCTGCACTGCAGTAGCGTGGGTTTGCTTTGCTGTGTGTTTGCCTGTTTTTGTCTCGACACCCTCTAGCTGATGCTGAGATTTGAGCTTTTGTCTCAGGCTTTCAAGGGCTCGAGTTGTTTTGTCAACAGATTTTCAGGTGATCCTCCTTCTCTTCCATTTAGGCCTTACTCATATCGAAGCTACGGTTAATGCGTTGGTAGACATTATCCATGGTTACTGTACCTGCGAGCTGGACTGTATCAGCACAGCATCCAAGATCTACATGCAGATGCTGCTGTGCCCTGTACGTATCATCACCACAGCCCCGACCTGATGCCTCTGCTCAGCCTGGGAGTGTGTGGAGAGCAGCCCAGTGCACACTGCCCTCATGAGAGCAAGTAGACTTCAAGTCTGACGGGCTGAGCTGGAGAGGTGCTTCAGTGCTTAACTGTACCGGCTGCTCTTCCAGAGGACTTGGGTTCAGTTCCTAGCAACCACATAGGAAGTAACAACTGCCTGAAACTCTAGTTCCAGGGGATCTAACACTCTGTCCTTGCCTCCTCGGGCCCTGTATAGTGGTGCACAGACCTACCATGCAAACAAAACACTCACACACGTAGAATATTATTTTTTAAAAATTTGATGGGAATCATCAATTGCAAATACAACAGAGCTATAGCAATGAAGTCTAGGTAAGGAGGACTTGCTCCTTGTTCAGTGATTTCTTCCCATGCATAGTCTGGAGCCTGCTGTAGAGTGAATGCTGAGTATTAGTTCCATGACTGTGCAAAGGCTGTGTTAGTGTGCCTGTTGGCAGATGATGAGTGGTACAAGTGCTGCTTATGGCATGGAGCAGAGAGTAAGGCCCTCCAGGGCTTGATTATGTAATGAGGTAGAGCTCACTTGGAGAGCTCTACCAAAGTGGCTTCAGGGTCCAGTGGCCTTGCAGACTGACCCCAGCAGGTAAAAGACAGGAAGCTGGTGAAGGTCTTACTGTGCTGAGTCTGGAGAGGCTGGCCTGCTCTATCCTGCAGCATTTTCAGGAGGACACAGGTGAGAGTAGACAGGCTTCTCCCTTGTGTCAGGCATTGGCAAGAGGACCCTGAAGATGGAGTCCTGGCTGACAGTGGAATGCCTAAGCTTGCTGTCTTCCTTTCAAACCTAGGACCCTGCTGTGAGCTTCTCCTGTAAGCAAGCTTTGATCCGAGTCCTAAGGCCCAGGAACAAGCGGAGACACGTGACACTGCCTTCCTCCCCTCGAAGCAACACTCCAATGGGTAATTTAAAGTCTGGATGAGACTTTCTCTGGGTGGGTCAGTGGTCCAGAGATGCTGCTGCTGTGAGATGTGCTGCTGCTGCTGACCAGAGTCTTTCTAGTTTTCTGTTCTTTTAATATTCTAGACAGTAGGGCAGTGCATAAAATGCATACAAGTAGAATAAAGTCAAGGTCATGGAAAACGAAAGGTGCTGTGGAAAATGTCCAGGATACAGCAAAGCATCTATATACCAGCTTCTACATGGTTATGTGAAGATGGGATATTTGGCTGAAGCGTTCTAAAAGCAATAGGAAAAACATGGAAAGACAACATAAAATTCACTGTTGAGGATGGGGTTGGGAGTGACCCAGGATGGGATGAAACAGACACTGAATTTGAGACTAGCCTGGGTTATGTGGCAAGACCCTGTCTCCAAAATAAAAAGCCAAGGTCTTGGAGGTGATTGTTAATAATTAAATAGTAAGAAATACACAGCTGTTGGGCGTGCTGGAGTGCCTGTGTTCTTGGTTCTCAGAAGATACTAAAGTGAAGAGAGTCAGGTGTTCAAGGACAGCCTAGGCTATCGATTGGGGCCTTGTCCACCTAAAAGACAATTTAAAAACTTACAGTGAGAGTAAGAAGGTACAGTAAGTTAAGGCACTCATCACAAGCCTGACAGCTTGAATTTGAACTGATCTGTGAGACCCATGTGTCAGGAGCATCATGTTAGGAGTCCTCTGACCTCCACACATGTGCTATGCCCCCCACAAAATGAATAGTAAATGTGAAAAAATAGTCACAATGACTAAACAAAATTTACTTTTTATTTTAGAACAAAACTGCTTTTCCTAGTACAACCTCATCATTAAGGGTCAGATTAATTGCGTATAAGTAGAGTCCTGATGGACTGACTACCTTCCCCTAATAGGCTAGGTAGCAAATTCCAAACTTTGCTCATGAGGTACTTGCTTGGGCACTTGGCACACCTGTGAAGAATAAAGAGAAGGAAGGTTCAAGTTTAGAGCTAATGTACTATGTTGCTGTTTTAACACGGAGTCTGTAGAAAACTTGTGGAGATGCTTTGCATTTTATGGTGCCATCCTTGAAATCCAGTGTGTGCATGGCTCCTCCTAGCAGCTTGTCTCCATTTAAACTAGCCAGATCTCAGGTGCTCAGTGGATTCTTGTAGCTGGTGTGTATTGTGGAACAATCATGTCTTCTTTTGCAGTGCTGGAAATTGAGCTTAGGCCTCATGCACGTTAGACAAGTGCTCTACCACTGACCTGTTTCCCAGCCCATGGTGCATATCTTGAGGAATATATATGACTTTGTAACGTTCAGACATCTTTCTAGAATAACATTTATTAGATGGGAAGCTAGAAGGTGACTTACTTGCTAAGTAAGTAAGTTTGCTTGTTTGCTGTGTGAGTGTGAGGATCTGAGTTCAGATTATCAGCATTGGGGAAGAGCAGATAAGCGGATGCTGGGCTGACTGCCCATCAATCAACCCGAATTACTGAGTGCTGGGTTCAGTGAGTGACAGGAAGACAATGGATATCTACCTTGCCTCCACATATCTCTGTGTGTGTGTGTGTGTGTGTGTGTCTGTCTGTCTGTCTGTCTGTCTGTTTTTCTCTCTCTCAAACGTATACGCACACATGTACTCACCTCCTACAGTATGGAAAGTTATTATTTCTGTTTTTCTCTCTCTCAAACGTATACACACACATGTACTCACCTCCTACAGTATGGAAAGTTATTATTTCTAAGAGAGGACTTACTTTAGCAACACAGCAAGTGAAAGGCAGTCTCCATCCTTTTCTAACAGTTGGGGATCTTACCTGGGCTTTCCACAGCCTTCCCACAGACAGGAATCCAGTGGGATGTGTCACGGTGGCCTCAGATTTCAATCCTGGTTCTGGCTTTGGTTTTTCTCATAGTTATTATATAGTTTAAAAATCTTACAGGCCTAGCTGTTTGGAGAAATGAAGTCTAGGCTACAATGATGTGGACACTATTGACACTCTTGAGTTCTTTTTCTGTCCTGGCAAAGAAAGGTCTTATGAGAATGGAGCTTGCAGGGCCTGTGGTATTCTATTTCTCTGTCTTGTTGAAATCTAAGGTGTTGTTTTTTTGTTTGTTTGTTTGTTTGTTTGTTTGTTTGTTTGGTTTTTCGAGACAGGGTTTCTCTGTATAGCCCTGGCTGTCCTGGAGCTCACTCTGTAGACCAGGCTGGCCTCGAACTCAGAAATCCACCTGCCTCTGCCTCCCAAGTGCTGGGATTAAAGGCGTGCGCCACCACGCCCGGCTTGTTTGTTTGTTTTTAAGATTTATTTATTATACATAAATACACTGTAGCCATCTTCAGGCAAACCAGAAGGGGGCATCAGATCTCATTACGGGTGGTTGTGAGCCACCATGTGGTTGCTGGGATTTGAACTCAGGACCTTCAGAAGAGCAGTCAGTGCCCTTACCCGCTGAGCCATCTCCCAAGCCTGGAATCTAAGGTTTTTATCCTTTCTAGATTGGAAGTCTCTTCCTGTTGATAGGGAAGCTGTCGATGCTGACTGCCTTCTCCCCAGATCCTGCTAGTTGTAGAAAACAAGTAGGCTGCCAGCCTAGCAACTACAGATTTGCCCTTGCTGGTACCAGCAAGGACCTGTCTTTAGACTCTTGCTGTGTGACAATCACATGCCAAGGAGTAAAAATAATACCTGTAGGTTACTGGGGTCTCTTTGTCTCAGGAGACAAGGACGATGATGATGATGATGACGCAGATGAGAAAATGCAGTCATCAGGCATCCCTGATGGTGGTCATATCCGCCAGGAAAGCCAGGAACAGAGTGAGGTGGACCATGGAGATTTTGAGATGGTGGTGAGTCTGGCAGCAGGAGAGGGAGGGAGGATCCTGCATTTCTCCTCTAGACTCAGCAGCTGCACTGTCTGCTGCGGGACTGACGGGGCTTTCTCTCTGCAGTCTGAGTCGATGGTCCTGGAAACAGCTGAAAATGTCAACAATGGCAACCCCTCTCCCCTGGAGGCCCTGCTGGCAGGTGCTGAAGGCTTTCCTCCTATGCTGGACATCCCACCTGATGCAGATGACGAGACCATGGTTGAACTAGCCATTGCCCTGAGCCTGCAGCAGGACCAGCAAGGTAGAAGGCAATGCCAAGAACACAACAAACTTACACAGGAGAGAGGGCATGGCAGTTGCTGATACCCCACCGACTTAGCTTGTCCCCAGTTGGGGAGAGGTTGATCTGGGTGAGAGCTGCTCAGGGTACAGGTGGAGAGTGAGGGTGGCTCTGACACTTCGAAGGCTGAAGCCAGGCTCTTCTTACTGCTGGCTGGATATTTTGAATGGGTGCCTCTTGAATCTGTGCTGAACTTGGGTGGACAGCAGTGGCCAGAGGGGTCACATGCTGGTGTTTAGACTCCTAATGACAGCAGATGGCCAAAGCAATACTGTGGACGGGGCAGAGGGGACCCTATGTTCACTCTCCACTTGTTTCCCAGGCAGCAGCAGCAGTGCCCTGGGCCTGCAGAGCCTGGGACTGTCCGGCCAGGCACCCAGCTCTTCCTCTCTGGACGCAGGAACCCTTTCTGACACCACAGCATCAGGTAACTGTCCACAGCAAGGAGCTTGGCTCAGGGTCCCAAGACCCTGCAGCCCTGTTCAGTGCTGTGAGAGTGTGACGGGCAGCTGCTCTGACAGGCCATCCTGGACTTCCTGCTTGTGCTGCAGCTTGGCATCAGCGCTTGTGGCTCCACTTCCTCACACTTTGCATGCTGCCTGGCTTTGGCTGACACCCAAGGAGAGGTCCAGGGAGCATCCTGCTGGCTGATGGTGCATAGACTAGCTTTACGGCATTCTGCCAGAGGTCTAACATGTTAGACGGTATGGAAAGAGACAAGAAATAAAGCTAATAAACCTTTAGCTCTTAGCCTCCATTTGCAAATCAGGTGAAACTACAAGAAGCCAGCAAAGACCTGTGAGCTTGGGAGAGAGTTTTTGTGGCCAATTCAGGCTATAGGAAACCTTCACTTATGTTGTCTTTGTTTTAAGTCTCTTTCCTAATCTGATAAAATTCCAGGTAGAGAGTTGGACCAAGCTGTGGGTGGCGGCAGCACATGGGGGAAAGTCCTTGAAAATCCACCCAGCCGAGAAGGGGCTGAGCCTTGCTAGACTGCTGCATCCCCCTACACTAGCTTATTTGGGGGGGGAGGGTTAGCTTGCCTAGATGAGATAAGGCCAGACTGCCTGCCCCTGCCTGCTGCCATGGCTTCTCGCTTCTCTGAGGTCTCTTCAGTTGTTGTCACTTGAGCCTTTGAGGTCGTGTTGTGGTTGTGGTTGTGTTGTGCTGGTCTTGTCTGTCGTGCTTGCTGGCTGTCTTGGCTGTCCTCCTCCCCTGTGGATCTCAGCCAGCATTTTCCTCCTGTCTCAGCTCAGCCCTGATCCTGGATGCTGTGGCTGTCTCTGGGGAATTTCCTTGCTTCATTATTAGCATCTGATGAGGATGATGGAAGAGGTGTGAAATTTTCTAATGAGCTCTCCTCTGGGCCATATGATTTTAAAAAATTGAAAGCAAAACCAAAATGACAAAATGAAAGTTGACTCACGAGCTCATGCTGAGTGATTTCATAACTGCAGATGGATGGATTGCTGAGCAAACCTCCTTGAGTGCTGTGCTCCAAATGGCAATGGCTCAGTAGGGCTCAGGAACACCTAGACAGTGGTGACCGGGAAGCTTTTAGTCCATGTCACAGAATCTTACTGACTCTGCACATGCTGTAACAGCGAAGGAAATGCCCAGTGCTCTGGGCTTTCACTCGGGTCTGAGTGCTGTTGGCGGTGTGCCCTGGAGAGTGTCTGTCCCCTTTGTTGATTAATCGGCAAAGCAGGTCTTGCCTTCTTTCTCTGCCCTCAGGACACTCAGACTGCCTTGTGTCCTCTGCAGTGTGCTGTGATGCTTTCGTCCCATTAGGGAGGGGTCTGTGCCTGTAACAGCTCTGTTACTCTCTCAGCTCCAGCCTCAGATGATGAGGGCAGCACCGCAGCAACTGATGGCTCCACCCTGCGGACCTCGCCAGCAGACCATGGCGGTAGTGTGGGCTCAGAGAGCGGGGGAAGTGCAGTGGACTCTGTGGCTGGCGAGCACAGTGGTAATGGGCCTGGGCGTCTTGATCTCTTTGGGCTCAGGGTGGTGGACAAGGTAGAAATCCCTGCCTGGTGTTTTGATTGATTTCTGCAGAGAGCAGTTGTGGGGACTCTCTATAATCTGGTAGAGTTCATTTAAACTCTACCATGGAGTGTCAAGTGTTCTGTGACTGGAGTTCAAGTCCAGTGACTAATCTGAAAAAATTGCAGAGTGTCTTTCAGTTGTCTTTAATTTCAAAAAGAACAGTGATATTATTTATAGCCCTAAATGGTGATTAAAAATAATTGTGGAATGACATTGAAACCCATATTCCTATGGTTTTTACTACCTGCCTCCTAAGGGAATGAACCGTTAAGCAAGCCATTCCCCCAGTACAGCTACTGTGATGTTTACATACACTCGCAGTCTCTTAGCGGAGGCTAGGCCAGTTTTGTAGGTTGCACAAGTGAAAACTGGACGAGCTCTGTGGGCCCAAAATCACACCAGCCAAAACCAGTTGGAACCTAATATTTTTCCCATCAAGACCAGCATTGGGAGTTGATGTGTACTTCTTAAATCATTTCCCTCCAGTGTCTGGCCGGAGCAGTGCATATGGTGATGCCACAGCTGAGGGGCACCCAGCTGGACCAGGGAGCGTCAGCTCTAGCACTGGCGCCATCAGCACCGCCACTGGGCACCAGGAAGGAGACGGCTCTGAGGGAGAAGGAGAAGGGGAAGCTGACGGAGATGTGCACACTAGCAACAGGTCAGGACCAGCCTGTCACTATCACCTGCCTGAAAGTGTATTTCAGAACTGGGAGATGGAGTGCTTCGTGCTAAGCGTGTGTTCCCAAGTGTCAGAGCAAGTGAAAGCTGCCCGTTTCTCCCCAGGCACTGCTGACATCAAGGTGTTATGGCTCCCATGCTGCTTTGCCTAATGTCTAGCTGGAGGTCTGTCTAGCTGGAGGTCTGTCTGTCTAGTTGGAGGTCTGATGGCCTCCAGCTTGTAGAGGGCACCCATCTGTCTGTGGCCTTTTGATTTAATACTGTATTTCTTTTCCAGTGTAAGACACAACTCACACAGCTGTTTAAGGACAGGAGTTATATTAGTTTGCCTTACTGTACGATGGCAACAAGTTAATCATATATTTGGGCTTCGTTTATCAGTGTTTCTTAAGGTCTAGAAATTTCCTTTGAAATGTCTTTGTTGTGATGCTATATTTTGGCCTCATAAAATGAGTCTGACATGCTTCAGAACCCCGTCCCTTCCCCTCCCTCCCTTTAGAAGAGTTTGTATAAGATTTATTTCTCCCATAGGCTTTTAGAAAAGTTCACTAATAAAGGTTAATCTGCATTTGGATTTTTGTTAAGGGAAGATTTTTTTTTTTAAATACAGAATCATTTTTTTGTGTGATAGAAGGTTATTTCTGTTAATTTATAAATAAGTTTTGGCATTGTATATTTTATATTGAATGTGTTCATTATGTTAAAGCTGTCAGTTTGGGGCATAAAGTTGTTCATAATTCTTTTTTTTTCCCCCTGAGACAAGGTTTCCCTGTATAGCCCTGTCTATCCTGGAACTCACTCTGTAGACTAGGCTGGCCTGGAACTCAGAAATCCACATGCCTCTGCCTCCCAAGTGCTGGGATTAAAGGCGTGCACCACTACTGCCCGGCTTCATAATACTTTTTAAAATAATAATGATTACTAATTTCCTCTTAGAGGATCTCACAAAGTACCCACAGCTAGCTGATCTGAAACTCACTCAGCTCAGGCTGGTCTTGCTCTCAGATTCCCCTGCCTCTGTCTCCTGGGTCCTAGGATGGATTGTAGGGATGTAACCCTGTGCCAACTATTATTTGGTTAACATAGTAGGCTTATTCCTAAGTATCCAGCTCCTCATTGGCCTCTATGGCAGGAGGCAGGAGTGTATTCCACTGGATTTTTTTTGTATGCCACTCCATGTCTTCTGTACATTCCTTGGCCTTGCAGGCTACACATGGTTCGTCTGATGCTGTTGGAAAGATTATTGCAGACACTGCCCCAGTTACGGAACGTTGGAGGTGTCCGGGCCATCCCGTACATGCAGGTATCTTCAGTTCTCCTGATCCACTACATTACTGTTGAGCTACCCTCAGGCAATGTACTTCTTTTTCAGGGACCTCAGCGGGCTGGTGTTAAGGTCACAAAAGTATGGCATGTAGCCTGAGCTGTAAGCTGCAACCCTTTATAGCTGTGGTTAAGGGGTGCCCCATGGTCATTCACCTGACAGAACTTGGAGGTTTGAAAAGAGTCCTGATACCCACTCAGGATCCTGAGTAATAGAGTACATGCTCTGCTCTTTAATACTTAGATCAGCACAGTGTCCTCTTTCACGCCATTGTAATTGGCTTGTTACTTAGTTGTTTTTAATAAAGTTTTTGTAAAGTCTTTCAGTGGTGTCCCAAATGGCTCAGGTGAGTTTTACAACCCTGGGCACTTAAACTAGGGTAGTCCTGGAGTCTGGAATGCCCTCCTGAATTGCAAGCTAGGACAGAGTCAGAGGCCAGGGTTGTTTCATGACATTCTCAGCCCTGCCTTCAGAAGTCGGCTCTCTGTTCACTCTGCCTTCTAGGTCATTCTCATGCTCACTACAGATCTGGATGGAGAAGATGAGAAAGACAAGGGAGCCCTGGACAACCTGCTTGCACAGCTCATTGCCGAGCTGGGCATGGACAAAAAGGTGAGTTGAAAAAGTGTGCCATGCTCAGCTGGGAGGGGTGGGATGACAGTGTGAGGGTTAGTCAGGAGGCTATCTCAGGTTCTCCTCCTTAGAGGACCTTCCTTTGGGTTCTAGTTTTACTCCTGGTGCTGGGACAAAAGTAGCATCAAGGGGAAAGGATTTATCTAGCTTTCAGTTGAGGTTATAGCCCATCACTGCAGGAAAGCAAGGACAGATCCAGCTCTCTCTGTTCACACAGTAGGGAGCACAGGTCCCATTTCAGCCTAGGTCTCCCTACATCCATTAAAGCAGTCAAGTCACTTGCATAGGATGGCTTGATCCATAAGTCCGTCATTGAGACTCTTCTCAGGTGACTCAGGTTATGTCAGGTTGACAGTTAAGGAGTACAAATGACAAGTAGGACAAAGTCTGTGCCCTTGTCATATATTCCATGGCCTCTGAGTGCAGCAGCATCCATTGCACCAGGTATAACCCTCAGCCTCATTGGAGCCTTCTTTGCTCTTCCGTGCTGAAAGGCATGTGTGGAGGCGGGGGTGGTCTTGTTGGAGCTTAGAGGAAGCATCGGTGTCTGGATTCTCCCTGCAGGATGTCTCCAAGAAGAACGAGCGCAGCGCTTTGAATGAAGTCCATTTGGTCGTGATGAGACTCCTGAGTGTCTTCATGTCCCGCACCAAGTCTGGATCCAAATCTTCCATCTGTGAGGTATTTGTGCTTTGAGCTTATGGGTTTGAGGCAAGGTAAGATAATGGAGTGGTTAGCACAGGGCTGAGGACAGAGGTGATAGTCCTATTAGAATAAGCCTGTCACAAACTAGGGAAGTGCCAGTCTGTCCCTTTTGAGGTGCAGAACTTCTCACATTTTTGGAATCCCTGCCAAGCCCAGGTCCTTACCAACAAACCCTCCAAAGGAAGGGTTAAAGAAAAGGCTTGGAGGTTCCACCGTTGAAAAGCAAGGGCCTGTACTGCAAAGCACAGAGTAGCTAAGAGGATCTCCAGTGTCTGTTGCTATAAGGTATGGTAATAGAGTAGAGAGAAAGCCAGTGTGTGTGGGAAAATGAGATTAGCACAAAGCAGAGACGGTGGAAATCGGGGTTGAACTGCATCCAATCTTAATGAGCTTATGAGCTGTGGGGTGTGCTGGGATTTCCAAGGCTCTCCTAATGGTCTTATGTACAGTAGCTTTGCTCCTTCCCGCTTCTTATGCATGCAGTCACCCACTGTCTCCCTTGGAGACTAGTTTTCTGGAAGAGCCCCTACTGGGAGGGTGAGGTTGCCAAGAAGGACCTAGAGTGGAACTTTTTGTCTCTCTTTCAAATGAGGTTCTGTTCACTTTGCTTCAGGGGAAGGAGAAAGCTTTGCCTCCTTGGCACAGAGATGTAGCAAGGTCAGGTTAAGAGCTAGTATTTGTTTTCTCTTAGATATAGTTGTTGCAGAGAGCTGGGGAGAGTAGCTTAGCCAGTTGAGAAACTTGTAATACAACAGACTGATGAACCCACGTCTGTCAGGGCCGTGTCATGAATGTGTTGGTGGTTTGACTCACTCTAGTTTTTACAGCTCGTCCTTGCCTGCTCTGTGTTTTCTCCCTCAGTCGTCTTCCCTCATCTCCAGTGCCACGGCAGCAGCCCTGCTGAGTTCGGGGGCTGTGGACTATTGCCTCCATGTGCTCAAGTCTCTGCTGGAGTACTGGAAGAGCCAGCAGAGTGATGAGGAGCCTGTGGCTGCCAGCCAATTGCTAAAACCACACACGACTTCATCTCCACCAGATATGAGCCCGTTCTTTCTCCGCCAGTATGTGAAGGTGAGGCCTCTCTGGTCACAGGCAGCTCTTTGGCTCTCCTCTGAGCTGTATGCTCTGCTTTTGTTAAGTAAAGCTAGGAAGACTAGTGTTAGGAGCCACACTAGGACTAGCCACAGTTAGGACTGGGTTCTAATCTCATCGTGACCTAATAATACGGCCACTCCTCTCAGCTAGCTCGGGGTGGGGTGGGGTGGGGGGGTTGTTCTCATTTCTGCCTTTGTTGTAAGCCTGAGGAAGCAAGTACGATCAGTCACTTCCTCTCATGTGAAACTTTTTGGGAAACTGTGAGACTGTACATGAGACAAGGTGACAGTAGCAGTGGTCACTTGCCCTCCATCCCTCTTCAGAAGCTTGTGAACATGCTGGGTAGATGAGCAGGAAAAGAAGACCTCCAGCAATCCAACCTACTAGCCAGGGCCCATGGCAAGATCCTAACCAGTCTCAGTAGACCTCAGCTACTGTACCCAGGGAACTAGGGTGAAATCTTAGGTGCTCCACAGGGTCCTGAGCACTGCCGGCTTAAGATTATAAAGGTCTTAGCACAGTGCCTGGCATACACCAGTATGTCATCAATGGTAGTGGTTGGTACCTTTTACTCCTGTTGAGTCAGTTAGTGGAGCCAGAAGGGTAGACTAGCTACCGAATTTGAATGTGCGGCAGTATAACATGTCAGTCTGACCATGTACTTCTGTCTTGCGCTCTCTTTAAATGGCTGGTAGTTTTGTATAACACTGATTGATTGATTGATTGATTGATTGATTGATTACATGTCTGTGCATCTGGAGCCCTTCGAGGCCAGAAGAGGGTGTTAGATCTGGTAGGACTGTGGAGTTAGAGAGGGTTATAAGCTGCCATGTAAGTGATGGGAACTGAGCATAGACCCTCTGGAAGAGCAGCTAGTACTCCAGTCATTGAGGAGATGGCTCAGCAGTTAGGAGCACTGGGTCTTAGTCTGTTCCCATTCTCAGCACCCTGTCAGGCTGCTTATAGTCACCTGTAATCCCAGATTGCAGGGACCCAGTACTCTCTTCTGGCCTCTGTAGGTGCCCAAATACATGTGACATTTACACAGACACACAATTTTTTAAGAAAAAAATTTTAAATTGGGAATTGCAGAGATGACTTCATAGCTAGAAACACTTGTTACTCTTGGAAATTCCCAGTACATACATGATGGCTCACACCTATCTGTAACCCCATTCTAGGAGATTCAACAGGCATATAGATTGTATGTGTGTATGTGTGTGTGTGTGTGTGTGTGTGTGTGTGTATGCACATGCAAAACATTCATGTAATAGAGTAAAATAAATCTAAAAACATAAAAAATTGTATTAAAATTGAAAAAACTTTATATAGGTGTGCACATGTACACCCCTGCATTCTCTCTCTTTTTCTCCCTCCCTCTCTCCTGTGGGGGTGGGGGTGGGGGGTTCAGAGGACTCCTTTTGAAAGTCAGTTTTCCTTCTACCAGGGGTCAAACTCAGGTCATCAGGCTGGCAGCAAGCACCTTTACCTGCTGAGCCGGCTCGTAGCCCAGCTGCTTTTAAGGACCATGTGCTCTGTCTCCTGTTATTCTTGCATGTCCCAAGAAACCCAGGCTCTTCGTATAAGTGAAATGTGGCTCCAGCTTTGAAAGGCATCATAATGCTTAGTGATTAACTAGCCCTTTTCCTGGCTGTGGTCTTGGAAGCCTGGTGAGCCCAGGTCCTTATGAAGGTGCTCTTCTCCAGGGTCATGCTGCTGATGTGTTTGAGGCCTATACCCAGCTGCTCACAGAGATGGCACTGAGGCTTCCCTACCAAATCAAGAAGATCGCAGACACCAGCTCTCGAATCCCTCCTCCTGTCTTTGATCACTCCTGGTTCTACTTTCTCTCTGAGGTGAGTGAGCCGTGCCTTGCTTGGGGAGAGGTGAGTGAGTTCTCCCTTCCCCTCTGTGGACTGCTTCCTTCCTAGCCCTAACTCAGTGTCCTCGCAGAGCCCTCAGCACTCATGCTTCCTTCCTAACCCTAACTCAGTGTCCTCACAGCCCTCAGCACTCAGGCCCTGCTCGTGCCCCTTTGGAGTGTACTGTGTAGTGCCCCTGGGGTGCGTGTATCAGAGCAGCTGTTGGCTCTTGTTTCTGTGCCTGTGTGATGTCCCTAGCTCTTGTTTCTGTGCCTGTGTGATGTCCCTATAGGGTTGGCAGCTACTTAGTCTTTGAGGACACTCGGGAAGGTAGAGCACATACTGGTTCCCTTCCCATGCTGCTTAGTGGGAAGACTGGTGACTGTCCAGATCGCTTCTTGAGAAACAAACAGATAAAAAGGGAGCATGGTGGCCACACACAGAGACACCCACCAACAGTAGCAGGACAAGAGGTCTAGCATTGTGATCATAGCTCTCTGGGAGGAAGTACTATGCCTGATGCCTTGGAGCTCTCAGGAGATGCGTTATAGACATGGGTGTGAAGAGAAGCCGCTAAGGAGAGCCCTCTCTAGCTCTTTGAGTGGCTGGTGCTGGGTCTTGGGCGTTGAGCCAGCCCGTGCCTCCTGCCTTCAGTTTCCCTCGAGGGCACGCAGTAGCAGACACTAAGAAGAAAGGTGCCAGCACCAAAGGCAGTTGAGGTTGCCCAGTTCTAGCCAGGCCTCACAGTAGAGGATAGCGAATGGTTTGGAGCACAAACAGTAGTTTAACCAGTACAGTAAGTCAGTATCAACTCTGGGAAGGAAGGCCAAGTGCCTACCCCTGGCTCCTCAGCTGAGGAGTAGAGGTGGAGGATGTGAAGGCCAGCGACCTCTTTGTAGATTCCTAACTGCTTGAGAAGAGGAACATGAATATTTGATTGTCCCCTAGTTCAATTTTTTTTTTCTTTCTGTGTTACTCCCTCCTGGTCCCTTTAAGGAATTTTCAAGTTCCTCAGAGGCCAGTATGGCTGGGAGTTGACTCACTCGCCCATTGGTATCCATGTGTGCTGCCCCCACAGATATAACCAACTAGATCAAACACATACAACAACAGCAAAAAAGACACTGTACTGAATGTGTGGTGTTTCTTGCTAGTGTTCCCTGAATAGCACAATGTAGTCACTTACAAAGCATTTAGACCATAATATGTGTTGGGGAAAAACTAGAGATCATCTAATGCTAGAAGAGTATGCACAGGGTGTCTGCAAATACAACGCCATCTTACATAAGGGAGCAGTAGCACCTGAAGCCTTTGGGGTTCACCCTACCCAGTTCCCTGTGGATGAATGTGACTTATACACTCTTAAAGTTTTTAGTAACAGTTTGTTAAAAAAAATACAGACAAACAAAACCCCAAAACCAACCAAGGTGTTGTAGCTGCGGGTGGTAGTTATAGTGCCTGAATAATATTAACTGTGTCATTTAATCCTTCCAGTACCTAATGATCCAGCAGACCCCTTTTGTCCGCCGCCAAGTCCGAAAACTTCTGCTCTTCATCTGTGGATCAAAGGAGAAATACCGACAGCTCCGAGACCTGCACACCCTGGACTCCCATGTGCGCGGGATCAAGAAGCTGCTGGAGGAGCAGGGCATCTTCCTCCGGGCCAGTGTGGTCACAGCCAGTTCCGGCTCCGCTTTGCAGTATGACACGCTCATCAGCCTGGTACGAGGGTTGTGGTGATTGGGCCAGGGCAGGCATGTGGTAAGGCTCAGCCAAGGTGGTACTAGCACAGGGCAGAGCAGGGTTTGTAAATATTTCAGAGAATGCTGTGTCTGGGGGTCAAGCACCAGGTAAATCGCTGGCACTGACGAGCTGACCTGAGGGTTCCTCACCTGTGAAGTGGGTCAATTGAACATCCTACCCGGGTTCATTTGTCATACATAGGATCAACCTGAGATTGGTACACCATGGATTTTGTCCTTGAATACTAAAGAAGCTTGAGTATAAGTATGTTCTGCTGCCTAAATTGAGAGTAAATGGAGTGTTTCACATTCAGGTGTCTCATCTTTGGTGTTAAGGACAGCCTGGCTTGCTCATTTAGCTTTCTACTTCTTATAGTGAAGAAAGAAGTGGGTTGTAGCTTCTGGGGGCATGGCCTTCCTTTGCCTTAGTAAGTAGCCTGCAGCTTTCCAGAAAACTGAAGGCAGCGTGCTGTGGGGGTAGGGAGGTCAGGGGTAGTGGGGTGGGAGCAGACAGGGACATTGTGTCTAAGCTGCAGCTATGTGTGGGCCCTGTTCCCAGGTCCACCAGCCAACTCAGAGGACACCTGCCTCACATTGAAGACCGGGGTTACTTTGTGGTCTCAAGCCAGGCCTGACACGCAGAGCAGCCTATGTTGTTTCTCGGTATCACTCACCCGTGATTGGCTCCTGTTTCAGATGGAGCATCTGAAGGCCTGTGCAGAGATTGCCGCCCAACGAACCATCAACTGGCAGAAGTTCTGCATCAAAGATGACTGTAAGCAGTCCTCCCTGGGTTGCCACTGTGACATCTGTGGAGAGCTGTCTGCATTAAGCTGTGAACTGAGCACTGGAGATACAGTTGCTCACAGAACACAAGCCAGAGCTTCACTGATGAGGGTTGCTTGTCAAAACTTTGGCACAGGAGTACAGAGCAGGACTCGCAGATGGTAGCAGTAAAGTCACATAGAACAGGACTGTAGAACTCGTTTCCTTGAGGCATAGGGGCTGGATCCCCTCAGTGTGATTACCCCATGCTTTTTGATCACTCCACAGCTCCTGGTAGCATTGAGCAGAGAGAGTTGGGAGAGAAAGCCTTGTCCCATACCACAGCCAGATGCTCTGCCGTAAGTAGTTCAGTCACTCCAGAGCTGACTCCACCTTTCTCCTCACAGCCGTCCTGTACTTCCTCCTGCAAGTGAGTTTCCTGGTGGATGAGGGGGTGTCCCCCGTGCTGCTGCAGCTGCTCTCCTGTGCCTTGTGTGGCAGTAAAGTACTCGCAGCCCTGGCGGCCTCCACAGCCTCCTCCAGTGTGGCTTCCTCTTCAGCCCCTCCTGCGGCCAGCTCTGGACAAGCCACAACTCAGTCCAAATCTTCCACCAAAAAGAGCAAGAAAGAAGAAAAGGAAAAAGAGAAAGAGGGTGAGGTCCTGTGCTAGGTGCTTAGCCCTCTAAGTGCATAGTATCGTGGCAGATGCTGAAAGGTTTGACCCAAGTGCGTCCAAATGCTCCTTAATGTCTCCTGTCACATTTTCAATCATGATGAAAGGGACACCATTTACTGTGACTTACTGTGATAGAGATAGGAAGGGCACTGAACGTACTCAGTCCAGTACTGCCTAGTCCCCGAGTGCACTGAGGTACTGAGCAGCCCTTCCCCTTTGGCTTCTCCATTTCTCATGGTCCTCGAAGACCTGAGACAGATAATCAGAGGTGAAAGAAACACTGAACTAACCATCTAAGGAGTACAGGGCAGCTGTCACTATTGAAACCTGCTGTAGCTGTTGGCTCAGTGCCAGGCTTACTGTCCTGTCCTTGGTGGTGGTGAGGCTGTACATTGACCCGCTGTGGCCAAACCATTTGTGCCCCAAATAACTGATAATTGGCAAATTCCAGCCTGGGCCCTTGGGTGAGTCAGGCCTACTCTGATGTTGCAGGTGAAAGCTCTGGTAGCCAGGAGGACCAGCTGTGCACAGCTCTCGTGAACCAGCTGAACAGATTTGCAGACAAGGAAACTCTGGTCCAGTTTCTCCGCTGTTTCCTGTTGGAGTCCAACTCATCCTCAGTGCGCTGGCAGGCCCACTGCCTGACACTGCACATCTACAGGTGGGCCAGGGCTGCCTCTTGAGTTCTGGGCAAATGCTCATGGTCACTATACCAATATCTATGCTCATTTGAAGGCTTGGAGGTCTCTTTGTTGAGCTATCTGCATTGTAGCTATTAAGCTAATGCCTTTGGCAGGCCAGTTTCCACTCAGAAGGGTGTGGTCAGGAGCTCCTAAAATGACAGTTGGCTAAAGCTCACTCGCCTTTGCTCTGGAGTAAGATGGGATGCCAATGGTAAATTGATAGAGTGTTCCATCTGCTAGGGAGCCACCAGACCCTGAGCCATAACTGCATGTGTGAGGACAGTGCACACAGTCTCAGGCCTGGGTGGCGTCTCACTCATTGCTGCTGTTTACCTACAGAAACTCCAACAAGGCTCAGCAGGAGCTCTTGCTAGATCTCATGTGGTCTATCTGGCCGGAACTGCCTGCTTACGGTCGGAAGGCTGCCCAGTTTGTGGACCTACTGGGCTATTTCTCCCTGAAAACTGCACAGACAGAGAAGAAGGTAAAAAGAGAAGCCCCTACCCCCACTTCCCATCCTCGATGTGGAATCTTTTTTCTTGAATGAAGAACATTATCGAGGTCATCTCCACATATGAGATCTCTCTTGAATCTACCTAGTGTTAGTAACATTGTATGCCATAGTGTTACAGCATTGTTACTGTTGAGTACAATTTGCTTTCTTCAGTCTAAATGTAGCATAGATGCACAGTGAGTGGCTGGCAGAGAACTGGGTCCCATGGGGAAGAAAGGTAGCTGGCCCAGCTCGGGAGCCAGGAGGCCTGCTGAGAGCTAGGAGTGCGCTGCATCTAGGGAGCCACTGCTGACTTCTCCCTAAAAGGGAGTTAACCTTTCTCCAAGTGCGAAAGGCTGCCTAGTGTCCAGGGATTATGGGTGCTTGTGAAGAAGGTAGACTCTGTTAGCCAGTTGGGAGTGAGGACCAGCGGCTGGGAAGACAGAAGCAAGTCTTTTTACACTGGGATGGATGGATGTGTACATATATGGGGGGTGCATGCCATGGTGTGCATGTGGAGATCAGAAGAGAGCTTGCTGGAGTCATTTCTCTCTTCCTACCATGTGAGCCTGAGTATCAAACTCTGGTCACTAGGTTTAGTGGCAACACCTTTATTCCAGAGGCATGTTGTGAGCTCAGTACTCGGGTTTTTAACCAATTTCCCTGAATTCTGTTTCAGTTGAAGGAGTATTCACAGAAGGCTGTGGAGATCCTGAGGACTCAGAACCACATTCTCACCAATCACCCCAACTCCAACATTTACAAGTGAGCTGGCTGTGTTTGCTTCCTGTGGTTTGAAGAGCAGTCACAGCTTTTGGAGCAGTTGTTTGCTTCCTGGTTGTGCATGGCTGAGTGCTCATGAACTTAGTGGCCCCTTAGGTGTCACCCAGCCTGTTGGCCTGAAGCTTTCTCTGGAGCCAAGGCTTTCCGGCTCTGGCAGTTAAACAGATGTGATAGCCAAGTGCGGAGTGGTGACCAGAGGTTGTGGGAAGGCTGATTTCAAACCTTAACCTGACCAGATAAAGCAAGTCTACACACATGTCTTCCTCTTATTAGAAGAAAAAGGACCCTGTGTGTGCACTTGAGGTGTCTAGGGGCTTGCATGCTGTGCATACATGTGGAGGTTAGAGGTCAGCCCTGTGGAGTCAGTTCCCTCCCCTCCCATTTCTAGGGCTCCAGGGATTGAACTCCAATGGTCACACTTGCCCTTTTCCTCTGACCCATCTTTTTGGCCTCAGGGAAAAAACCGTTTAAATACGGACATTGCTTAAGTTTGTGGTTTACTGTTATGCTGGCTTAGTATTGGCTTTTTAAATGTGCATTTGTGTTCTTGTTTGTAGGCACATGTGTACAGCGTGTAAGAACCACATGCTCTTAGATGTTCTCTATCTTATTTGATGAGGCAGGGCCTTCCAGTTGAACTCATTGCTTGCTTATGCTTGCCAGTTTGCTGTAGCCTCCCCCGTCTCTGCTCCCCAAGTTCTGCAATTGTAGATAAGGTGCTGTGTACATCCAACGTTGATGTTGGATCTAGGAATCTGAACTCAGGCCTACATGGCAAGTGTCCCATCTTCCTGGCTCTTTAACTAGTGAGTTTTAGAAAATAGCTTTGAGTATTGATTGTATAGCAATCATGACTCTTCTGAGTGAGGTTTGAATTCCTTTCCGGATGTGCATCAGCTTACAAGTAGGAAGCACTTGAGTTGATTTTTTGATCTTTCTTCCTGTGCCTACTATGCCCTTCTGAGCTTTAGTCCCTTCCCTTCCACCCACAGGGACATGGGGGAGTGGGAGCCGGCTCTGGCATGGTCTAGAAGGAGTGGGAGCCGGCTCTGGCATGGTCTAGAAGGAGTGGGAGCCGGCTCTGGCATGGTCTAGAAGGAGACTGCTGATACTAAAACTGCTTTCCTCCCCAGCACCTTGTCAGGCTTAGTGGAGTTTGACGGCTATTATCTGGAGAGCGACCCCTGCCTGGTGTGTAACAATCCTGAAGTGCCATTTTGTGTAAGTATTTTAAGCAGGGAAATCCTGAGGTTTTTCAGTTAGTTGCCGCCTGCCACACTGGGTACCCTGAGTAGAAACTTCATCTGTGGATGAAGAGGAAGTTATGTTGATGGCCATTGAAGAATGGAGATAGACGAATGCTCATTGTGTTGTTTTGTGTGCTCTTGTATTTAGTATATCAAGCTGTCTTCCATTAAAGTGGACACACGGTACACCACCACCCAGCAGGTTGTAAAGCTCATTGGCAGTCACACCATCAGCAAGGTGACAGTGAAAATTGGGGACCTGAAGCGGACCAAGATGGTGCGGACAATCAACCTGTACTACAACAACCGAACTGTGCAGGCCATCGTGGAGTTGAAAAATAAGTACGGGCTTTGCAGGTGTTCCCGAGTACAGCTGTGCCCTGCAGGGTCAGACAGACACACCCAAAGGCTGTGTCCTCTCAGTCACGACATAGGGACAGCAGTGAAGCTGTTGACAGCAAAGAGAGGGCAAGAAAGGTTCCTCTCAGCCTGCCCGGGTAGGGGCATTGAAGAGGGGCTCCAGGATCTCTTGCCTTGTGCAAACCTTGTGCACTGGAAAGTAGTTGGCATTTGGGGAAAGGCAGCCGTGAATCTGCTCACAGAAAGTATTTCTCTGTATTTTCTCCACTGCGTTTTCTTCCATTATTGCATGCGCCTACCCTCCCTGTCTATCCCTAGGATGTCATAGGCCTAGCTGCATTATGTTGATTCCCCAAGGACCAAGCAGTTTGTGAGTCTTAGGTGTTGCTGCTGAGCAGAGGTAGATATGACTGGCCTGTTAAGGCTCAAGGGCTGCATTGCCCATAGAAGGAGCAGGCAGCTCGCAGTAACCAGTGACTCTGGTCTCTGCCTGAAGTCTGTTCTTGGAGTAGTTAGTCTCAAAGAGCTGCTGCCTGTCAGGATAGACTTTCTCCCTAAAGGCATTCAGTTAGTTTTCTGTATTGCTGAGTAAGCACAGCTACTGGTAGAATGGATCCGCTGCAGCTCTACCTAGCCCTGTGACCTTAAAAGTGCTTCATTTAAGTTCCTGCCCTCAGGGTCTTCCTCTAAGAATTAAAGTAATTGTGTGTGTGTGTGTGTGTGTGTGTGTGTGTAGAGCTGGGAGCAGAGCTGCAGCCCTAGTAAGTGCATGATTGATACAGCACAGCTCCTACTTCCTGGTTGTAAGCAGCCGGTGCTATTCTGCCTGTCCATATAGCATGCTCCTGCATCCACAGAAAGACCCCTTCTTCGTTGTTGTCTCTTGACAACACTCATATTTCCTCCAGAGACAGCCATCAAGATGAGCAATCTGCTGGCCACTGCCACTAGCCACCTTAGTGGGCTTTGGGAGTCTTGTCCTCGATGGGAATGCTGCAATTTTTCTAGAATCTCAAGTTATCATAACAATTTAAAGAGTGTCTGTGTCTTTTTATATATTTTTTAAGATTATAGTATAATTGTATCATTTTCCCCTTCCCTTTCCTCCCTCCCCTCCCATCTAATCCCCCTCCCCATTCAAGTTCATGGCCTTTTTTTTTTTCTTCTTGTTTTTACATCTCCATGTATGTAGGCTTACATATTCCTAATATATAAATACAGCTTGTTTAGTCCATATAATGTTCCTTGTGTGTAAGTGGTTTTAGGGCTAGCACTTGGTACTGGGCAGTTAGTGTGCTTGTCCCCGGAGAAGACTGTCCTTCTGCTCTCAGCATTCTTAGTTGCCCGTTGTTCTTGTCACATTAGCATGTTTATTGCTGTTGGCTTATTCATGTCCTGTTTAGGGAGCTGGGTTGCTAAATGTGTGTAGCTTCTCTGACAAGTCTAAGAGACAAAATCTCCCAGTACACTTCCTTTCCTCTGGCTGTTAGGATCCTTCTGCAGCGATCCCTGAGCAGATTGTGTTGTGGGTGTCCAGTTGGGCTGGGCTCTCGGCACCTGGGTCAGTTGTGGTTTTCTGTACTGGTCTCTGTTGTGATGAGAAGTTTCTTTGATGGTGGAATGAGGACTCACTCATCTGGCTAGACCCTGGAGAAGTGACTGCCTGCCCCCTACCCTCCTTCTTTTCTTTTCAGAGGAAACAATAAGAGAATTTTTTTTTTCTTTGAATAGTCACTTAATTGCCTTAGGAAACTAGGCAGGGTGGCCTGACTCCCACCACAAGTCCATCATCACTGAGGGTCACACGGGAGGCTCTTCTCTATATTTTTTGTTGTCTCCTAGACCAGCTCGCTGGCACAAAGCCAAGAAAGTTCAGCTGACGCCTGGACAGACAGAAGTCAAGATTGACCTGCCTCTGCCTATCGTGGCCTCTAACCTGATGATCGAGTTTGCAGACTTCTATGAGAACTACCAGGCCTCCACAGAGACCCTTCAGTGTCCTCGCTGCAGTGCCTCTGTCCCTGCCAATCCCGGCGTCTGTGGCAACTGTGGCGAGAATGTATACCAGTGTCACAAGTGCAGGTGACTTGTCCTATAGGCCTGGGCAAGCACGTTCTGGGTTCTCCTCTGTAGCAGTCTCAGGACGGGCAAGGCCCCTGTCTGGTTGGTGCCCTATGGTTTAGCAGATTATACAGTGGTCTGTAGAGGGGAGGAAGGGGAGGAGGAAGAGGATGTATGTGCACGTTTGCTCTACTTACTGGGCCGCTCATACCCCCTCACCTGTTGGTTGTTATCCCTTCAGTAATTCCTGTTCCCAGAGTATAGAGTGGACACAGCCCCTTCTCCTCCTCCTTCTCACTCTAACTCTTTGTCCCCACTGACCTGGGCACTTTGGTTACTCAGGTCCATCAACTATGATGAAAAGGATCCCTTCCTCTGCAATGCTTGTGGCTTCTGTAAATATGCTCGCTTTGACTTCATGCTTTATGCCAAGCCTTGCTGCGCAGTGGATCCCATCGAGAATGAAGAAGACCGGAAGAAGGTAAGCCTGCATCTAGCCTAGGTCCCCACCATTGCTTGGCTCTGAACCTTGGAGGAGAGGTGTTAGTGAACTGAGCCTTCAGCTTCCAGTTAATGAGCCTCAGAGAAAAGTGGCAAACATGGGCCTGGCTTTTGGGAAGAGCCACAGTGACCAAAGATGTGCTAGGCTCAAGATAGGAATTAGAGAAGCGTTAGTGCAAACTGAGCATCTCAAGGAGCAGCTAATTCTGATTCAGAAGGAGCTGGTGACATGCACTCCTTTGTCCCATGGTTAGCCTCAGCTGGGTTTAGTAGGAGGGCAGAGAAGAGGGGATACCTGTTCAGGGTGACGGGGAGACAGAAGGACACAGTTTCTCACAGCACTTGTGTTGTTTTGTGTCTGTGTGAACTGCCCCAAGTCGCTTCTCAGCACTGAAATCCAGCCCACATTCATTGCATATTTCTTTTAAGACTGTTGCGCCACCTCCTAGGGTTGTTCTGAAGGACAGTGTAGAGCCATGTGCCTGGTCTTTATAGGGAACATGTTTCATAGGTGGCTAGCAGTTAGAGCCATGGAGGGAGAAATCAAGCTGTAAAGTGCCTCCTTCAAGTGTCCGTCCTTTTGGTCTAGGCCGTTTCTAACATCAACACACTTCTGGACAAAGCCGACCGTGTGTACCATCAGCTCATGGGACATCGGCCCCAGCTGGAGAACCTGCTCTGCAAAGTGAATGAAGCGGCTCCAGAAAAGCCACAGGTGCACCCAGGCCAGAGGGTATTGGGTCACGAGGGGAAGGCTGCCCTTACTGAGGTCATCCCGAGGGTGGAAGTCTGACACTTGCCCTCTTGGGATTGCAGGAAGACTCAGGAACAGCTGGAGGCATCAGCTCCACTTCAGCCAGTGTGAATCGCTACATCCTGCAGCTGGCTCAAGAGTATTGTGGAGACTGTAAGAACTCGTTCGATGAGCTCTCCAAAATCATCCAGGTAGGGAATGGGAGTAGCTTGCAGTGGATGCTTTATGCTTTCTGGGCAGCCTTTGCCCCACCCAGGCTCCCTGTTCAGCTCAGTGGGCCCCACCAACCCCACAGCTGCACCAGTGGCTCCTCCCACCCTAAGGTAATGGCCACTTGTCAGGATCTCTTTGCAGTCAGAAACAGCATTAATGGAGGTGGGATGGACATTAGTAGACCACAAATCTTTGCTTAATAGAGCGATTCCAGGTTTTTAAAAGTAATGCTAAGATTCTGCTCCCTCTTCTTGGCTGCCGTGTTTACAGGCTGAAGGTTTAGAGCACCCTGGCTGCAGGCAGCCATGTTTTCCTTTAATGTTTTATGGGTAGGATGCTGGCCAGCAGCAGTGGACCTATTCTAGAAGAGCAGCCAGCGGCCCTGCCCACTAAGTTGCTGGTGACTTTGCTCAGAGATCTGATTTTCTAACCCTTTAAAAAAGTGTTTGCAGCAAGTGAGGAGTTCGAGCCTGGGATTGTTCTGATTTCCAGTTCTGCCCTCGTTCTTGATCAAGCCAGTCATTCAAAGTGCCAGTTTCCCTCTTGTTAAATGAGGATAAAAGAAATAAGTGGTAGGGTTATTGAGAAGAATAATTAGTATCATACACATTTCTCACGTATTTATTTGCCAATTTCTTGGTTTCCATCCTTAGAAAGTTTTTGCTTCACGCAAAGAGCTGTTAGAGTATGATCTACAGCAAAGGGAAGCAGCCACCAAGTCATCCCGGACGTCTGTGCAGCCCACGTTCACTGCCAGCCAGTACCGCGCTTTGTCTGTCTTAGGCTGTGGCCACACCTCTTCCACCAAGTGCTATGGCTGTGCCTCCGCTGTCACAGAGCATTGTATCACACTACTAAGGGCCCTGGCCACCAATCCAGCCCTGAGGCACATCCTCGTCTCCCAGGGCCTCATCCGAGAGCTGTTTGATTACAACCTCCGCAGAGGTGCTGCAGCCATTCGTGAGGAGGTCCGCCAGCTCATGTGCCTCCTCACTAGGTCAGAGTTTGTTCCTTGACGCTGGAGTTGGGGCAGCAGTGATGCTGGCCAGCAGGGTTGAGCCAAGTGGTTGGCTGGCTTCCCCCAGATGATGTGAGGGAGATGGGAGGTGGGTAGATGTGGGAAGCACCCTATCAGATCCCGTGAGTGGTCTGTTCATGAGCTTTGTTGGTTCAGGTGGTGTGTTCTGAGGAAACTTCCTGGGTCTTGGTGGGGGAGGAGGAGAGAGTGAAAGAACCCTTGGACTCAAGAATAGCCTAGAAAAAACAAAACAAAAACCAAAAAAACTCAAGAAGAAGCAGAGAGCATAGGGATGAGTGCTTAGACTCTGGTCAGAAGGACTAACTCAGCATTTGGCACTGGGCACCACGTGCCTTGGACAAAAGACTTGTTCGAAAAATTCCAGTAATAGTAAATACTTTAAAGACAAGGAATGACCATGGTAAATTTCAGTAATTAGGGGCTGGAGAGATGGCTCGGGCTAAGAGTACACGTACTCCACTTACAGGCAACAGCTGGAATTCACCGCCCAGCCACTCACATTGCATAGTTCACAGTTACCTATAACTCTAGTTTTAGGGGATCCAGCATCATCTTCTGGCCTCTTTGGAGACTACACGTGCTTCAGAAACTCACACACACACACAATTTTTTTTAAAAAACAAAATACTTTAAATTTGAGTAAATAACTCAAGTACTGTTGAGTACTTATGGGATTTTATACTCAGTTTTATGTAGACTGCTTATTATGTGGCATAAAATCTAGACCATCTTAGGTGCTAGATATCTTTTACCCATTTGACAAGTCCTGAGCACTAAGCACTGTGGACATGCAGTGGCTTCCGCTCTAGATGGAGATGTTGCAATACATGATGACAGATTCTTTGGAAAGTAAGGTTATTCAGCTAGAACAGGGCTGACGGTCCTGGGTATAGGATGGCTTCTCTGAGGTGTGGTCCATGAGCACAGGCTTGTGGGCTCCTAGAAGCAAGGCTGTGGGCTGTATGTGAAGAAGCATGTCCTGGAGAGCTAAGACGGGCCTGTGCCCAGATGCTGAGTGGATAGGCCTGCAGAGCCACAGGGGGCAGGGATACAGGGACGTAAAGAGGGGAGGAATGGTCAGCACCTGGAACAGAGCAGGCCCTAGGGTCTTGGATACCATTTGAGGGTACATTCTGTTATTAGAAAGGCACATAGCTGGGAAATGAGGTGGTGTGCAGAAAGTGACATGGGGCCCACACTGAGTGTAGACTCAGTCAGCAGCTCCTGCAGTGTGGACCCCCATGTTAATGATATTCTTCCTTCTGTCCCCGTCTCTCAGAAAGGGGACCATAGTAGCTTCCTCTCATCGAAGACCCCTTAAAATAAAGGATGTAGTTTTGCTCCTGGGAAGAAGGTAGAAAAGTCTTGGGAGGAGGGGCCTCGCAGCTTTCGTTGTGACTGACAGGACTCCTGCTTTGCTTCCTCAGAGACAACCCAGAGGCCACCCAGCAAATGAACGACCTGATCATTGGCAAAGTCTCCACTGCACTGAAGGGCCACTGGGCCAATCCTGACCTGGTAAGCAGACCAGCTCCTCACAGTCCTTCGGAGAGTGGCCTGCTTGCAGAGTTCATGTCCCAGCTAAAACTTGTAGTACAGGGTCTCCCATGTCTCCTTGTCCTGGTAGTACACCATGGATTTTAGTAGAGGGTCCTATAATCTGAGTTTACCCTGGCCCCTGGACTCTTAAGACCCCACTGATTCGCCTCATCTTGCCGGCCTTCCAGGCTAGCAGCCTTCAGTATGAGATGCTGCTGCTAACGGATTCCATCTCCAAGGAGGACAGCTGCTGGGAACTCCGCTTACGCTGTGGTGAGCTTGGGACCATTGGGTGGGCACTTTTCAGAAAACAGAAAGGTGCAACCTGGTACCCGGGCGAGCGGTGGGAGCCCTTGGGCACCTGCTGGGGCGGGTGGCCCGCATGTACTGACTCTGATTCCTGCTCACCCAGCACTCAGCCTTTTCCTCATGGCTGTGAACATCAAAACGCCAGTGGTTGTTGAGAATATCACCCTCATGTGTCTGCGGATCTTACAGAAGCTGATTAAACCACCTGCCCCAACCAGCAAGAAGAACAAGGTGCTGTGACATTGAGGGGGTGTCAGGGACAGCGGGGCTGGGGGAGATACATGGCTTCTGAGTGCTGGGCTCTGCTTCTTCAAAGTCAGCTCACTGACTGAGGTGAGCACCAGGCTCTAGTTTACTTTAGTGCAGCATCAGCCTTAGCTTTTAGTATGGCAGAGGTGGGTTGGGATATGGGGGATGTGTGAAATAATAACTCAACAGCATAAAAGCCTAGAGCAGAGTGAGGCCTTTGAAACTGAAACAGATGGCCTCTGGTTCCCACAGGCATCATGCCCTTTCCTACATCTGCACATACTCTAAATATGTGCATAAGTGGAAATCCATGGTGCTAAAACAGGCGTGGCATCAAATAGGGCTCTCCTGGTTTCTGACCCTGAAGACTTTGGGCAAGCTCATTCTGTTCCTCAGCTTCCATCTCTAAGATACAAAGCAGTGCCACCCGGAACATTATTAAAATGACATAGTAGACTCCTGTATCTACAGATGGTCTGACTTAATGTGTCTAGGACGGGACTTTGTATAGTTCCAGTGTGTAAGCTGCTCAGTGAGTCTTGACTAAGTGGACAGTAAAACTCCACGTTCATTTTCAAGTAAATGTAGCCACATGTCTGTGGCTATGGGAAGCCAGCACTTCCAAGTCTGTGGCCCTCAGTGTGGGCATGGAGATGACACTCCTCACGTGGGTGCAGATAGGCTTAGCAAGAGCCCCTATTGGGCCATCAAAGCTGCATGGTGTTTTTCATGTCACTCCTGGAGTGTCGGTGCCCTCCCTAGCTGGGGCCCCCTGACTGGCAAACTCTCACCGTATGCTGCTCCCTCGTCCAGGATGTCCCTGTGGAGGCCCTTACCACGGTGAAACCATACTGCAATGAGATCCATGCCCAGGCTCAGCTGTGGCTCAAGAGAGATCCCAAGGCATCTTACGAAGCCTGGAAGAAGTGCCTGCCTATCCGAGGTGTGCCTCTTCCCTCCTGCCACTCCCAACAGCCTGTGCTTCCCCCTGGCCATCACACTTACCCTGCCTGCCACCTTTGCCTTGCAGGGGTGGATGGCAATGGGAAATCCCCCAGCAAGTCAGAGCTGCACCGTCTATACTTGACTGAGAAGTACGTGTGGAGGTGGAAGCAGTTCCTGAGCCGGCGGGGGAAGAGGACCACCCCACTTGACCTCAAGCTGGGCCACAACAACTGGCTGCGGCAGGTGTGGCCTCTCACGGGTCCCTTGCCAGTGCCTTCTGCCTTCCACGCTTTGCTCTGCTTGCCATTTACTATTGGTCATTTCCTTTCAAATAGAAGCTCTTAAGTGCAGCCACCAACAGGGCAGGTCACAACAGAACTGTCCTCTGCTCTCTGACATCCCACCCTGTCCCCTCAAAAGAGCAAGCCCGCGGGCGGGCACATGGCTTGTAGCCGAGGCAGTGCGTTAGCTCGTGTTGTGGGCCTAGGAAACAGGGCGTCCCCTGAGCCAGCCCCGTTTCCTCTCCTGTGTCCGGCAGGTCCTCTTTACCCCAGCAACACAGGCAGCGCGGCAGGCAGCCTGTACCATCGTGGAAGCTCTTGCTACTGTCCCCAGCCGCAAGCAGCAGGTCCTTGACCTCCTCACCAGGTACCATGTGGGGTGGGTGGGGACAGTGGCTAGCCCTTGCTCTCGGGTGAAGACACAGATCAGGGCTGGGAGGCACCCTGAGTGGTATATAACCACCTCAACCCAGCTACAGAAACCAGCACATTAGGCTATTAGTGGTAAAGCAGCAGTGGGTATTTGTTGAGCGCCTCTGAGCACAGACGTAATTGTCACTCATTGTCCTCCGCAGTCCTCAGGCAGTGAGCACGGAGTCACAGATGCTCAGAGGCTTGGCAGCCATTCCCTGAAGTGTTGTGAATCCTTTCACCGAGGGAAGTGTGGGGTTTCTCAGATGGCCTCCATCCATCTGTAGGAGGAGGAGGAGGAAAGGCTGAACAGTAGACACAAAGGAGGGACTCCTGGCTCTTGGTCTTCAGTGCTCTCTAAGGGGTCCCATCTCCATCCTGTGCAGTTACCTGGACGAGCTCAGTGTTGCTGGGGAGTGTGCTGCAGAGTACCTGGCTCTCTACCAGAAGCTTATCGCCTCATGCCACTGGAAAGTCTACCTAGCTGCGCGGGGAGTCCTGCCCTACGTGGGCAACCTTATCACCAAGGTGATCTGTCCCTCCCCACTTCTTTCTTGTTTGCTGAGAAGACACATTTGTGGAGATTAATTAGTTCCAGGCTTTATTGTAACAGGATGGCTGTGGCATTCTGTTGAGGGCATCTGAGCTGTTTTGGGGTAAACAGTCTCCAGCAATACTTGAACCTCTTTGACCTCTTGGAGAGGCATTTTTCAAGGATTAGAATGGGTGTGTGGCCTTTAAGCACCTCTGCTGTGGGCTGTGTCCTGGGATGGCGGTGGAGGTGGCCCCATCACACTGCTTGTCATCCTATTTAGGAAATCGCCCGCCTGCTGGCCTTGGAGGAGGCCACGCTGAGTACAGACCTGCAGCAGGGATATGCCCTCAAGAGTCTCACAGGTAGATAGCCACCCAGCCCTTCCCTTGGGTGTCCTGGGGATGCATGAGGCCTGAGCCTCTGCTCCTGGGGCCAGTTGGCTTCTCTCTCTGGGACTTTCTCCTGCTAGATGGGTCTGCACTTTTGAGCTCCCCCTGCCAGTCATCTGGTTCATTGGACATCTCCTTGCTTTTTGATTTCTTGTGTCTTTGGATAGCACAGGCCTTCTGTGTTCTCCTGAAGATCTTATGGCAGTTTTTCCTGTCCCCGCAGGCCTTCTCTCCTCCTTTGTAGAGGTGGAATCCATCAAGAGACATTTTAAGAGCCGCTTGGTGGGCACTGTGCTGAATGGGTACCTGTGTTTGCGGAAGCTAGTGCTGCAGAGGACCAAGCTCATCGACGAGACCCAGGACATGCTGTTGGAGATGCTGGAGGACATGACCACAGGTAACCCCATCTGGAAGCTTGAAGCTGGGAGTTATGTGCACATAACTGTTGTTTCCTAGTATTCCTAGTGCCACAGCACCAGAAGGTGACGACTCTCAGGTCTGGGGAAGAAGCCTGTCTCAAGAGCATGGTGGTGCTTGGTGTTAGTCCTAGAGCTGGGCTCGTGGGTGATTTTCCTGTGTTGAGCTCTTAGAGAGAGAAGGGGTTGAGGTCTCAGGCTGGTGTCTCCAAGCATCTGGGATGTTTTCCTTGTTTCTCGTCAGTGGCCTTGCTGTGTACTCCATAGCTTTTTCTTGTGGAGCACCACCTTGTTCTCACCTCTTCTCTCCTCTGCACCGTTCATCCTGTTAATCTGCTGTTGAGTTCTTACAGCTCTAGATTTTGTAGCCAAGAAACTTCATGTTTATGACGAATATTTGTGCCTGATGAATTACTCCAAAGTTTAAAGTTCCCAGGGCCCATTTGTGTTTTTTGGTTCTTAGATGGTATTCTCAAACTGGTATTTTATGATTTGGAGTTTTGATTTTCTATTTCCGAAGTTTATTGTGGAAATTCTTTAGAAGCAAGGAGTGATAATACCTGCCTGTTATCCCAGCACTTGGGAGGTTGGGGCAGGAGGATTGGCCTGTGCTACAGACAAAACCAAGAGAGGAGCTGGAGAGATGGCTCAGTGCTCAGGAGCTCTTGCTGCTCTTATAGGGCCCAGTTTTGGTTCCAGCATCCATGTTAGACAGCTCATGACCACTCTCTAGGGATCCAGCATCCTCTTCCTGACCTCCAGGGTGCACATGCAGATCCACACATAGCAGTGAAAATCAATAGATACAAAGAGGAGAAAAAAAAAAAAACATTCTTTAGGCCTCATGCAAGCTGGTCTCCACTCGGGTTTGTGCCTGCTGCCTCTGTAAGGACCCCTAGGCTGTCCCTGGCATTCCTTCATCCAACTTCCTCAGACTTTGAGGGAGCACAGGGTTTGGGTGCCACCTGTTTTTAGGGGACAGCTTTAGTTCTCACTTGTCCCCCCACTACCATGGTTGTAAGGAAGGACAGTTTGCCTTCAGTTATGTGGTTGCAGAAAAGAAAGTGGTTCTAGTTGACCTTCACAACGAAACTGTAGCTGTGCTGCTGAGGGAACAGCTGTGTGGTGGCCAGAGCGGTGTGGGCTGCTTCCTGCTGGCTCCTCAGCTCAGCTGATCCAGGACTCTGTCCAGTATTTGGCTCCTGACAGGCCATGGAAGTAAAGCTTCAGACCAAAACTGCTATGGGCACTGCTGCTCTGGGCCCCTGAATTCTTTCCTTTTGTGGGCTTTTATTCTTCACTAATGTAATAGTTCACTGATAATTTGTTTGAACTTGTTTTCAAGTGGCAGGAGTGAAAAGTCAACGCTAGCCAACTTCATCTGCCTGACTACCCAAAAGGGAAGTCCTATGTTGCTTTTGAGAGCCTATTTTGGCAAAGGGATGCTAATCCTTCTCCTTAAGGGAAGCCATGCTCCCAGAGAAACCAGAACAAGCACATGGTTTTATTTGAGGTAGAGGGCTTCTCATTGAGTGTAGAGAATTGGAGAGGCCTAGCAGGCAGGAGGCACCTGTCGGAGATGGTGCTCCATTGCCTCATCTCAGCTCATGCAGCTGAGGTTCTCTCCTAACTCTTGGCTGCTTTGCTTTCTGGCAGGTACAGAGTCCGAAACTAAGGCCTTCATGGCCGTGTGCATCGAGACAGCCAAACGCTACAATCTGGATGACTACCGGACTCCTGTGTTCATCTTTGAGAGGCTGTGCAGCATCATCTACCCTGTAAGCAGTGTGCTTGCTCCCCATGGAGGATAATTTAGTATCTTTATCACCATGTCCACTGACAAAGAGTAGACACAGCTTCCTAATTTCCTCCTCTAATGAGGGAAGCCAGTGGTCTTTCTGCCTGAAGGCCAAGAGTAGCCATTCTTAAAATTAGGCCTCACCTCCCATTGCAGGGGCAGCAGCAGTTCTGGGGTAGAGCTGGGTGTATTGCCGTCCTCCTCCTCCTCTGCACCTTGGGTTCTCATGCATGCACACCACAAGTGTGTCTTTCCTATGGCCTGGCTCAGAGACCTTTCTCACTGTTGAGGGAAATAGCAGCGTCCTTGCTTACTGACAGAAGAACATCATCAGAGTTGGTGTTGGCCTGTCTGAGCACGTCACAGAGAGAAAGAAAAAGAAGCCCCTCTGCTCCAAGTTTCCAGTGACTCTTGCCTGGCCTCAGACTGGTCCGCATCTCACCAGACAGCACCTTAACTTCTGTCTCCCTGGCCATTAGGCACTCTCTCGTTAATCTGTGAGGAGTGCATGATCTTCAGGCTGCTTGAACAGTGTTTTGAGTGATTTCCATGGTCTCTGGCCTCCTGCCAGTTAACATGTTTAACATGTGGGCGCGGTACACTTGATGTGTTTTCATTCTGGTGCCCACAGAACCACTCAGTGCTGGTCCCTTCCCACACATCCCTCTTTCTATCCTTTAGGAGGAGAATGAAGTCACTGAGTTCTTTGTGACCCTGGAGAAGGACCCCCAGCAAGAGGACTTTCTACAGGGCAGGATGCCTGGAAACCCATATAGCAGCAATGAACCAGGCATTGGGCCTCTTATGAGGGACATAAAGAACAAGATCTGCCAGGACTGTGACCTGGTGGCTCTTCTGGAGGACGACAGTGGGATGGAGGTAAGAGCTGGGCTGCGCTGGTCACTCAACCAGGAGCACAGCTTTGAGCCACTGATTAACCACACAGGAAGTTAGTCTGTAAAGTCCACTAATGGTTCCCGTCTTTCTGCCTCTCATGCTGTAAGGGTGAGGAGGGTTGTGACCAGTCCTGGCATGGAACAGCACGGTGCTTGATGGCTGTTGGTTGGAGCAGTGGTCACCGTTGCTTCTGGCAGAGTTTTCTAGAGACTGCAGGTTAATGGAGCCCCAGGAATCATGGTGTTTTGACACCAGTACATGGGTCATAGCTCCTGTTAATACCTTGTAGCTTCTGACAGACAACTTGAGTCTGATGTTCTCACCTGTATGACTAAAGGCAAAGGTGATTTTTCTGGTGCTCAAGGTGAAAGGTCTTCAGTTGGAGCTAAGCTGGAGTCCATGTGGGTTAAGGGTTTGTCCCCCAATGTTGTGCACAAAATACTGGGTATTGTGCGTGCACATGCATTTTCTTCCCTAGAGGGTGAGTATCAGCAGAGCCCTGGGATGAGCCACAAAGGTAGCCCATGAGCCTTACTTGTTGTAATCCCTCTATTTTCCAGCTCCTAGTGAACAATAAAATTATCAGTCTGGACCTTCCTGTGGCTGAGGTTTACAAGAAGGTGTGGTGTACTACCAATGAGGTATGTGCTTGTTTTCTCTCAGGAGCTGTGGCGGGCTGCCTTTTCTGCCCTCAGGACTGACCAAGTGGGGCTGCTGTTCATCACGGTGGCCTTGTGTGGCTGCTAGCTTTACTTCTTTCTGGAGACGTCCATCATCTTGTCAGCTCGGGAAGCATCTAGCTGATGTTGGTCAGATAGCTTCAAGGAGGCATGCTTGACCTTGTGCCTTTGCTTTTCTCTGAACTGAGGCTGGACCTCCTGAGTCCACAGCTTGGTGCCTAGCATAGGCAGACTCTCCCAACAGCCCCTTCCTGTCCTTTCCAGGCCCTGTGTATGTTAAGCTGCTGGTTGAGACAAGCCCTCTCTGTATCTGTGGGCAAAGACCTGCTCCGGGTTTCTGAAGTTTGTACCACATTCTTTGGTTCAGATACAGTTTGTTTGTCCTGTGTCCTTTGGACTATGGTCCCCGTGGGCATCGAGAGCACTTCCTGAGCTCTCAGCAGTCTTAGAGTTGGGCCCTTACTTCTAGCCTAGAAAGTAGCTGTTGGAGCACTTGCTTACCCAGTGCTCCAAATAGTGCAATCCAATAGAGTTGTGTGTCTGCTGCAGTGCTTCTCACGGGCCTGGCTTGCAGCAGGCACTGAACAGAGGGAGTCTCCTCCACTGTGTGAGTCTCAGAGGCTACCAGTCCCTATCTTGTTAGAGAAGTGGAGGCTCACATCACCTAGGCATTGAGCAAGTCCAAGGGTGAAGGCTTACAGGTTTTTCTAGGCCTGTTTATGAATCTACCTTCCCAACTTTTCTCTGTTTAGGGGGAGCCCATGAGGATTGTTTATCGAATGCGGGGCCTACTGGGCGATGCAACAGAGGAGTTTATCGAGTCCCTGGACTCCACCACAGGTACAGCCCTCTCTGCATATGATGTTGCATATTGGACTTCAGGCCAGAGCAAACATGTCCCAGCGTACAGAAGCCTGTGCTCTGGATCACAGTTGTAGGGGAGAAAGACAGGCATCTGTGGGCTGATGGATCCTATTGGGTGAAAACATTCAGGCTGTCAAGGAAAGATGCAATTAGCAGGTTCGTGTTCAGATCTCTCTCTGCCTTGGCTCTCTGTTCTGTTGACAGTGGTATTTGCTCGTGCTTTGCTATAAAGGCAGAAAACTGTAGTTGACTTAAACTTTGAGCAAGGCCCCTGTGGGAGTGAGTGCAGATAGGCTATAGTAATGACCTTAGTTACAGCTAGAGGAAAGGGCTGTGTGCCCTCAGCCCAGGAGAGGACTATGTGTTCTGATCTAGGCACTTACTCCCATTTTGAACTTCTGCTCCTCTTGGACTCTCTTTTCTCCTAGATGAAGAAGAAGATGAAGAGGAAGTGTACAGAATGGCCGGTGTGATGGCCCAGTGTGGGGGTCTGCAGTGCATGCTGAACAGACTGGCAGGAGTCAAAGATTTTAAGCAGGGACGCCACCTTCTAACAGTGAGTTGTGAGCAGTATGACAGGACCAGGCTCTCTACTTGAAGCTGTGGTCCTTGAGCCACTTGACACTAGAGGGCAGTGTGGTACAGCAGAGACCAGAGCTAGTGCTGGATTTTGCCAAACCTTGGCCATTGAAGCCTCCCAATGCCCTTTTCCTGGCCTCCTCCCTTAGATCTGGGCTGTGGTGGTCTTCTCCGGTACCTCTTTAGGTATCAGGAACCATGACTGTTTCTCCCCGTAACTGCTCTTGTGCCAGTCATTGTTGGTTTACCATTGCCTTTAAAATAAGTGTTGTAATGTAACTCATTTCTCCGTCATAGGCTGCTGTTTGGAGGGTCATCTGTCTCACGTCAGGGCATTCCAGAGTCACCACAGAGATGTCACTAATATCTTTACCTTGTGGGCTGTACAAGGACAAACACTCTTGTGTCATTCAAATGGCCTACCTGGATTTAGGCCTCCATAGGCTATGTGTGACAGAATTTTCTGTCTGCTGCTAGTTCAGAGACTTGGTTGGTGCTGGGTTTCCCTGGGGTGGTAGGACACCACCTGATTTATTAAGAACCACTGTCACTTCTGTCATGTAGGGGAGCAGAGAACTCAGGAGAATGTTGCCACTTAAGATGCTGACCTGGTATAAGAGCAGTGATTCTCGGCCCGTGGATCAAGACCCTTCAGGAGTCATACCAGCTTTCCTGCATGTCAGATATTTATATCAGATAGCAAAATTACACCTATGAAATAGCAACAAAAATAATGTTATGTTTGGGGTCATCACACCATGAGGAGCTGTATTCTAATACAGGGAAACAAAGCTGCCAAGGATATTCTGTCAGTTTGAAAGTACTCACTGATGGAAGCTGGGCATGACCTGGCTGAACAGGCATGAGGGTTGCAGCACTAGGAAGGTTGAGAAGCACTGGCCCAGACCCTTTTCTGTGGCTGTGTCGTGCACGCCGTCCACCCACGGGTACTCTCACAGGTGTTCTCTCGGGAGCTCTCACAGGTCTTTGGGCGGCTTCTCTTTACAGGTGCTGCTGAAGCTATTCAGTTACTGTGTGAAGGTCAAAGTCAACCGGCAACAGTTGGTCAAGCTGGAAATGAACACTTTGAATGTCATGCTGGGGACTTTAAACTTGGTAAGGAGTGTGGGCTATGTCTATGATGAAGAGGAAGCTTTGGCACACCTGAGAGATTGCAGTACCAGGCCTAGCCCTTCAGCTGACTTTCCAGTGTAGACTCAAGACCAGGAGCAGGAATTCTGTAGAACAGAATCAATACTACAAAAAAGTAGTGCCTCTCAGGGTGGGCAGGCACACACACATGCATGCACGCACACACGCACAGCCCTGGGCTTTAAGACTGTGGAAGGCAGTGGAGCTCACCAGTCAGCGACTCTGACTATGTCCTGGGTCTCCCCTTCAGGCTCTGGTAGCTGAGCAAGAGAGCAAGGACAGCGGAGGAGCAGCTGTGGCTGAGCAGGTGCTAAGCATCATGGAGATCATTCTAGATGAGTCCAACGCTGAGCCCCTGAGTGAGGACAAGGTGAGTGGGGCCTAGTCCTTCTGCTCACAGACACTGGGAACCTGCAGAGGGCTTATCTGGAGCTAGCTGAGCTCAGCCCAGAATGACTAAGCCCTCTCATGTTAGAAATGGCCACTTTCTACTTAGGGTGATGTCCTTGCACTGAGCCTGAGACCTTTGCATTCAGGGAAACGAAGCTGCCAAGGCTGTTCTGTCAGTTTGAAAGTGCTCACTGATGGACGCTGGGCACGGCCTGGCTGAACAGGCAGTGTTGATCTGACTCGTGAGTGACACGATCAGGCCTAGGGGTTGAAATCAGTCTGCAATGCAGTCTCCCCTGTGTGCACCAGGAACTTCTGCCTCCCAGGGTTGGTGATTTGGCCAGGCCTGTGCTTCTAGGAGTATATAGCCGTCTCTGTTCTCCCAGGGAGCAGGTATTGTATTAATGTGGTTTGGCCACCCGAGAGCCATCACAGTAGCTCGGAAACTCATCGGGAGCATAAGCTGCTCATTTTTCCCCAGCAAGCACTGAGGAACAGTTCCATCTAGTGGGAATAGCAACTTTTGGGGGTCAGTTCCTGGGTGCAGTCACCATCCTTACTCCCACCCTCTTTTGTTGCAGGGCAACCTCCTCCTCACAGGTGACAAGGATCAACTGGTGATGCTCTTAGACCAGATCAACAGCACCTTTGTTCGGTCCAACCCTAGTGTGCTTCAGGGCTTGCTGCGCATCATCCCATACCTGTCCTTCGGAGAGGTGGAGAAGATGCAGATCTTGGTGGAGCGGTTCAAGCCATACTGCAGCTTTGATAAGTAGGAGCCTGGAGTTTGATACAATGAGCCTCCGGGGAGAGCCCACAGAAGTCCCAAGCTAGGCTTGTGAGGCTGAGCAGAGCCACCAGGGGTGTTGTTGAGTGTCTGCGTGCATGATCTGGCATGTAGGGCTTTGTTTAGCTGGAGGCAGTCACTAAATCCTAGTGTATTAAAGCAGTAGTGGGAAGGGTGTGAGAGGGGAAAGGGCCTGGTGGTGTGGGGAGCTGCATTTGCAAAAGCCTGAAGGTGCAAAAGAACAATGCAGGCTTGGGGGCAGGACAGGCAAGGGAAGAGGTCTGGTCTGAGGGTCTCCTTTACCTGTCGAGTTTACACTGGATCCTGTAGACAGTTCGCCTCCTTGTTAACCAAGAGGTGACTGAGCTCTGCCTTCATGCTGAGACTCTACGCTCTCCTAGGTATGATGAAGACCATAGTGGGGACGACAAAGTCTTCCTGGATTGCTTCTGCAAAATTGCTGCAGGTATCAAGAACAACAGCAACGGTCACCAGCTGAAGGACCTCATCCTGCAGAAGGGAATTACCCAGAATGCCCTGGACTACATGAAGAAGCATATCCCCAGTGCCAAGAAGTAAGGCACCCTCTCTGGGGCACGTGGCCGTTTTCCCAACATCTTAGTGTGGTGCTGCCTCTGTGCCCTCTGCCCCTTCCCCTTTGGGGACATGTCCAGTGGCCACTCATCCTGAGGCTTTTCTGCTTCTGTCCAAGCGCTTGTTTGTATCTGGCTCCTGCCCTTAGTGGTTCCTTATTCCATTCTTGAAAATGGAACCCTGTTGAAAGCAGCCAGAGTAAGCAGCATCTCCAGCAGCCTCCTGTGCTGATGCTCCCATGTCTATCTTGCAGTTTGGACGCTGACATCTGGAAAAAGTTTTTGTCTCGCCCTGCTCTGCCGTTTATTTTGAGGCTTCTTCGGGGTCTGGCCATGCAGCACCCTGCCACACAGGTGAGTGGGCAGCATGGCTGTGGACATGACAGGTAACAGGAGGGAGTCATGAGCAATCTTTGTGTAGAACCAGCACGTCACCCGTAGTGTGGCTTACCCCGGTGCGTGAGGTTTTCTGTGTGTGCTCAGCATGCAGCAGTGACTTGTGAGACTTCTGCCTACAGTTGACATTCCGCCAGTTCAGTCACTGGGAAGCTTGAAATGCTCTCACCACTATTTCCTGCCCTGCCTTGGGCAGGAATCCATACAAGGGTGGAAGGAGGGAGCCTGATCAGATAGTGTCCTTTGCCCTCCACACACATGCGCACATGCTCACGTGGGCAGTTAGTTATAAGGTGCTGCAAACTCTCTTGGAGCAGCAGGCCCGCTTTACATTTCTAGCAGCCAGTGAGTGGCCCAGTTCTCTGCATTGCTGCCACACTTGCTGACTATTTTTACCCCAGTCATGTTGCTGAGTGTGGCACCTAGCTGTGGTTTTTGACTTGCATTTTCCTGCTGGTTAATGATGCTGCACAGCCTTTCTAGTGCTTTGTCTATGTCTTTTGCATGAAATGACTTTGCATCTTGCCATTGTCTAGGTGCATGCTATACGGTTTTGAGAGTCCCTAGAGTTGTTTTGCTTTTATAATGCTCTGCATTGAATATATAGTTCTGTGTTGTCATCTGGCAGCCTGTTCTGATAACTTCCCCCGAAGTGTAGGGACAGGGTAAAGGTCTTCCTCAGACCTGCAGGTAGATAGCCACAGTTGATACGCCTCTGTTGTAAGATTCTGCATACATTGTCTCTACTTCCTTAGAACAACTGTGCATAGGAGACTAAGGAACAGAGCTGTGATTTGGCCAAGGGCAACATGTGATGGCTATTTACACATCTTACTGTGCACATCCAGCGGCTGCTTGGAGAGAGATGGGGGTCGGTGGAGAGAAAGGGAAAGGGCTTGGTAACTTTAGAGCTCTGTCCTTTGGTTGAGGGATGAGGGGAATGGCAGTGCCATCAGAGGGGACGGAAGAGGCTAGGGGTCCAGAGAGGAGGGGTGTGTGCTGCCCTCCCTGCTTGTGTATGAACTTCATGTGGACAAGGTGTTGGCGGTTTTCCTACACCTACTTCACACACATCTCCATGTACGCACATGCATGCTCACAGTAGACACTTAGGGTGTTGAGTTTGGGGTGTGGATGCCTGTGGAAAAGTTTGCAAGGTCTTAAACATGGGCTCACTCAGCATTTAGGAACACGAGGCATGAGATAACATGCAGTTTTGCTGAGGTGTGGGTTCCTATGGTGAGGGTGGATTTATGAGTTAGTGAGTGATCTGAGGCAGCAGCTTAAGCTTTCACCTCTGAGGGTGGCTCTGCTGCTTTCAGTTGTCACCAGAGGAACTCCACCACTAACAGGACGGTGTGTGGGGCTTTCAGACCACCCACCGGACTGACCTGGAGGCCTCTCTCCACTGCACTTGCCTCAGCTCGAAGGAGCCTTGCCAAGGATAGATAGGCTTGGTAGCTCTTTTAACTTTTTGACATCTCCATTCCCATGGACTGGAATTCCGCCTCTAGTATCTTGTAGGCTGGGAGAACTGCCACGGGTTTGATGGCTATAGATGCTCATGTGCAGAACTTGAGGAGGTCCTGTGAATCCAGGGCTTCTGCCCAGGTGTCCCATACTGCTGAGTGCTTCAAGCACTGTCTCGCCTTCCATCCTTACAGCCACCTTGACTTTCCCCCTGTTTTATATGTGTGACATTCCCCCTGTTTTATATGTGTGACATTCCCCCTGTTTTATATGTGTGATTTGAGAGCTGACTACTCAGAGGTCACTGGGAAGCCAAACTCCCAGGCACTCTGACCTCTGTGAAACCAGTGACACAAGACAAGCTTGTGCGCTTGGACTGATTATACAGTGTTGACTGGGCCTGCATGGCAGGCTCCCTCCATAACTGGACAGGTTGTACACTCTGGTGGTAGTCAGAGGCTTTGACAGAGACTTTAGTGGAAGACCACGTCCATGACTGGATACCTACACCTCACTGGTTCTCTTTTGATAGGTTCTGATTGGAACGGACTCCATCACGAGCCTGCATAAGCTGGAGCAGGTGTCCAGTGACGAGGGCATTGGGACCCTGGCTGAGAACCTGCTGGAGGCCCTGAGAGAACACCCAGATGTGAACAAGAAGATTGATGCAGCCCGCAGGGAGACCCGGGCAGAGAAGAAGCGCATGGCCATGGCCATGAGGCAGAAGGCTCTGGGAACTCTGGGCATGACGGTAAAATCCCCACCGTGGACAAGGTGCCACCACAGGCAGACTAATGCTTCCCAGCAGAGTTGGGCTTGATGGTGTGTGAGGGTGCATGGAGGAAGACCCAGGAATTAGTTGGGTTGGGCATTTCAGGTGCAGCTACTGCTGTGCCACATGGGGGGGTGTCACTTGGGGTAAAGTGACCTGGCAGGTTTGTGCAAACAGTAAAACTGGAGATTCTGAGTACTACGTATCCAGGATCTAGTACATGCCACACACTGCAAGACCTCACATGTCAGATGTACTTGACATCACTATATCCATTTCCAGATAAAGTAAAGCACACTGGCCACAGCACGTAGCTGCTAAGTTCTAAACAGGACTTTGCATGGGGTCTGCTCAACACAAAGGGCTCTGTTGTCCTACTTTTGGAGGAAATGGTGGCCCTGGAAGACCCTTATTTTAACAAGCAAACTCGTGTGTCAGCAGTTTGACGCTTGTTGGGGACAGTAAGTGCTGAGAGCATCAGTAGCCCTTGGCAGCTGAGACATGGTGCTGGCACAGAACGAAGGGGCTTTTTGGTAACAACTGGCAATGTGGCAGCATGCCAGCTTCCCACTGCATGGTTTCCTCCGCTTTGGTGGCTCCTGAACAGATGAAGGGCTCCCCCCTCAATAGAAGGCAGTGGAGAGGGCAGGTATGTGGCTTAGTGGTTTGCCACTTACCTAGCCTACCAGCACAGCACAGCACAGCGGCAGGCCTCTTCTTCCACGCAACATTTCTGTGTCTGTGTGTGATCATCCCCAGCCAGGGCAGAGGCTGTATGACATGCTGCCTGTGTTCTTCTCCAGACAAATGAAAAGGGTCAGGTGGTGACCAAGACTGCGCTCCTGAAGCAGATGGAAGAGCTGATTGAGGAGCCCGGACTCACGTGCTGCATCTGCAGGGAGGGGTACAAGTTCCAGGTACGGCTGGTGGGCAGGGGGTGGCTGTACATGCCCAGCCTGTGGTACCACAGCCTGGCTCTGTGTCTACACTTGCCTATCTCCTGCAAGCCGTTTTGTACTGAGATAGGCTTGTGCTTTGGGAGATGACATGGGGCCAGCTACTGACCTTGAAGGCAGGAAGGCAAACTGATCTGAGCACCAGCATTGTTGGCACCTGGAGAGACCACCTTTTGGCATCCTTGTCGGTGCTAGGGCACTGGTGCGGAGTGTTGTGCAAACCATGCAGTCGTGCCTTTAAACCCTATTAAAGGCCCCAATTGATGGGTAAGAATGCAGAGGGCACCTGGCAAAGCCAGAGTCTAGCCTGGACACTGCAGGTCACGCTACATTGCTTGTGTTCAGAATGCCTGAGAGCAACTAGAACCCCATTCTCGTGTCTGATGAGGTGACACCTGGAAGGAGCAGTGCATGGGAGGCCTCTCAGCTTCCTGAGTACAGGATCAGTACTGAGTACAAAGCTCAGCAGCCCAGCTTTGCTCCTGGACTGTGGAAGGACAGCGTCTTGCTTGGTTGATACGGCTGCCTGAGAGTCTTGAGAAGCAAGCAGCCATGGAGGCCTCTAAGTAAATGAACCATACACAGAGAACAGCCTAGGCTTGAGGCTGGGAGTGTGGTTGAGTGGTAGAGTGCTCACCTAGCATGCACAGGGCCCCAGCTCCCGTTCCTAGAACAACACATCCGCACACGGGTTAGCTCACGGTTCTGGAGATTCAAGAATGGCATGTTGGCATCTACTGGGTCTCTGGTCATCCCACAGTGGGATCTCATGACCTAATCACCTCTTAGATGCCCCAGCTCCTCTCAGAATGTGCTGCTCTCTCTTACTAGCTTCCTTTTCCTCTCTCTCATGAGAGTCAGGCAGATCCTTATTCTGTCAAATCTTTCTCTGATTTGTCACCTTGTCTGCTGCTCAGTTAGACATCATTTTCAAACATAGGTGCTTCCAAACTAATGTTCCCTTCACTGTTTGGGATAAAAGGAGCGTACTTTTTGTCTGTATTTCAGCCAGGAGGATTAAAGGTGTGTGCTAAGGGCTGAGCCACACCACAACTAGAAAACAGACAGTCTCGGGGTTCACAATATATATGCTGCCACATCCTTGGTGGGAATTTCTCCACACTCCTTTCTCTGCTGGTCTTGCAGCCCACGAAGGTCTTAGGCATCTACACTTTCACCAAGCGGGTAGCCTTAGAGGAGATGGAGAACAAGCCCCGGAAACAGCAGGGCTACAGCACTGTGTCCCATTTCAACATTGTTCACTACGACTGTCACCTGGCTGCCGTCAGGTAGGCTTTGGCTCTTGCAGAGTGGCTTCTGATAAGTGGGCCTGTAGCTCAGGGCCTGGGCTGGGTTGGGGCAGGCCTGCTTTTCTGCTCTCCAGGCAGTGAGACCTTCACCCTCGTAGGCTCTCGAGCTGTACTTGCCATATGAGAAAGCATGTCGGGCTCTGAATGCTTGACCAAGGCAGGTGAAGCAGTCTGCTCGCCTGAGCTAATAAAGGATTGACCTTTGGCTAGCTGTCTCCCTAGGACCACTGTTGGCAAGCCCTCAGTACCCAGTGCCTCATTACCGGGTTAATTCCAGCAGTTGCTTGTCCCTGCTCTCCTCCCTGTCCCCATCCAGGTTGGCTAGAGGCCGGGAAGAGTGGGAGAGTGCTGCCCTGCAGAACGCCAACACGAAGTGCAATGGGCTGCTTCCGGTCTGGGGCCCCCATGTCCCCGAATCAGCTTTTGCCACTTGTTTAGCAAGGTGAGTGTTGAGTGTTTTCATAGCAGAAAGGGAGCAGTCTTCCAGGAGATGGGAAGGAATAAGCTCTACCGGGCCCCTGGTGACGCTGCCTCTTGGACACTTCACTGGGCATCCATGTCTGTCTGTGCTCTTCTGAGCAGATAGGGCTGACTAAAGTGAGCTGCTGAAGGGAAGTCAGTATCCTCCGTTTCTTGGGTATCATGTAAATGTACCATGTCCTTAGGGCCAGAATTTCCCAGAGTCCACTTGTGTGATATATGGCTCTGATGTTTAAATTATGAAAACAGCTAAGGGTTGGGTAGTTCCTTCTAAGGCCTCTCTAGCTTGTCTGGGTCCTCATGTGTTTGGCAAACCTTGTGGAGTCCTTAGTATACAGACACCTGGTGGTAATGACAGGGTCGGCGGAAAACATGCTCAGCTGTGTACTGTGGGTTACCGCTGCACACATGTGCAAACTGGGGCATGTATGGTGGAGTCGTTTCCCTAGGGTCATCCAGGTAAGAAGAAGCAGAACCAATTGTATGTTGATTCAGGGAGGAAAACCAACGTATTGGAGGATGAAAGATCATTAAGGATAAATCATTCTGTCACCAGAATGAGTTCCATATTTCTCCAAAATGTCATCACTTGTGGCCATGTCATCTGTCAGTTAGGAAATGAACTCCTAGGCAGATGGCGGTGGCATATGCCTTTAATCCCAGCACTCAGGAGGTAGAGACAAGCGGTTTTCTGTGAGTTTGGGGCCAGCCTGGTCTACAGAGTGAATTCCAGGGCAGCCAAGGCTACACATAAAGAAACCCTGTCTTGAAAAAAAGAAAGAGGGCTGGAGAGATGGCTCAGTGGTTAAGAGCACTGACTACTCTTCCAGAAGTCCTGGTTCAGTTCTCAGCAAGCACATGGTGGCTCACAACCATCTATAATGGGATCTGAGGCACTCTTCTGGTGTATCTGAAGGCAGCTATAGTGTATTCATATAAAATAAAATAAATAGATAATTCTTAAAAAAGAAAGAGAAAAAGAAGTGAACCCCCAAAGTGATGGCCTCTCTCCCATGTGAGAGCCTTACATGCGGTCACAGCAGCAGCCATGGTCTGGGCTCTGTCCTCCTTAGAGCTCTGCCTTGGCCAGGAGTCTGGCTTCTGTGTCATAGTGGCTCTGCTTCTTTCTAGGCATAACACGTACCTCCAGGAGTGTACCGGCCAGCGGGAGCCCACGTACCAGCTCAACATCCATGACATCAAACTGCTCTTCCTGCGCTTTGCCATGGAGCAGTCATTCAGTGCAGACACTGGTGGGGGCGGCCGAGAGAGCAACATCCACCTGATCCCGTACATCATTCACACTGTGCTTTACGTCCTGAACACGTCAGTACCTTGTAGCCCAAGACACCTCCTTGACTGACACTCCCCTGCACCTTTCTGTTTAGCTAGATCCCAGCCTTTACTGAGGAGGCTCTGTTAATCCACAGTTGAGAGTTGCAGAGTACAGCAATGATGGTAACTTCCTCCCCACAGCTGTCCCCTGCCCCCTTCGGGCAGTTGGGCTCTAGTCTCGGGCTGGCCTTCAGAGGGAGCATAGGCGACAGTCTCACTGCGTCCTTAGTCAGGACACACAGCCTGCGCAGCTGCAGGTTTCCAGAGGGTCTAAGGCTGCTGCGTGAATGGAACACTGACTTTCTGAGCCAGTCAGTAATTCTTCTGGCAAGGGTGAGAGGGGTGTTGAGTATTGGGAAAGCAGCTGAACAGGAATGCGTCCAGGAAGAAAGAGCTGTTCATGTCTGTGGGGCTAGACATGGCTTTAAAGAGGCCTGAGGGGTGCAAGCCATCCCACTCACAGCCTGGTTGAGAAGCAAGTTAGGATCCTTGAGTTTCATTTGACTGGGTGTGGACTCCCCAAGATTTGCAGCTCTCATGGACTGAGCTGGGAGCCATGGGAAGACTGGGCACAGCCGAGGTTCCAGGGTGATAGTCTTCTCCTTTCCCTTCTTCCCTTTTCCTGGTGAGATAAAGTCTGACCTTGAGACTGCAGGCTTCATTGTTAAATCTCAGGGCAGGGCTCATGACATCATCTGCAAACACCCTGGCTATCAGAACTGACACCTGGCATTGCCAACCACACAGACCTTCTACTGTCTGGAGCCCTCTGCAGGCCTCAGCAGTGCTAATTGCCAGTGTTCTTGGAGCCCTGACAAAGGATATGGGTTTTGCAGAGGCATGTCTCTTGGCAGCCGTGAGCTAGAATGGACTGCTCAGGCAGAGACCCGGTGAGAAAGCGCTTCCCAGGATTGACCCTGCCAGATGGAACTGGTGACTTCAGTTGTCAGCTCTGTTGTAGTTGTCTTGGCCAGGCAGGGCTAACCCTGAAGCCACCTCAGCCACAGCCTTCTTCCTTTGCTAGTCACTGGGCAATGGCATGAGCTTGGTGATAAGGCGGTTGCACCTCTGATGGAACAGTCACTCACAAAAGCAAGTTGGCTGCACAAATGAGCAAGCCTGAGCCTGAGGCTCCCCACATGGATGGAGATATAGTTAGGCTCCAACTCGGTCTGGGCATGCCCATTTTACAGGAGCAAAACGAAGCAAGGTAGTTTTGCACCATCCTGTATCTTTATAGCCCGTGACTATGGCCATGCTCCTTGCAGTCAAGATACTGGGTTTCTCAGTGTTGTTTTGCCTTCTCCTCATAGACAAGCACCAGAAGGTTATAGGGACACTGCTGGAGCTTTCTGGCCACAGGAAGACCATTACTTAACTGGCTCAGTGACTTTGGCAAGTCACCTCTTTCCCTGGGCTTCTAGAAAACTTAGGACAAGTCCACATTGGAGAATTGGTAACCATGCCCTGCCAACAGTCACAGACCTGAGAGTAGGAAGGTTAGGGTGCTAGAGAGGAGGGGGTGGAAGGAAGCTCGACAAGCTCAGACTCAAGCTTGCCCAGTGGCCTCCTTGGTTGACTCTGTCCCTTCCCTCCTACCATTAGAATTCTTCTCTTCCAGGACCCGAGCAACATCCCGAGAAGAGAAGAACCTCCAAGGCTTCCTGGAGCAGCCCAAAGAGAAGTGGACAGAGAGTGCCTTTGATGTAGACGGGCCCCACTACTTCACCATCCTAGCCCTGCACGTCCTTCCCCCTGAGCAGTGGAAAGCCACTCGAGTGGAGATCCTACGCAGGCTGCTGGTGGCCTCACATGCCCGGGCCGTGGCTCCAGGAGGAGCCACCAGGTCAGTACTTGCTTTGGGAAGTTGCTGCATTCAGTGCCTTCTTAGTGTGTTCGCCGGTTGTCTTGGTCATGAATGTTACGGTTACAGGTGTGCTCCTTTGACATGGCTATTGATCTGCCTCCAGCCTGTCGCCCTAAGTGTCTAGGCTGGTGGTTGACAGTTGCTTGAGCCCTCTGGGTCTCATGTTCAGTCACTGAAAAGGTGAATCTGTTGAAAATTCAGAGGAAGACAGCCAGGCCTAGGAAGACAGGATAAGACACTTAGGACTAGGGAGGCAGCTGAGCTAGGGAGCCGGACTTTTTGCCTCATGCTGGCTCTGCTGTAAATTAGGGAAGTTTCAGTGTGGCTATATCTAGAGATTTCTTTTCCATCGACTAAAAGCTTGTCCTTCCTTCCTTCCTGCCCCACATCCCTCAGGCCTTCCAGACCCCTTTGCAATTGTGTGCACCTCAACAGAGGAGCACATACAGGAAGTGGTCCTTGTTTTCCTGACTATGCCTTGTAGTATGGGTCAAACGGGGGCTCTCTGAAAGAACCATCTACGTGTGAAATAAGAGCCTCCTCCCAGACTCTTGCACACCCCTGTGGCCACAGCACACAGAATACATGTGGCCAGTACTTGGGCTGATGGTAATCCTGAAGAGTGCCTGCCTACCCTAGGGAGCGGCAATATAGCATATGTCCTGGTAGCTTATTTCTGCCACTTATGTGCCAGGTGTTCCTGCGCCGTCCTGCCTCTGAACATGTTAACTTAGACTCAGGGATCATTTTCACACATAGAGGCCAGGAAGGGAGCAGAAAGAGGCTCCCTTCCAGCCATGATGATGGCACCCTGTGGGGCAGACCCTGAGTTGGTCCACCTGGGGTCTTTACCTCTGTTAGCTCTGGTACTTTATGCTCCCAGAGTGACCAGGTTGCTACTGTCTTGTTAAATTCGGCCAAGAGGGAAGAAATGAGTGTTAGATTCCTGCCCATTCCAAACACTTCATCACCTTCTGTCCTAGGAGCTCTAGTGTTAATAGTTAACTAGCCGCGTGAAGTCAGCTTAGGTCTCGAGATGCAGAAATTGTGTTCATGGCACACAGGATGGCCATTTATCAGGCAGCTCCCGCAGCAGAGTCGAGTCTAAGCCCACTTGAGCTGTGCTTTCAGCCGTGAGTGGAGCTCACTCCTGGCTCGGATTTGGTCAGGGATTAATTAGGAGATCCAGCTTGAGCTGCATTGAGGCATTGCCATTTTCTCTATAGTTTAGTCACCTTTCCTAATTAGCTGTAAATAATTAAGCTGGGCAGGGTCACCCAAGACTCATGCTTAGCAAAGCAGGACAGCCACAGAGAGGGCCAAGCCCAGCTGTGGTCCAGGTTCTGAGCCTGCTGCTTGCCAGACAGATTAGAAAAGGTGCTGAGGGTTTGCCCTGGATTGGGACACCCTTGAAGGAGAGCACTTTGAGTGGAGGGTATGTAGAAGGTGTCTCTCATTCTGGAGGTGGGTGGTATCACTGGCAGTAGGTTTTGTCTGAAGGCCTGTGCGGTCTGGGGTAGGAAGCCTAGGAGGCCATAGAAGATACACAAAACTATAGCTTTAAAGGCTGGGGATGTATAGCTCAGTGGTAGAGCACTCGCCTACCCCAAGTTCAATTCCCCAACAACAAGTACAACACGCGTGAGAAGGGGGCGGTATGTGAACTATAGTTCGAGAGAAACTGATGGCTTCTGGTTTTCTGGTTTTCAACATTGAGCAGTGGATTCAGCAGATATTTTAGCCTGGAAATTGACTAGGCTCCCACTGGCCGTAAACAAAACAAGTAGTTGGTGCTGGGTACTCTGCTACCAGAGTGTTGTGAGATGTGGGACATAACCCTAAATCATGGCGAGGGATCATCCGTCCTTTATTTTCCACAGCCATAAATGATGCCCCCCTGTACTGGGGCATTCTGAGTCTTATAAGGGGTGGGGCAGGGGGGCTGGCTACCGCAGGCGGTGGACCCTGATAGAGGCACCCCCAGTGTTCCCAGGCACTATCTGGGTGCCAAGTCACTCACGTGTGGGTGACACTTGTTAGAGATGAAGGGATGTGGGCAGCTCCAGGATTACCCTAGGATTTGAGAGTTGCATGGGCAGTCCTAGCCATCACGGTTGCTCAACACCGCTCTTCTGCCAGCTTGCTGGTTTTCTGCAGAGCGCGTGTTTGGCTGATTGGGCTCTGTGGTGGATTATTCCTGGAGTCGGGGAAAGCCTGAGTTGGAACTTTGTTGTTTCTTCTTCATTGTTAGGTGCCATTTCATTTGTGGGCTTGGGAGAAGCCAGTACAAAGGAGCACTCAATCCTTGTGCTTGAGTTAAAGCATTTGAGTGCCATGTTTACATATGTCCCTGATTGTGCTGTCCCAGTTTGACAGTGCTGCACTGTCAGGTAGAGTTTATGTAGAAGCCCTGGGAGCCAGGCCACGTGCCCTCAGTCCCCAGGTTCTCTGTCCATCTCTGCAAGGTCCCCCAGGTCCTCACGGATAGGCTTTGCTCTGCTTCTCAGGTTGACAGACAAGGCAGTGAAGGACTATTCTGCCTACCGCTCTTCCCTGCTCTTCTGGGCTCTCGTCGACCTCATTTATAACATGTTTAAGGTAAGGAAGGAACTTCAGGGCCCACCGGCTCCAAGGGCTGTGAGACATGTGTGCCCTTGGCCAAACCCCCTTAGTGCCCACAGCCTGAGGCTCCTTACTGGCCGTGGGTTCTTTGCCCTTGAAAGTCTCCATTTAAGGAGAGGTGAACACCCTTAGCTCTGACCTGAACTTCCCCCTTTCAGCAGCTGAGGCCACTCTGTCATTGACCATCAGAGCAGTAAGCTCTTAGCACACTGATAGCCTTCCTGCTCTTGATCTCGTGTAACACTTCATCCCATGTGAATCTGCCCTACATGACCCCACTGTCTTACCATAGGGTAGAATGTCCTACCCACTCTCTGCCTGGACCCACACATCTTGGGGGAGGGTAGTGAGCCCTTTGGTCATCAGTGGAGTGGTCCAGTCAGAGCATGCCAGTCATCTTGGCTTCAGAAATGCAGGTGTGGGGCCGGCCTATGTTGAAATTGTGGGATCATGTAGAACATTGCATAAACAAAGAGGGCCTTGAGAGAGAAGGCCAGTGAGCCCTGCAGGCAGGACCTCCTTGCTTCTAGCTCTGACATATGTTGGGTGGGCTCTCCATAGCGCTGAGATGGTCTGGCTGACTAGACACAGAAAGCCAACTCTATTCAGTTACTCACCTGGCCCCATGTCCCACTGATTCTTGTAGAAGGTGCCCACTAGTAACACTGAGGGCGGCTGGTCCTGCTCTCTGGCCGAGTACATCCGCCACAATGACATGCCCATCTACGAAGCTGCCGACAAAGCCCTGAAAACCTTCCAGGAGGAGTTCATGCCAGTGGAGACCTTCTCAGAGTTCCTCGACGCAGCAGGTCAGTGCAGTTTTCTCTTGCAGAGATTCTCTGGGGCAGAGCCCAAGTCTGCCTCAGTGAACTGACCATTCATCTTCGCAGAGCAGAAGTAGGTGCACACTAACTACCTCCAGTCATAGGAAAGGTATTCATTCAAACAGCCCATTTTTCAGCAGTAGTGCGACTTACTTTTAGGGGCCGGTGCATCTCTGTGAGTTCCAGGCAAGCTTGATCTACACAGAGAGTTCCAGAACAGCCAGGGCTACACAGAAAAACCCTGTCTCAAAAAAAAAAAAAAAAAAAAATGAAAGCACTCGAGAGCAGAAAGCTGCAGTGCATCGCGCCCTGTCCGTTGCCTCATGCATCCTTGTGGTGGCTTGACCACTGGCATAGGAGTCCAGGGCTCTACTCTGCTTAGCATCATTCTGTTGTACTGTTAATGGAGGCTGTGGAGGTTAAGTAAGCAGATGTGGGAAGAGTAGAAACTCCTGGTTCTGACTTTTAGTCAGAATTAACAGGAGAAAGGCACTCCTGCCTTCCCTGCCTCCCAGCCCTGGGCAGTAGGTAGAGAGGCATTAGCATGGCACACCTGTGAGCATGCACACCAAGGGCAACATGGGAGCTGGTGTCTCAGCTCCTAGCCCCTCAAGTCCGTGCTCTCCCTGTACAAACTCTGTAGGAACTGGCCTCTCAGATGCAGACACTTTAACACTTACCTAGATTTCATAGCTAAAAAGTGGAAGCGGGGCGTGACCTGGCCCTACAGACTCCAGCTCCTAGGTCCCAGGCACTGTTGTGTCACAGCTTCCACTGGCGCTGTCTTAGAGGGGCACCGGGCACTGCACCAAAGCAGATGTAACTAGACCTGCCCAGCTTCTGTTTGTCAGCTGGCTCCCTGCTTCTCGACTTTCTGGTGTTCACTGTGGGAATTCTATACAGATGAAGGGAGAAATCCCCCAGGCCCTGTTGCCAAGGGAATGCTGCTGTTATTTATCCTTGAGAAGGAGACCCACTAGTCCGAGAGCCTGTCTGCATGCACTCTTGTGTTTTCCCAGCACTGGACATCAGTGCTCTGCCTTGGGATAGTGTCTGGGTCTGTCTGCCTTGCTGTCTGAGCTGCCATAGGCTGCCTTGCTCACCTGTTTCGTACTTCATAGCTCCTATTCCTCCTGACTGTGTCTTCCCAGCCTGGCTGTTTAGGAAGCAGGCTCACTGTTTCCCTCAGTTAGTCCTGAGCAAAAGCAAGAGTTTGTGTCCTCAGCGCCAAGGTCTGTGCTCATCACAGATGGCTAAAATGACCATGGAAGTCAAAGACAGTGAGAAGAGGTGGCCAGGGTGAAGGCCTCACCTACCCAGACCTCACCCCTGCTCAGTCCTTAGCAGGAGAGCCTCTGGCCTCACCCCTGCACAGGCCTTAGCAGGAGAGCCTCTAGTCTCTTTTGTGAGGCCAGGCCTGCCTTTTTTTTT
>NW_022196900.1:96011298-96026631 GCF_008632895.1 Mastomys coucha
TTTTTTTTTTATCATTTCATTCATTTACATCTCAAATGATATCCCACTTCCTGGTTACCCCTCCACCACCCTCCATCCCACATCCACACTCTCCTCCCTCCCCTCTGCCTCTATGAGGGTGCTCCCCCACCCACCTACCCTTTCCCGCCCCACTGCTCCAGCATCCCCCTACACTGGGGCATCAAACCTCCATAGGACCAAGGGCCTCCCCTCCCATTGCTGTCAGGCAAGGCCATCCTCTGGTACATATGTATCTGGAGTCATGGAGGCCAGGCTTTTAAACCTTACTTCAGACCTTTAAATACCAGAACACCAGGCATGCTCTGTTCAAATTCAAGAACAAAACACTTTCCAGAGCCAAGGGAAACAGCCTGGCTGCTTTGCACTTCGTTCCTGCAGATGCTTGGAGGTGACTTGTTTGCATGCTCATGTTTAACTTATGGCTTTAATGTTTGCTCTGCACTATTGATGAGGTCAGGTGCCTGGCTGAGGACTCAGTAGTAGAGAATGCACTGGGTTCTTCCACTAGGAAGGCCAGCCTTGGTTAGTTTCCATGGTAGACAGTGAGGGATCCCTGTTGTCTCTTTCTGAAAGCTGAAGAAATGGAGCCCCGAGCTCTGGCAGCTTGTGTAGGAATCCAGGCCTGTGGTGATATTGAAGCCCAGAAGGATCGGAGGCCTGTGTTCTGCTCTGTCCTTCAGCCCAGAAGACCATCAGCATTTGCCTTTCTTTGGCCAGTTTAAAATGATAAAGGCTGAGAGTGGCTCAGCCACACAAGCATGAGGATCAGAGTTATGATCCCTAGAACCCATAAAAGCCAGGTGCAGGTGTAACTCTAGCATTAGGAAACTGCTGGTGGTAGGACCCCCAAGCTGAGCTTGCTGGCCAGCCAGTAAGCATTAGGTTCAGTGAGAGAACCAATCTTAGAAAAGAAGGCAAGAGCAATAGAGAAAGACACACAGTGTGCACACACACACGCACGCACGCACATCACCACTCTGCGGTAGGGGAGTGTGGCTCAGCTGGAAGAGTGCTTGCTTGGGATGCATGAAGCACTGGGTTCTGTTCCCAGCACCACATATTCCAAGCATAGTAGCACAGAAGTTCAAAGGAGGCCATCAGCCAGTCTAGGATCAGAGAGCACGTACACAAACAAGACAAGAAAACCTTGGAGTTGCAGTGTTTTACAGCCCCTCAGTGAGCCCTGGACAGTGGGATCCTCCACTCCAGGTAATGTAGGCTGGTGTCTGTCACACCTGGACAGTGGGAATCCTCCACTCCAGGTAATGTAGGCTGGTGTCTGTCACACTGTCAGTGAGCCCTGGACAGTGGGAATCCTCCACTCCAGGTAATGTAGGCTGGTGTCTGTCACACTGTCAGTGAGCCCTGGACAGTGGGAATCCTCCACTCCAGTTAATGTAGGCTGGTGTCTGTCACACTGTCTCTAGCAGCACCCACTTCTGGAGCAGAATATTAATCACACAGCGGCCACCTCCTCACCATTGCTGGAATCCCTCAGAGCATGCTGACACAGTATGTTCTGTGTGTGAACAAGGCTTCTGTGACTTGGTGGAGCTGGGGGGCCCCGTGCTACTCCCACTCACACTGTCTCTGCTTTCCAGGTCTTCTATCAGAAATCACCGATCCAGAGAGCTTCCTAAAGGACCTGTTGAACTCAGTCCCCTGACCATCCCCATGGAAATGAGATCACGGTGCCGAGATTGAAGCTAGCTTGCATTCTCCCCTCATTCATCTCTCCGTGTGCACTCATTTCCCCCACGGATGCTGCATTAGCACCCCTTCCTCCCTCAGTTTTCTCGGAGTGGCTTGGGGTCTGTAGGCTTCCTGTTCTATCGAGTGTGTGTGTGTGCTGCGCTGGCTATGAAGTTGTCTGTAGCCCAAGCCATTGAAGGACCTATACATACCTAGGAGCTGTGAGCTGTCCCGGCCAGCTTGAGTGTGTACATCTTGAAATAAATGAATGACTTAGTACACATTGGAAAGAGGGTCTAGCTGCTGCTTGCCCAGTGCTTTCCAGTGAACTCACAGCCTTGCAGTGACACACCAGGAAGATTGTTGGAGTTGAACTGCATTCTCTGGGGTCTGATGGGGTTTTTTTGTCCCTAGCCAAAAGAGGGCTCAGCAGAGCAGGCTCTGGTCAGCATCTGCTTCAAAATCCTTGAAAACATTCGACAGTCTCCTACTGGCTGCCAGGCAGAGAGGAGAGGCTCCAGGGAAGGGTCAGAATAATGAGAATAGCTGTGGCCACTGCTAGGCCTCTTCTGCCCACCCACCCTAGGAAGAGCCTGTGCATTGGTCTGTACCCCAAGTCCTCAGCCTGTGAGACCTGCTCTCCCATCCTGGCTCCCGAGAGCCTTTCCCAGACTTCAGCAAAAGGCTAACCCAGTCACAGCCTATGGAGGAAGAGCTGGCTAACTCCCGTCTCTTTGTTCCAGAGGGCTAGTAAGCCAAAGACTTTGGTGACATCAGCCCCTCTGAGTGTCTTGTTCACAAGGTTGCTCCGTAGGCCAGGCCATCTGGGCCTGTGGTGCCTTTGGTCCCCTTGGATGACTTTCATAGCCAAGGCACCTTGTTGCTTCCCCACAGCCTTTGCGGCCAAAGGCGAGAGTGCTGTGCTTAGATCTAACAGGGACAAAGGCAGTTTGTTTGGGTGCTGTTCCAAAGCCCTGGCAGACCAGGGCACAGGCAACTGAGAACTGCCAGGCAGGCTTCCCTTCCTGATGTCCCCGGGGCTGGCCTGCCCTGGAGGAAAGACAAAGTATCTCTCTTTGGAAGAGGGCTTCATTTCCAGCTGCGTAGATTCTGCAGCTTTCTCATATAACCCTGGGCTCAGCAAGGAGGATAGAGACCTTGGCATTGTTTTTTGGGGGGTCTCCTACATATACTTGTCTGTCCTGCTGGACTCCAGAGAGGTAGTTCAGACATTGAGGGAGGGTCAGGCACTGTCTCTCAGTAAACTGGAGCAGCTTCATGTGGAGCAGGGGCTGCCGGCGCCAAGTAGGCCAAGTCGCATTTATGGTCATCCCTTACTAATGCAGCACCGTCAGAAGGCTAGCCAAAGCCCACAGAGCACAAGTCCCTCCAGAGAAGGACCCGCTATAGCCGAGCTTTTGATTTTGAGTGAGCTTACAAAGTAGCAATAGCAGATAAATAGCAGATCATCATCAAACCAGGCACTCAAACCATGGCAACAATGTCCCATTGAGACAACTGGAGAGCAAATACAACACATCTTGGGGGCTCATGGCCATTCAGTGGAAACTGCCTGGGGAAACTCCACTGAAGCAGCTGAGAGGCCCGGCAGAGCAGAGCGCTCTCACTGATGAGCATCTGGCTCTTCTCCCTGGGCAGTTTTAACATGGGCTCAACAGTGATGACCTCTGTTGGAAGTAGTTTCCCTTCTTGAAGTTCTCAAAAGGCTTTTAACATCCTCCACTGCTTGCTGTGTGCTGTCTCGAGCCAGCCTGCCCCAGGCCAGTGCCTTCTGAAGGGCAGCTGACAGATGTGCTTGTGTGTCTACAGTGGGGCCACACCACCCTCTGCTCTGCTCAACCTGAGTAGCACGTCATCCCTTACCAATAGAATACGCAGGACAAGTCCTCCAAGGATCTTGGGCCAAGCCCAAGTGTGTCTTGATTCCATTGTCCAGCCTTTCTCGGCGTCTGCCCAGGAGCACTTCCCAGTGGTTATGCACCATCCCAGAGAAGCTGCTGACGCAGCAGCCCTGCAGGTCTGTTCTGGGTCCTAGGGCCGGGCCTTGGCTGTGTCTGAGCGGTAATGGAAAAACAGGCTGGCTGAGCAGTGAACATCTTCCCGTACCTGCAACCCTTTGGCGGGAGCACTGGAAGACATCCGACAAGACAAGCCCTCGTTTCTGGAGCCATTCTGCTCAGCTGCAGGTTCCATGGGATTGAGGCCAGCTGTTAGGCCTAGTGAGGTCTGAAGTCAGTCCACAGAAAGGCCATTGGCCCTTCTCACACTACTCAAAGCCGTGGTATTGTCATCCTTACGTCCCTCCTGGCCTCCAGCTTGCCAAGTATAGGGCCCTCTTTGGGAGTATGAGGAGGCTGTGTGTCCACATCCCAGGGACAGGGGCTGAGCCAGCTCTACCTTCCTTCTGTCTGACTTCAGTGTTGTCGGATGGTGGTAGTGGTGCCTCTCAGAGGAGGTGCTATTGCCGAGCAGGCCTTTTTTATTATTATTATTATTTTAGTGTGCTAGGTTCTCAGAGGGAGACAGCCAGCCCCCTTATCACACAGAGCCTTGGGGTGCCCCCACTAGTGTTCAACTACTAGTGGACCTTTTCCCATGTCAACCCATCCCACTGCGTGATTTCAGGGTCATTTATTTGAAGTTGGCTATGGTGTCCCAGGACACTAATACTTTAAAGTTGGAGCCATCCCAGCTGGGGCATCCCATAGGAGCCTGCCAGGAGATGCATCAGGGAAGGGAAAGGCTAAAACCTAGTTTTGTTTAGTGTCTAATCCCCTGGCGAGACAGTGAAGGTACAAGTGGGTCTGGGTAGCCTGAGTCCTTGAGGCTAGTGCGAGTGTTCCCATGGCTTCCTCCATGGGGCCCTGTAGGGTAGGGCGCCTGCTCTCTTTATGTGAGGATCCCTTCCACCTCATTGTGATATTTTGACAGGCACTGTCACTATAGCGACACAGGCTGTAAAGGAATCATGGAACAGCCAAAGTGGGAGCCTTAGGAATCAGATCGGTCACTTGTTGCAGAGTCAGGGCAAAAGTACCACTCATATGTGCATTGTGTGACACTCAGCCAGCAGAGATCAGTCAACTCAGAGGTTGGTTTGTTTCCATTCATTCTTGCCTCTGCTGGCCTGTTTCCTGTCTCAGGTGGGGCCCTTCCCTTCCCTGACCAATGTTTGGCTGCCATTCATCCTCTGGCCTCCCCAACAAGCCCAGAGAGACAGGACTAGGGACCAGGCATGTACAGACGCAGGGCTGCCACTGCTGCTCAGCCTGAAGACACTACACTCCAGGCTTCTTGGGCCAGCCAGAAGTCCCCTGTACCAGCAGCTTGTGTACCTTTGCTTAGACACTGGTTTTTCTAGGGCTGGAGTTAGTAGACAGTGGGGGAAGGAAAGATGGCACCCCTTATCATACAGACCGGTGCAGCACTTAAGAATTGTCCCTGGGAACAGCAGGGAAGTAGGGGATGCAGAAGTGAGCCAGTGCGCTCCTGTCAATCAACTGACGTGACGTCACAGTGTCCAGTCTTGTATTACACTGAGCTCCGGGGCCCAGTGCACATTGCTCACACCCTCCCATGAGCCCAAGGGGCTGTGGGAGGTCCTGACTTCCTACAGTAGAGGGATGGAGCAGTCTCCTACAGAGGGGACAGATGAGATCCCAGGACATTGTTGAAGTCAAGGAAACATCTGTGGGACGTGGTCCCCCAACCTCATGGGATGAGGGTGGGTGGGGTCTGTGCTTGTTGCTCTCTGAGCCTCAGCCTTCAGACTCCCTCATGGGGCTGCTGTCACTCCACCCACCCTTGCTGTCCTCATCAGTCTCCAACCCAGTCTGTCCGTGCTGGACAGCAGATCCGGCTGTTAATAGTCTTGGGTATCTAGGAGTCCCGCCGTACTCTAAGCACCTGACCCTGCAAGAGCACACTGTTCCTGGCAGGACCTCTAACCTTAGGAGTCGGTTGCTTTTCCTGTTTCAAGGAGGAGCCCAAGGCTCAGAGAACCCAGCTCACTTGCCCAAGGCTGCACAGCTTTACCAGTGAGATTGAGCTCTGTGAAGCCAGTCTGAGCCCTGCTCATTTACCTGGACTGACTGGCTGGACACAGATGCAGATCATCCCAGGTCCCGGTGCCTTCGGGAGCCAGGGCTTGGCCAGGAGCCTGGCAGGCAGGTGGAGCAGCCACAGCCAAAGGTTGACTGACATGCTGCTGGGAACCAGGCTTCTGGCTGGAGAACAGGTGAGATGCAAGGCCCTGGGAGCCAGCTGTGAGCTGGGATATGACAGTTTCTGGGCCCAATAGGCCTCAAAGCCAGTGCAATTAAAAGGTGGTTTTGGCTGGGTGGAACCTGGGGTTGAGCCACAGGCCCAATCAGTGGGCCTCAGCCTCAGCCCTCCGCGTGGCAGTAATCTGCTTGTCCATGTCCTAGTCTGTCACCTGACAATGCTGCTTTTTCCCCTGGCTCTAGAAGCAGGTGTCACCAAACTGGTCATACCCCCAGTTACTTGCGTCTGATGCCAGCTATCATTCTACCCCTGTTCTCACAAAGATACCACCTCAAAAGGGAACTAACCCATGGGTGTGTCCAAAGTACTGACAGACAGGCCCCTCATTGCCACTTCTGCCACAGCGGTTCCCACCCTGGGACTTGTGCAAGGATGTGTTCAGCAACCAATGAGCCCATGCTTGCTGTAGGAGACACTGCTGGTTCCATGAAAATGGGGAGGTCAGGGAGCTGAGTGAAATCTGAACTTCAGGTGCTGATATAAGTACCTCAGATTGGGACCCTGGCCGGGGCCCGTTAGGATCGTGACTCCTCGCCTGGAGAAAATCCCTTCAGTCACTTACCAGCTTCAGGGCTTAGGGCACCTGCCTGGAAGCTAGGGTGGGCCTTGGTGTGGTGGACAGGCCTGCAATGTCAAGGAGATGATAGGCTGAGGTTTATCTGAGGCTATGAGGAGCCCCGGTTTGTGAGTAGTTGGTGGAAGGGCACTGAGACTCCAGGTTCTCTTGTCATCCATTCTAGCACACATACACCCCCCCTCCACACACACACACACACACACACACATACTTCCACTCAATCCCATGTAGGCCCCGAAGGTCAGGGCTGGAAGACAAAGTTGCTGGCGTCAGAGTCAGACCTCAGGTCAGGGTTGTTCTCAGAACAAGACCTTCACCTCTCTGGGCCTGTTACGTGTATGAATTAATTAATTGAGTTGCCTCAGGGCCTCTGGTTTGAATGACTTCACCCTGGGGAAGGGCTTGGCTTCTAAGGAAAACTCAGTCAGGAGCAGGGATCCTGAAGTGCTGTGTGGGACAAAAGTCTTCTCTTACAGCAGCATCCAGGTATAGGACAATCCACCATCTGTATCAGATGTCCTGTGTAGGGTGAGGGTGTCAGAGGCCATCTCCCATAACAAGGCTTCAGCAGCTGGAAGCTCAGGAACTTTGGATGCAGTGCAGAGTCCTAATCTGGCTGTGGTACCTCCGCCTCAGTCCTGTGACCACTGCTTTCCCACCCGCAACTCTGAGAAGATGTAGTCATAGGCTCTGGGGGGGGGGGGGGTTGTCCCTGAGGTGGGAGGACTGAGCCACCAGGTCTCCTCCAGATTACTCTGGGCCTGCCAGGGAGCCAGAGTCCATCAGGATCCCTGGTGCCCAGAGGTTCCCAAGAAACGTCAGAGGCAGCATGGTCACCTCCAGGGCTAAGCTCTTGACTTTCCCAGCCAGGGCAGCTGGGCCCCCTATGGCCTTGTTGCTTTGAACCACTAGCTCTGGCTTCAGACTGAGCAGGTGCATCTGATTGGCTGAGTCTAAGTCACATGACCACACTCCACCATCACCACCCCCCAAGAAACCTGGGAGGTCTCTATCAGAACTCAGGTGGAAGGACCAAGACATTGTCACTACAGACTGATACTGGACTATCTCAGGAGGTGGCAATAGGGGACAGAGATGGTAACTTTTAAAAAACAAATTACATATATATATTATATATATACATATGGAATATAATATATATATTCCATATCATATATATATATTCAATCCATATATGTTCTTGCACCCATGAAGGCCAGAAGAGGGTGTTAGAATCTCTGGAGCTGGAGTTACTAGCAGCAGTTATAAACCACCAGTTGTGGGTGTTGGGAACAGAATTCAGGTCCTCTGTAAGCGCATCAGACATTCTTAACTGCTGAGCCACCTCTCCCCGCCCATAGAGGGCAATTTACAGAGCTTTGGTGTCACGCAACCAGCCACTCATCATGCTATGTACCGTGAGCAGATTACCTCTCTAGATACCTGTTCCTCAAAGAAAGTAACACCTAGACCAACCTGCATGAGATCAGTGCACAGTGGGCCAGCACATGCTGCCCGGATGCATGAGATCAGTGCACAGTGGGCCAGCACATGCTGCCCGTCATGAACCCCGTATATCTCTAGGTGTGAACGGTGCTGACCCAGGGCTGACCTACAGGACCTCCTCAACTCTCCCCCACACACACACACACACATCCCCCAGAAACACACAGGCTACTTGCAGACAGAAGATAATCTGCAGACAGCATCAGGAGTCCTGGCAAGGCAGGTAAAAGCTGTAAGGAGTGGGGCCAGATGACTGAGCAAGGGGAGGACAGCCTGGGGCTTTGGGGGAGGGGGAATCCCATGTGAACATAGGAAGAGGGGACTTCTTGACGGAGGTGGCACTGGAGCTGTGCTCCTTGGTTCAGAGAGTACAAGTGAGACAGGAGAGCAGGGCAGACTCAAGGAGGAGGAGCCACACCCAGGGAGTCCAGCAGTGTGACTTGCAGTAAGGAAGGCATTGCCTGGGACCTCCTGCTAGTGCTGGGGGCAGGTGGCTGGGTGGGGTACAGAGCATCTTCAACATGGGACTGCAGAAGGAAGGGGAGGTGTGACTCAGCCCCATGGGAGGCACAGCAGTTCCACTCCTCCCTAACCTGCTTCCCCCCTCTGAGTGCTCCCTTCCAGAATCCCCGGAAGCAGCCCTCTCCCCAGGGTTCCCCTTTCTTCTGCTCCAAAAAGCCCATCAATTACCCACTCCTGGACCACTTAAGGGATTGGACAATATGAGTCCTGTCTCCTGCCTGTTCCCAGGGTAGGTATAAAGCAGCCATTCAGTGCTGTGAACAGTCAGGCCCTCTGTCAATACCTTGAATTAAGTCAGTTCAACACACACTAAGTGTTGAAGGGTAAGGTGACACTCCTGCTTGTGACCAGGCTGAGTGAGCCCAGGACACCACACACACACACACACACGCACACACACACACACCATCCCCCCAAACTCCCCTCTGTGCTTTTTACCCCAGGGAGCTGGCCCTGCTTGTCACGGATTATCAGACAGAGCATCATCATCTCTCAATGACAATGATAACAACTGGCTCTAAGAGCAAGGTCGATGGTGACAGGCCATAGTGAGCTCTTCTGACTCTCACCCTATGCTAACTCCCCAGAGTAGTGCTCTTTGACGGCAGAGAAGAAAAATGAGGCCCATCAAATGGAAGCATTTACCCCAGGGTCTCAGGGTGGCCAAGGGCTGAGCTGGAGTGCACACTTACATTTCTCTGATGTCTGAGCCAACAGGTGTTTTTAAAACTAAGCATTTATTTACTTTTACTTATTTTGCATCTATTTTGTATGGAGGTGTGTGTGTGCCACAGTCTGTGCAAAGGTTAGGGGGCAACTTCAGGCACTGGCTCTAGGTCAGGTCGGAATGGCCCTTCACCTAGAAATCAGGTTAAGGAGCCCAGCACCAGGAGACTGGTGATGGACATCTATGCATCCCTGGGCCACTACAGACCCCAAGGCCTTAACAAATATCTGCAACACAGAAACAAAAACGTACTTGAGTCAGCTGTCAGCAATCCCTGATGAGGGATGTGACCAATCCCCATTTGGACCCTGTTATAGATAAGACCTTGGGAGTCCCTGTCCTCGGCCTGCTAAGCCAATGCAGTCTGGGACACAGAACCCCGCCATGGGGATCCTCCCCACCCGAAGCCCCAGCAACCTGCTCACATGCAGGCACCCTGTCCTTTAGGTACCCCAAGAGAGGTTCCTCTTCAACTGAGCTCAAGTGAGCCCCCTTGGGAGCTGCAGGTGACTGTGTGCAACAGCCACAGCTCCTGACATCACTTCAAGTCTGAAGGTGGCCCTGGGCCTTCCCTTAGCAGCTTAGTGTTCTCCTCTGTCTCTCTCCTCTGTCTCTCTCTTTCTCTCTCTCTCTCTCCTCCCTCTCTCTCTCTCTCTCTCTCTCTCTCTCTCTCTCTCTCTCTCTCTCCCTGTCCCTCTCCCTTTCCCCATTCCCCTCTCCTTCCCCCCATCCTCCTTTCCCTCCCTCTCTCCCCTTCTCCCTTCCCCTCTCTCCCTCCCTCTCTCTCCCTCCCCCCTTCCTCTTACTCTCCCCCCTTCCTCCTTTCTTTCCCTCTCCACCTCGTCCTCAGAAGTCTCAAGTCTCATGCACTGTATCTCAGGTCCCCAGCCAGGTGGCGGGCTGGGGTCCATGGCATAGCACAAGACACATTCCCAGCCTTCATCCCTGTCCTGCCGCAGTGACACACTGTTCCATCCACCTCAGCACAGCTCATCCCTGGGCCACAAGGCATGGCATCATCTACTCTCAGACAAGCTCCTTCTGCCAGGGAGGTGTCCCAGGGTCAGCCTGGCACGTGTCTGAGCACCTGAACCCAGGCAGGTTGAGAAGGGGGGCCACGGGCTCAATGTCTAGGGGATTTTCTCAGCCTGTGCAGGGTGTCATGGTCCTCCCTACTCCTGTGTCTTTGGATAGGAATTCTTGACATCTTGAGGCCCTGCCTCCAAAACCCAGAGTCAAGAGAAGCCAAGTTTTAGTAAAAAGGAAGCAGAGAATTTACCCTGGGCCCAGGCTGGGCAGGGAACTAGGCAGGTGAGGTTACCTGGCCTATAAGAATGGGTTTCAGCTCTTCTTCCCTCCAGGAAGCTGAGCCCTGTGCACCACAGGACCTTTGCTCATGCTGTCTGCTGCCTGAACATGCCTTCCTCTGGTTGTCCGAGCTCCTTCAGGCCATATGGGGCTCACAGCATGAGTCCCACTGTCTAAGGGGCCTCTCCAGAGTCCACGCACCCCATACTGTCCTCTGTCCTGCTCCAGAGTCCTCACACCACCTGAGACATGGGCATGGCTGCCCCAGCCACAGTCCTTCTAGCTAGTGGGAGGAGGGGCAATGACCGCTCTTTTGGTCAATATTTTATTTATAGTTAACAAGTATTTGATGTGTGCATGTGCACGCTCAAGCGTGCCACGGCATAAGTGTGGAGGTCAGAGGACAACTGTGCAAGTTGCTTCTCTCCTTCCACCATGGAGGTCCTGGAGCTTTGACTCAGGCCATCAGATGTAACACTTTATACAAGCCCACCTTTCCAGGGCCAGGGATGGGTGCTGAGGCCAAGGTCCTGCCTCTGGTTTCAGGGTGGGCGGAGGTCCTGCCTGGTGGGCATTGCTTCTGCTCGCCTTCCTGTAAGCCCACCAAGAGACCGTACCAAGACTCTGCTCCCCACACTTGGAACTTAGAGAAACCAGGCTGTTCGCAATTCAAGGAGTGGCGTCACCCGTGGGGCCAGGCCTGAGCTCCCTTCAGAGCTCAGGGTGGGGCTGACTCACAGATGAGCTTCTCCCAGCTCCAGTACAGTTGCTGTGGCCACAGGAATCTGGCTTCCCTGGGGCTCCCACGCGGCCATGCTGGTGGCTCGATCCTGGTACACGTGCGGACCTAATGAACAGTCCAGCCCAGCCTGCCACCCCGCCTAAGATGAAGTGCTGGCAGGTGAACGAATTCCCGGCTGGGGAGCCGCCCTCACCCACAGGCAGTCCTGGCACTGGTGCCTGCTGACTGAGGGATTTGGCTGTCTTTGCTGCTGGCTTCCGCCTGTGGGACTCAGATGGGCTGGGGCCACCATTCTAGGAGAGGTGTTGATCATGGAATCCATAAGGGACAACAAGGCCACAAAGAGCTGAGACCAGAAGACATACAAGGTGTGCTGGTTACAATGGAAAGAAGAGGACACTCGAGTCCCAGGAACAGGAGGATGTGGGTTCCAGGGAGCCAGGGTGTGGGTCCCAAACTGCCTCCATTGTAATGTCAACCCTTGAATCTGGGCTCTAAGGCAGGGACGGACTGTCGGCTCCAATGACGTGTGACCCAGAGCCAAACACCCAGGGATCCCCAGGAGGTGCTCAGGAGTGACAGGAGGCCCCTGAGCCAAACATCTGCAAAGAAAAGAGGCAGACTGGTGGGAGCTGAGGGCAGTCGCCTGGCCTCTGCTCCCACCACAGATGCTGTGGACTTGGGTCAAGGCTGAGTCCACAAAGCACCAACTGTAAAGGGAGTTTCTGAGCCTCACCTGGGACAGGTTCACAGGGCTGCAGCCAACATGCAGTTTTGCCTAGTCTAGGCAAGCTGTACAGGGCCATGGACAAAGAGAGCTGTGGACCTGAGGTTAGGCTCAGTCAGTCGGTTGGTGAAATGCTTGTCTGTTATTCAGAAAGCCTTGATTTGAACCCCAGCACCACATAACACCAGGCATGGTGGTACACAGGTTTCATTTCAATGCCCCAAGGGTGGTAGGAGGTGGACCAGAAGTTGAAAGTCATCTTCAGGCTTGGCTTTGTCCCCCAAGCACCCACATGGTGGCTCACGGCCATGCATAACTCCAGTTTCAGGGGATCTGATGCCCTCTTCTGACCTCTGCGGGCCTCAGGCATGCCCACAGAAATTTGCATACATACATGCAAGCAAAATACTCATACTCATAATATTAATAAAATACTCATAATACTCAAAATACTTGTAATGTTAATAAAAAGTTAAATAAATCTAAAAATTGTCTTAAATAAAAAAAGTCATTCTTGGTCATAGAGCAAATTCAAGGTAACCCTGGACTACATGAGACCTCACTTCAAAGTTAAATAAGTAAATAAATACACAAATAAGACAGAGCCAATCTGCTTTAGAGCCAGCTCTCCAGTCCCAAGCTCACCTGTGGAGGCCTGAGGGCCCTGCAGGAGGCAGAGGGAGCCAAGGGCTCCTGACAGCCTTCCCACGCCCAGATGGACCTGTCTACAGCCGAACTCCCTCCAACCCCTAAATGTTCCAGCCAGGAAATCACTACGAAGCTGGGAGGGCTCAGCTCTTGGGGAGCTCAGTGATGAGGAAAGAGCCAGCACCGGAGGGGTCTAGTCACGGCTTGTATCTCTCTTGGCCAGGCCAAGTCAAAGGAGGTGTCCATGGTACATAGTGTCACAGAATGAACAGAGCCATCGAAGAATGGGGTGACAGGTAGAGGGGTGGCCTGGCAGGCAGGGCCAGGGCCTGAGGGGAGGAGAGAGAGAAAGAAGGGCAGAGATAAAGAGAAAGGAGACAGAAAGGAGGTGTTGAATGCCATAGGCAAAAATGTTACAGATCAAAACAGAAACCAGCCAGATGTGGTAGTGCATTATTTTAGTTCCAACACTCGGGAGGCAGAGGCGGGCAGATCTCTATGAGTTCAAGGACAGCCTGGTCTACAGAGTGAGTTCCAGGACAGCCAGGGCTACACAGAGAAACCCTGTCTCACAATAACAAGCAACAACAAAAGCCAGCTATTTCCACGAAAAGGAACTCAAATGATGCAGGTGTGTGTGTGCGTGTGTGTGTGTGTGTGTGTGTGTGTGTGTGCATATGTGTGTATATATGTATGTATGTATGTATGTATGTGTGCGTGTGTATATGTGTTTGTATGTGTGTATATGTGTGTGTATGTGTGTGTATGTGTGTGTGCACGTGCGTGTGTGTGTGTATATGTGTGTGTGTGTATATGTGCATGCGTGTGCGTGTGTGTGTGTGAATGAGTCTTCTTTGTGGGCTTCTGATTTGGGGAGCCTGTGTTAGCTCATGGTATTCAGGATCAGAGAGGGGTGGGTGAATTCCCGGGGCACTCAAATGCCTTCTATAAAATAGGACAGTATTTACAGATGGTTCTCCCCGCTTCCTCTCCCTCCCCCTCCCTCCTTCTCTCTCTTCTCCCTACCCCAGGATTGTGGTTGTGCTATGAAGTATGGGCTGGCCTTGAACTCACAATCATCCTGCCCCAATGTCCCAGGTGCTGGGGTGGCTCCCTCGTAGACTTTTGACATCCCTGGGTTGTTTATAATTCCTAAGACAAGTGCTGTGTAAATTATTCATGCTGCCTCACTCCAGAACTGACAGGAAAAGCCTGTGCGTGCTCAGTATGAATGGAGTTTGGCTTTTTCCCCCTCTGAATACTTTCCATCTGAGGTCAGTTGACTATGAGAACATGGAAATGCAGAGGCAGGTGTGTGATCTGTGTGTGCATGTGTGTGTATATGTGTCTGTGATGTGTGTGTCTGTGATGTGTGTATGGATGTGTGTAGCTGGATTGGGTGTAGTGTATGAGGCTGGGTTAAGCTCAGAAACCCTATCTTGAAACAACAACAACATCAACAAACAAAAACGAAATACCAGCTAAGTTTGTGACAATGATTGCAACCTGTTGAGTACAGGAAGCCTCAGCTCCCTGCTGTTATCACTGGGCCAGAAGTGGGAATTTTGGTGAGGGTGGGGATATTTATTACACTGTGTATGTGGGTGGCCCCGTGCACACTCATGCACGTGCTGGGATGGACAAGTAAAGGTCGAGGACAACTTGCAGGAGTCAGTTCTTGCCTTCCAACATATAAGTCCTAGGGCTTAAACTCAGGTTGCCAGGTTTGGCAGCAAGCTCCTTACCTTGCTAAGCCCTCTCACTGGCCCCAGGAGTATTTCCTCACTCTTGAGAAAGAGAAACTTGGAGCCAGGGATGTGCCTCAGTAGATGAACGCTTGCTTGGTATGTGAGAGGCCCAGGCCCAGGCCTTCAGGTTGCTAAAACAAACAAAAGCTCATGCCGCTGCCACCGAAACAACCAAAGCTGATGTCATCCGTAGGAGACCAAACCCAAATGTCACTTGGGATGGCCCTGCCACATGACATCGCCTGAATCTCATAAAGTTGGCCCTCGGTCTTCCATTGGCAAGAGGCTAGGGAATGTCATCCTCCAAGCCAATCAGAGCTGCAGGGACAACCCTCAGGAGCGTGCAGGAGATCCATCCTTACAAAGCTTCATAGTACTCATCAACTGAGCTACCTACCCAGCCCTGTGTGTGTGTGGCATGTTACATGCGTGTGTGCACCTCTGTGTGTGGTATGTTATATGCACACGTGCTTAGAGACCAGAGGAAGACGATGGAAGTCCTCAGTAGCTTGGCTTGTCTTCCCTCCTTAAAACAATCTCTCACTGAACCTGAGCTCACCATTTTTTGGCTCGGCTGGCCAGCCAACGAGCCCCCAGTGTCTGTCCGTCTCAGCCCCCCACAGTGCTGAGGTTACATGTGTCACCGGGTGTGTTACATGGGTGCCGGGGTCCTCGTGTTTGTGTAGTAAGGGATCTTTTCCACTCAGCCACTTCTTAGCCTCTTGTTTTAAGAGTGGATCTCGAAGCCGGGCGGTGGTGGCGCACGCCTTTAATCCCAGCACTTGGGAGGCAGAGGCAGGTGGATTTCTG
>NW_022196900.1:96026903-96035871 GCF_008632895.1 Mastomys coucha
AGTGGAAGTGCATCCCTTTAATCCCAGCACTCAGGAGGCAGAGGCAGGTAGAGTTCTGAATTTGAGGCCAGCCTGGTCTACAGAGCAAGTTTTAGGGCAGCCAGGGCTACATGGAGAAACTCTGTTTCTAAAAACAAACAAACAAGCAAACAAAAAAAGACTGAGCCTCACATAGTCGAGGCTAGTCTTAAACATCCGCACACCTCCTTCTCAGCTGTATGTCACTGTGCCCCAGATGGTGGAGGACTGATGGAGGCAGGGCACTCTGTCTATGCAATTTTCGGGAGTCTTTAAGGTGCTGAGGCAGGATGGTTCAGTGACACAGTTGTTTGGAGTCATCCACACTCCTGTATGTAGCCCAATATACTCAGTGATTTGGGCAAGTACAAGTATGTTCACAAAAAAAAAAAAAAAAAGTAACAGTCGGGCGGTGGTGGTGCATGCCTTTAATCCCAACACTTGGGAGGCAGAGGCAGGTGGATTTCTGAGTTCAAGGCCAGCCTGGTCTACAAAGTGAGTTCCAGGACAGCCAGGGCTACACAGAGAAACCCTGTCTCGAAAAACCAAAAAATAAATAAATAAAAAAAAAAAAGAAAGCACTTCCGAGATAGGCAGAGGGAGGAAAGATGCTGAGTTCAAAGCCAGCCTGGAGATTGTCTCAGAAAAGATAGAAGTCCAAAACCAAAAGCAGGCATAGCTTCTAGCAAGTCCGCACACAGCGCACACTCACTGACGTGCTTGCGATGATGCTACTGAGCTCACTGCATCTGCAGGATCTTCCCTTCTTGCTGATCCCTGCCATTTTTTTTTTAAAAAACCCTCCAAAGGAACCCTCCTTCAGGAAATCCTCCATGAGATTGTCATGAGAATTGGTGACTTCCTGGTCCTGGCCTCCAGCTTTGCTTATAGCTCAGGAAGTAAAAGAAAAGGTTGAACATCCTGTCTCCACCTCCACCCTAACCTCACAGCATCCTCTGGTGTGGTGCACACCCCCTTCCCTGGAACAGGCGCCTTCTTAGAAGTCACCGCCCAAGGTCAAGTCCGTTCCCATCATCCTGCCCCAGAATCTCAGCGGATCAGGTTCATCGGGTCGTTCTTTGCCTTGATGGGGCGGTTCTCAGTCTGGCACAGCGAAAGGGACCTTTCTTATCTTCTACAGTTCCAGAGAATGTGATTTCAAAAGCACAGAGGCATCGTCAGGTGCAGGCTGGACCGCCTCAGACCAAGCGCGCACACGTGTGTGTACTCAATTGCTCACACGGTTAGTCACTGGCTACAGCTGCAGCCTCTGAGGTGGGGGTGGCAGGGCAAGCAAATACAGAACATATGTCCCATGTCAGCAAAGAAAGCCACCACCACAGAGCCTTCCAAGCTCATAGGGTGCAAGGAGCAGCAGATAGACCCAGGTCCCCATTCTACAGGTGAACAAACAGAGGTGCACCCCATCTCAGCCCCTCACCCATAGCACTTGTCGTATTTTGAAGATTTATTTTATGCGTGTGAATGTATGCATGTATGAATGTGCATTGTGTTTACACCTGATGTCCACAGAGTTCCCAAGAGGGGCATTGGGCGCCCCAGAACTAGATGGCTGTGAGCTGCCACTCTGCCAGGGCAACAGGTGCGCTTTCCCCCTGAGCCATCATCTCTCCAGCCGTAACTCAGCATTCGCCTTTTAAAAGGTCTGCCCTGTTGACTGTCCTCATGTCTGCTTCTAGGGACTGCAAGGCCCATCCCCCACCCCCTATTTGGTGTTTGGGTAGGTAGGTATGCAGGTGCCACAGCACACATGTGTAGGTCATAGGACAACTTTGAGGAGTAAGTTTTCTCCTTCCACCCTGTGCATTCTGGGATCAAACTCAGGCTGTCTGGCTTGGCAGTGATTGCCTTTATCTGCTGAGCCATCTTGTAGACCCAGTGTGTCTTGTCTCTTCCTTCGTTTCTTCGTTCCTTCATTCCTTCCTTTTCTCCTCTTCTTTTCCTTCTCTCCCCTTCCCTTTTCTCCTCCTCCTCCTTTTCTAAAAGATAGGGTCTCTCTGTGTAGCCCTGGCTGCCCTTGAACTCTCTATGTAGATCAGGCTGTCCTTGAACTCACAGAGATCTGTCTGCCTCTGCCTCCTAAGGTGTGCAGCCATGCCTGGCCATCAAACTCAATGTCTTGTTGTTGCTTTTGTTGTTGAAACATGATCATGTCTAAAGTCAAATGTAATCTACAGCTAAGCATGACTGAATTTCTAATCCTCCTGCCTCCACCTTCTGTACCACCAGCCTGATTTATTCAGTGCTGAGGATCAAACTCCAGGGTATCCTACATACTAGGCAAGCACTCTACCCACTGAAATACGCTGCCAGCCTTCTCCCGTGTTTTGAGACAAATTTGCACTCTTCCAAGTGTGCACCGCCGCACTCAGCGGCCATTCTTGAGTCTCTGCAACTTTCATTCAGTCCCTCGAGATAAAGGTCTTGCCACAGAGCCAGGATAGTCTTGAGCTCACGCTCTTCCTGCCTTAGATGTTTGAATACAGACTTACAGACTTATATCCCCGTGCCCAGCCCACAGTAGACGCTTCCAGATTACAGAAGTCAAGCCCAACGGGGCAGCCATCATCCTGGCACTCAGTAATTGGAGCAGGAGGATCAGAAGTTCAAAGCCATCTGCTCTAGAGTTCCAGGCCTGCTTGGACCACACATGACCCTATCTCAAAAACAAAGAGCTGGGGAGAGGGCTCAGGGGTTAAGAACATGTTAGGTGCATGAGGATCTGAGGTTGGATTCCCCAGCGCCCACATAAAAGGCCTGGCATGGCTGCATGTGTACCTATAACTCTGGTCCTCTGTAAAATAGAAATAGGAGGATTGCTGGGCCTTGCTGGCCACCAGCCTAGCTCCAGGGCCAGTGAGATGCTCTGTCTCAAAGGAATATGCCAGAAGGAATATGACAGAATAAGAATTTTAAGTACGACACCCTGTATTCTCTATTATCTTCCACATATATATAACTGAGCACATGCATGCATGCATGCGCGTGCACACACACACACACACACACACACACACACACACACACGCATGCACGCACATTGCAAAACCCACTCTCTCTCACATACTGTACAAAGCTGTTCAAGCAGGCAAATGCAGCTAGGTCCCTGCCCAGGCCCTGGGGAAGCCTTGAGGTAAATTCCCCTGGATTTCTGGTAACTCCCCAGAGAGATGGAACACTTGACCTTGGGCCCTCCTGTTTCCTGGATGACTGTCCCTGTCTCCTGTCCCTCTTGTCTGGGTCATCTTGAAACCTTCCCAGGAAGAGTGGGACTTGCCTTGAGGGGCTCTGCATGGCTTTGGACAAGGCTGGGGTTTATATACTCTGGTCCTCACTCGCCCTTCAAAATCACCCTACAAACTGGTCAAGAGCACTGGCTTTTGGACTCAGTGCCCCAGAGGTAGACCAGTAGGCCTTGGGCACGGGCTGTCCAGGTGATGGCTTTGGGGCTACCCATCCTGCTCCCCTAAGCTCTACCCTGGCTCCCTGCCACCACCCTGGGCCTGGTGTTGTGGGCAGAGGTTTGTGGCAACTCCTTCGGGCCAGGTGGCCTCACTCCTCAGGTATGCAATTAGCAGCCCCAGAACAATGCCCAGGTTTTAATGGCTGCCCTCTGAGCCCAGTAATTTGTTGCCTCTTTCACTGGAACAACAGTTGAGCCTTGGCAGCAGGGGGAGGTGCTCTTTCCTGCCCTCTGGCTTTCCCAAGCACCTGCTGGCAGTCAGGAGAGGGCAGGAGATATCCCGTGGTGTCTGGGGCAGGGAGGAGTGGCTGCTGTAGGGGACCCTAAAGGGGCTAGAATGTAGCTAGGTGAGTGGGATATAGTGGTATTCAGGGTAAACACCATCCCTATGTATGTAGGATTCAGTCTACTGGAGACCAGTAAGTAGAGAAACCATTGTCCCTGGTGACAATGGAGTAATGGACAAGAACGTCCTATCTCAGTCAGTGGGAATGCTGGTCAGAGCTGGATCCCTGCAGGGTGGGTGGAGGTGGGCCAGGAGGAGAGGTGTGGCACATGAGCAGAGAGAGGGGGTTCTGTGGTGGGAGTGGGGACAGTACGTGCAGGAAGCCCTCCCTTTCCTGCTGCAGCATGCATTCATCCCATCTGAAGAGGGATGCATGGTGGGCTAGAGTTTTCCAGAGGAGGCACAGTCCTGTCTGCCTTCTTCTTTGTTCTCCTTGTAACACAGCCTCCATGTCCCTCCTAGCCAATACTGAGGCCACCTCCCCTGCCTTCAAACCTGGCTAGAACCTTTTATACAAAGGATGCTTTGTGTGTAACACACAACTTCATGAGGAATGCTCTATGACCTTCAAGCTCAGATCATACAACTCTTCTCTGTCTGTCTGTCTCTGTGTGTCTCCCTTTTAACACAGCGACAGACACACACACACACACACACACATACACACTGCAAGTTCTCAACCATCGAGCCATGTCCCAGCTCTAGTTTTTGTGTGTTGAGGAGGGTATGTGCACATGTGTCCCTGTGCACACATGTGCAGGTCAGAGGACATGGGGTGTCCTGCTCTGTCACTCTCGGCCATATTTCTTTGAGACAGAGTTTCTCACAGAACCAAGAGCTTACTGTGTCAGCTAACTGGCTGTCCAGGAAGCCCTGCATTTCTGCCTCTGCCGTTCACAGATCTGGGTCACGTGTGTGTTTTATGTAGGTGCTAGGGATCCAAACCCAAGCCCTCACTAAACCATCTTCTTAGGCCATAAAAGCCTTCCCGTCTTGCTGGGACTGTCCTTCTTGGGACCTGGCTGTCATGCTGTGAGGAAACCCAGAGTCCTTCACAGAAACCAGAGAGAGAGAGAGAGAGAGAGAGAGAGAGAGAGAGAGAGAGAGAGAGAGAGAGAGATGTTCATAGTCCAAAACCCACTAGGACATATAAATTAAGGCTCTACATGACCCCAGCTCCAAGCCCTTGAGTTGCCCCAGCCTTCAAGTCTTCCTGGTAGAGTTCCTGATGTACCCAAAGCCCAGGCTAAGTCCCATGATGTGACTATTTTCTGTCATTGAGTTCTGGGTGGTTTGTTAGCTGCAGAGACTAGAGTGGATGCTGGGTTGAGGCTTTAGCAATGACATCACAGTGTGAGGGGTCAGACAACCAGGAAGTCCCAGGAGTGGGCAGTGGGGACAGTGGGCAGGGATATGTGGTGGTTGATGGCCAGCTTGACGGGATCCAGCATCACCTGTGAGGCAAACCTCTGGATTCGTCTGCGAGAGACTTTTTAGATTGAGGGGTGGGGGTTAACTGAGGAGGGTAGACCCATCCTGAGTGTGGGTGGCACCATCCCCTAGGCTGGGGTCCTGGGCTGATTCAAAAAGAAAGTGAGCTGAGCGCTGGCATCCATCTCTCTCTGCTTTCTGGCTGTGGATGAATGTGACCAGCCGCCTCACACCTCTGCCACCGGGCCTTTCCCCACCATGATGGACTGTGCACCCTCACACCATGAGCCTGCATAAACCTTCCTCCACAAGTTGCTTCTGTCAGGCACCTTGTTACAACAGTGAGAAAAGTATAATATGGAGGGTAAGTGCTGACAGCAGGCATTAGATGGACAGACAGAATGTGAAACCTGGCATGACAGAACTCCAAGTCCTCTGTGCACCCAGCATCCAGACTTGCAAGACTCTGCCACATTGTCCTTGAGGAGGATTCAGCCTCTGGAAGGATCTTCCTGGGGATAGAACACTCGGGACATGCCACTACAATGCCCTGGCCTCTGCCCCCCACAGACCCAAATTCAAATCTACCTTCCAGAATCATTTGTAATGGATGGGATGGATGGATTCTCTCAAGTCATCTCTCTGTCTTAGCTCTTCAAGGAAAGATGGTGGTGACCATTCTAGGGGTTCACCAACAGGATGAAGGATGTTGGGGTGTTCTGTATGTCATAGGACCTGGAACTATCCTGATCTGATTCTAGCTGCAGGTCTGTCCAGGCAGCAGGGTGGCTTTGGGCTTGGCTTGAATAACCCAGAGCTTCGATGTCACCTCAGTGTCAAAGCTTCAGTGAGTGGAGTCTTTGCCATGCATAGACTGGGACTCAGTAGACACGTAATCCACACAGCAGGGCATGCCTTGTCCCATGAAACCATCTCTCCTGGACATGGTGACCGGCCAGGGCTAGGGATAGTTTCTTACTCAGAGCATAGCAAACAAAGCCAGCTGCTCTCTGTTCCCCGTTACTTTGAAACAGCTCAGCCTTGGTCTAAACTGCCCCAGGAGACCAGGTAACTAAGACGTGGTACTGGGAGAGGACTGTCCTCTGCTGGTGGGTGTCACTCTGACCCACGAGTTGACTCTGACTGTTCTCCCATCCCTACTGTTGTCTGGTCAGGTGTGAGGTCACAGTCACCAGCTGAGGGGGTCACAGATCCCTCTCCTTCACGAACCCTCTCTTACCGCCTGGGTAACAGTGGGTTCCCTGGGCGCTACCTGTTAGATGTTGGCTACCTGTTGGCTACCTGTTACCTTGGCCAACTGAGATTATGTGCCAGGAACCATACAGGGTGCTCACATAGAAACAGGTCTGGCAGAAGTGAAGATACTTTAAAGAGACCCTCGTGTCTCTCCGTCTGACTCTCAGACTGTTCAAACCATGGACCCCCAAAGAAATGGCGATTTCCCCAGTAATCTTATGCTGAAAGAGAGAGAGAAAGGCTGAAGCCAGAGGGGGAACTTTGTCTTCTAGAAGTAAATCCCACACAGCCCTAACAATCTGTCGGACGACCTTACAGGACAAGGATGCTGCCCAGACAATAATCCTTGAGAACAAGCAAAAGAAACTTATTCTAAGCGCTACCTTTCAGAAACTGAATTCAAGGTCCCAGGCCCTCAGGGAGCTGGGGACTCCCTTTAGCTGCACAGTGTCTATTGTGAACAGTTCTCAGAGTCCTGCCATCTCAAGGACAATTTCTCCATCTGGCTGGCCGGGCCAAACAAACTTGTGTTCATGTTCCCAGGCCTAGGAACAATCACCTGTCCCATTTCTCCAAATGGTTTCTTAACTGTTTGTTAACCGGTAAAGGATATAGAAACGGCTGTTATGTAAACCAAGATGTGTAAGTTGTAAAATTATATAACCAGTTGCCTGTTCTGCCCTTAGTTAACTCCATGCAGCCGACCCACCCCTTTGTCCCTTATCGCTCTGAGCTCCACACCTAATGTCTAGGAGAATGAATGAGGGACCTTCCAGCCTGGTGTCCTAGGTACTGCCCAGCCTCGGGTACTCTCCCCTGCTTAACCTATAACGTCAAAATACAACTGGGTAACACTGAAGTTCACCCCAGCTCACTCCTTGATTTGTCTTCCCATCCTTTAAAAATACAATGCAGCTTCACCAAGACGCAGTTCAGATCCTGAACTGGCCGCCTCCCTGAGGCTCAGAAAATAAAGCTGTCTTTTTTTTTTTTTTTAAATACCTTTTATTCACCAGATATAATTATTTCTTTGTAGTTTACTGTCTCTTTCTGCTAACTTAGGCCTAGACTTGGAAGCTTCTAGCCACCCTTCAATCTAACTTAGGCCTAGAATGTTTTTTTTTTTAATTGATTTTAGTTTTATTGCATTATGATGAGAAAAGATACATAATTTCAATTTATCTGAATTTGTTAACATTTAAAAACATTTTAAGTAAATAGAATTAAATCACATTCTTGTTACCCTTTTGTACCCCAACTCCTCCCAGAGACCCCCTTCAATACCTACAATACCTTTTATTGTCATATTCTTTAAAATTTAGAAAATATTATAAATTTTGTAATAAAAATGAGTATTATAAAAATTGTTTGATATAAATCAATTTAACAGTCTTATGTAGATGCTTGTCTACAGCAATACTGCAAATACATACATTTTTTTCAATATAATTTTTAAATTAATTCCAAACATATTAACTGTATATTTTAAAATAATACATCACTACTAGTATTTTTTTTAATGAACATAAATATATAAAGTCTTTTTGTTTGTTTGTTTGTTTTGTATTTAGTAGAGCTTAAAATCTTGGCTCTTACTGTGCTACAAGCCCAAAATAAGAACAATTTTTAGACATTGGATTTCATTGTAATAAAACTGTACTTCAATGACCCTCACACCTCCAAAGGATCTTACCTCCATCATAGCTAAGCTGAGAGTTGACAGTTCTGCTGTGCCAAGGAATGAATTGTAGGCACGATTTTTGGATACAGACTTCCTGCTATGGTCAAAGCTAATTGACTTCAGTGAGTGACTTTATTCTCAACCCACAGAGAACAGGTTACATTCATTTATGAAATGGTGTATGTATTAAGATGGTCTATCCATGAAGTCATTCATCAACTGTTTCAATGAACAATGGTTCTGCTTGGAGGGTGGCACAGACATTAGATGAGGGTAAGAATCTGGTTCATTGACTGTGATAATTTGGAAAAGCATTCATCTCAGAGAAAGAGTAACTTATAAAGTCCTCTTCTTCAAACTTGATAACAATAGTTACAAATGTCAAGCAAAGCATTCAGTCTCACTCTTTGTTGTTCTCTCACAAGCCACCTCCCAAGTTAATTGTCTACATTTCTTTTGGCTGTATAAATAATTTTGAAATATGTAAGCTGTTCTGAAAACCATAGTATAGTATAAAAACATCAAATAAACAATACTACTAATAAAGAGGCTGAGATAGGAGAAGCATGATTTCAAGACAATTATGTGGTACACATCAAGACACTGTCATGTATAAACTAGCTGAAAGTGTATATGGATTGTACAATATTGGACCTATTTCTCCAATTACCAAATTAGAGAGACCATTAGATGACAGTCAACAAATTTCTAATTCCTCATATTTTTGGATTTCAATTGCTTATGATATGTTGGTGATATTAATTTTCATATTAAGATATTAAGAAAAAGTAATTGTTACTTCCTGTTGTTT
>NW_022196900.1:96036896-96044090 GCF_008632895.1 Mastomys coucha
CCCCCCCCCCCCCCGCCATCTGGTTATCTCTAGTACTACCTGCCCTTGCTAAAACTGAGTGGAGTCTGTCCTTCCTGTGATCCTGGTTCTGTCAGAGCTTCTCAGAGTCAAACTGTCTCTGTAATCCTATGATTCTGTGATCCTGTGATTCCTGGGCTTGTTAGAGTACCTGGGAGTGGAGCTTCCTCCAGGTGTTGTGGGACTGACTGCGGAGTTTGCACCCAAGGTCTACTCAGGGCACTGGCACAAACAGACTGGAAGGAACCCATGCCACTGGGCTGCCAGAGTTCCTGCGTGCCTGGGTCCCACTGGTCCCAGTAACTCCCAGTGTTGGGACAGATGTTGTGTCCTCCTCACCTCTGATCCTGGGGGTGTTAGAGCACCTGGGAGTGGAGCTTCCTCTGGGTGTTGTGGGACTGGCTGCCTAAAGCTGTCATTTTTAAGCTTTGTATCTGAAGCGAGTTTCCTGGGCTTCCACTGCAAACCCAACATCATGAGCTGGTGGCGGGACCACACCTTGCCTGGCACTCATAAATGTATCTTTGGCCTTGTATTTAAACTGATCTTCCTTCAGGACCACAAAGATGGACTCAAGGAGTTCACTGAATCTCTTTGTTCCTTTTTCCAGTGTACTCACATTGATTACATTTTTTTCGGAGGTGGGGTTTCAAGACAAGGTTTCTCTGTGTAGCGCAGACTGTCCTGGAACTCACTCTGTAGAGCAGGCTGGCCTTAAACTCAAAGATCCACCTCTTTAGTGATGGGATTAAAGGTGTGTGCCACCACCGCTGGACTAATTTGGCTCTTTTTATTGGCTTATTGAGGGTTGGCACTAGACCTGACTCGGAGGGACCTCACACAGGTGGGAACCTCCCAAGTTGGATAACAACATGTTTTTCTGGGTTACTCTCCCTGCTAGAGAGGGAAGGGACATTGAATCTTCTTGGGTCTTGTTGAATAGCCATTGCTTCCTAATTGAAACATTCTAGAGGGAGCTAGGAGGCTCTTAAGACTCAGGAAATAAAGGAAACACACAAGGCCCAGGAGGATCCTGAAACTTACACAACTTACAGAGCTGGTCCCAGCATGATTTTAAGTAGTAATGGTTGCCAGGATAGGAGATCCTCTAGGGTTGAAATGCCTGCAAGTAGCGTGGGGGTAGTGAGGATGCAGCTTTCCTGAGCTGGGGTGAGCTTTTCAGTGGCAACTGAATTGGAGTCACCCAGGTTCCTGTAAGTAACCCCAGTAAACTCACTGGGTCACTAAGGGCCACCTGAGTGGATCCGTTTCTGAGTGGAGGTCTGTTGTTGGCACCCCATCTGGTATAAAGCAGGTATTTATCCATGTTTCCCCAGGGGAAAAAAGTCACAACAGGTCCATGCACAGGAGGCACAAGATGGGGCTCCACACGCAGCATCTCCACTCTGATCTCATTTACTCACTGAAGTTTCAGGTAAAATTGCTCTTGTATGCTTAGCCCCAAGAGGGCCTGATCACCCAGGCCACACAGCTGGGAGGTAGTCTGTTGAACGAGAACCAGGGTTTGGTGTAGTGATGTACCCTTTATCCTGAGCATCAACCCCCTCCCTAATGTTGTCAGTCCCCACCATAGGTCTCAAGTTCAGCCAGTCAGTACATGCACCCCGCTAGCCAGAGGGATTGGTTCAGGAGTCCACGTGTGACCACAGTAGGACACACACAGTAGTACCAATCTGACTGGGCCTCAGGAATGGTCTGGGTATACTGATGCTGTAGCCCAGAGCAGCCTCAGAGTTGGTCATTCTGCAGCAGACTGGGAAAGATGAAGAGATGCAGGCTTGTGGCTTTTAGAACAGCTGAATCCATTTGTGCCTGAAGCTGGACTGTTCTTGGATCTTCAACTAAACCCAAAACTCCTGTTGGGTCAGTTGAGTCAAATCATCATTTTTGTGTGCATTTGCATGCGGAGGTCCATGTCAGGTATCGTTTCTTGGGTGCCATCCATTTTGTTTACTGAGACAGTCCCTCATTGATACCTCATTGAATTAGCATTGGTTTGCTAATTCAGGTGCGCTGGCTGGCCATGGAACCCTTGGGATTTGTCTGTCTCCACCTCCCCTGCAATGGGATTACAAGCGTCTACCACCACACCCAGCTTGTATGTGGGTGCTAGAAATTAGACTCAGGCCTTTGTGCTTGCAGAGCAAACACTTTATTGACTGAGCCAGATTTCACTGTGGGAAGAGCATCCTTTAACTAGCATGGGTCTCTGCTCTCAGCTCTGACCATGACCACACCCACTCTCAGAGTCCTTGGACCTGTGAGGTTGGTTTATCTTCTACCTTTAAAGGTGCCAGCATTAGAACTCAGACAGGGTGCCCACACCTCACTCCTGACGTGGCCTGGTCCTTGGAACTGAAGGCCTGACCTTTCCTACCTAGGCCATCCTCTTAGCCACCTACTGTCCCAGAGAGTCATCAGCCGGAGGCCTGATCATACACCTGCACAATCCTCCATGCCAAGCTATGAGGAAGATGCAGGGTGAATTCCCCTTTCAGCCTCTGCTGGAGGTGGCACAGAAAAACTGCTTCCTGGGAGTTGTGATCCGAGAGTGCCTTAGGCTTTGCGAGGTCAGCCAGGGGCTCTTCCCACACTGTCTCACCCCGGTGAGAGGCAGCAGCACCAGGTCACTGCATCCATGTGCCAGCTGGGGCCAAGCACTTCAGCGAAGCCCTTACCCCAGTTCTCACGGATACCTCAGGGCCTGGGTTTGAATCCCAGGTGTGCCACATGCTGGGTAAGTTACTCAGTCCTCCATGCCTCAGCCCTCCTCCTGTAAGCTGGGATGCTGAACAACAGAGCCTAGCAGGAGGAGTCAGTGCATCGTCTGGACCAGAGTAAGTGTTGTATGCGAACTATTATCATTCCCAGCTCCCAGGAAGAAAACCCAAGGCTCCAACCTGGCCTCGGGGCCCAGCCATGAGACGCAAGGGATACTGCTTGCATCTTCATTGCTCACCAGGGTGACTGACAGCTGTCCAGTCACCATGACACCACAGTCCTGGTATACACTCGTGACACACAGGTAGTAGTGATTAAGAGACTTTATGTCAGCTGCAGAGTCGATGTGTGTACACACACAGTACACATGTTCTGTACATACACACGCACCCCCACACTCTCTCACATATAAATACATGCGCTGCACACACCCTGTGTATACACATATACACACAAATGCACATTCCCTGTACACACACATGCTCTGCCCAACACACACACACACACTCACACACACATAAATACACGTGTATACATCCTGTAGAGTGCACACACATTTAAGTATGCATGTACAGGTACACATGCACATACACACACAACTAAATGTACACTGCTTTTTATCTATCCCACAGAGCCCATGTGCCTTCACACACACACACACACACGTTTGGTTACATGTACAGGCCAGAGGACTATCTTCCCTGCTTTAGATGCAAGGCCTCTAACTGGCCTGGGACCTCCAATTTGACGAGGCTGGCTGACCATGAGCCCCAGGGGTCTCTCTACCTCGGACTGTGGGGCTGTGGTTACACGCAGCAGCACAGCCTGGCTTACATGGGCTCTGGGACAGAGCTCGGACTCTTCTCTTTGTACTGCAAGTACTTTCCTGATGCCAGAAGAGGGCGTTAGATCCACTGGAGCTGGAATTACAGACATTTGTGAGCTGCCTTGTAGGTGCTGGGAACCAAACCCAGCTCCTCTGGAAGAGCAGCCAGTTCTCTTAATCACTGAGCCATCCCCTGACCCCTGGTAAACAAGCACTTTTGTGCCTATGATCTTAAGTGATGGGCTGCCAAGGGCAGCTGTGGCCTGTCTCAGGGTGCTGGGGCTTCTATCTTCCCAGCTTTAGGGAACTGTCTAGAATATGCATTTCCAGTATTTCCAGGGTAGACAGAGGAGACATTGCTGCAGAGTGTCCCAAGGAAGCCCCGGCTCGGATGCCATCCTGGGTCCCTACCCTTTATTGATGTGTGGGGACAGGGACGCTGGATCCCTGTTCTCTGGGGACCCCCCCCCCAGATACTGTGGGAATTGGAGGTCAGAGGGCAGCTCCATGATGCCTCAGCAAACCCGGGTTTGGTTAGACTGGGTCATTTGTCTCAGCAGAGATGAGCTACCCAATGAGCAAACTTGCTTCTCTTTGGCCTGGATCTCTGGGATGGTTAACCACTGCACTGCCACTGTATGTAGTAAATGAAAGAATGAATGGGGGCAGGGCCTGGGGCACGTTCTCAGAGCAACAATTCCAATTCAGTGTCCAGGGGGAGCCCCCAAGTCTCCCCTCCCTCCTCTTTTCCCTTAGTCCCTGTGTCCCTGTGCAGTGCACACGGTTGTAAAGTGTGGCATGTTCATTGATCTGGGGAGACTCGAGACCTTCTTAGCTGGAATGGTGAAGACCCCAAGGACAAGGGGGCCAGGTAGCCTCCGTTTACCTCAGAGGGCTCTCCCTCTTCTTCCACTGCAGAAAACCACACCATAGAAAGCCTGGAGAGAACAAAACCATGAGAGTCCTGAGAACCAGGATGGAGGCTGACCTGCGGCTGCTTCACATTCCCCACTGTGAGTCAAGCCCGAATCCTCTGAGGGTCCCTTGCAGCCCCGCAGCCCGACTGGCTCCACAGGCTCCTACTCCCCCTTTCCCCTTTTGAGATCCACAGGAACTTTATTCCTCACTGTTATTAAGATGTGCCAGCTGCCAGGCTTCCTGGCCAGTCTGAACCACTCTGTGGGGTGGGGCGGGGAGTTGATGGTACCATGGATCCCATGTCAGGAGTATGCCCCAAACAGCCGTGTGCGTGCGTGTGTGCATGCGTGCGTGCGTGCGTGCGTGCGTGCGTGCTTGCTTGCTTGCGTGCGTGCGTGTGTGTGTGTGTGTGTGTGTGTGTGTGTGTGTGTGTGTGTGTGTGTGGCAAGAGGCAGAGGCCCAGACTTGAGGAAGGGCAAGAGTCTCTTGCCCACCTTCTAGCCTGGCCTGCTTGTTAGATTCATGGGGCTGGTCATGCCACCTCTGGCCAGGCCCTCCTCACTAATTTTTAATGTCCCATCTACAAAGAGTGCCCCTTCCCAGAAAGATTCTACACACATCTCTTTTTTGGGCCAGGCCCCAAACAAGGTACAGAGGCCAAATATTCAACCCAGAGGCCCCAGCTCTAAGGAAACACCAGGCAGCTAGGAAGAAAGACCCACGTGAGGTACCCAGCACACCTCTAAGATAGATAGTCCCCATAGGCGTGTCCCAGGGCACTGCGGGGAATCATCTGAGTGGAGGGAGGTAAGAAAGGGAAGCCTGGGCAGTGGCCATGACAGTGTTCCCAGGAGGTACAGCTGGCCTTCCCCTCCTTAGGGCCATCACAAACACCCGGTCTCTTTACTGACAAAAAAAAAACAAAAACAAAAAAGTTCCTTTGATTTCCTTATTTTTACCTGTTGAGGGAGAAGATACATGTTACTGCTGTGGTCCCTGGTGGTAGCTGCTCACCACCTCAGTGTGGCCTCAGGCAGAGTCCCTCTCTCAAAGCCACCTTGGGCACCCCCAGCCCTCAAAGCAGTGTATGATGGGTCTGCCAGCTGTCAGGTCCTAAGGGTTCACCCTGACTCTGGCAAAAGGGTTCCCAGGATAGCGGAGGCCTCAGGAGCAGGTCTACTCGCCAGGGAGAGAGGGAGCTGATGCAAACGGGTGTCTGTTAACATCTACTGTGCAGGCTTGGAGGCTCAGCCATCTTGCCTGCCCCCAGATCACTTTCTGTGGACTCCCTAACTTTGCCTGTGAACACTGTATCACATCATCACTGGTGCCGGCCAGAAAAGTGGAAGCTAAGGTCAGGTTGAGGGATTACCTACAAGCCTCAATTATCCTGGCTTTATTTTTTATCTGCTGATCTAGCCCTGGTTTTGTTACCCGGGAGTTACTGTATTATCCAAACACAGCTGTTGGCAGGAGGGCTCCCCGAGAAACAGGCCCCCTTCCTGCCTCCGCCCCAGCCCAGCGCTTCCTCCCAACTGCCAGGTTACCAGAGAGTAAGTTAGCTCATCCCCCTTCCTGAGCTGCAGGAACGAGACCCTCCCAAAAGACTCCACCTAGGTGGCCTGCCAGCCTCCCAGAGGGGTTGTTGGCTAGCTTTTTAAAGAATTAATAAACAGAAATCGCAAGCTCCCGCAGGGAACCGAAGTCTCTTCTGTGGGGGATGGTAACGCTTGCTTCGGGAGAACATCAACTCTAGCCATACATAACCAGACCCGGACCAAGCAGAAGCGAAGAGCCTTAGGAGGTGACTAAGACTCAAGGCTCCTGGGGATCCCCAACCCTTGCTTCACACACTCCCATGCTGAACCTGGGGCTGGGCTAAAGCCAGGGGGATTTGGGTTTGGTGAGGCCTCCGCCCAAGAGCCCTGATATGAGAGCCACGGTGGGGATATTTTATCCTAAGCAGGTCCTTGAGGCCAGACAACAAGAAGTCAGACCAGAGCCCCAGGGTCACAGCCTGGCTAGGCTAACTCCCAGTGAATGCTCAACTTAGCCCCAAGTTGGGCCCTAGTGATTGGGGAAGCACGGGACCTGAGGCAGGGGCCTGCCTGGGAGCTCTCACAATTCAAACCCTCAGCAGTGGGTCCTGTGCAAAATAAACATGCATATCCCTCACCCAGGGGCCCCTGAGGGTGGAGAGCTGGCAAACCCAGACATTAAACCAAAGTTGACCCCTCTGAGCCCTGTGTGACTGTGGCAGTCACACAACTGTACAGCTGGCTGCATCAGCTTGTTTGGATGGGGCCGGAGGTGACAGTGTGTGTGCCTGAACAAAGTACGGCAGTCGGGCTACTTAAATCGGAGAATTCTGCACTCCTCCTTGGGTAGACCAGGGCTAAGATCCAGACTTTGGTAGGTTGGTGCTATCAAACCCCAAGGAACAGGGCTGTGGCCCTCCTCTTGCCTTCTGGCTGCCAAGAGCACTCTCATGCCCTGCTTGTCACATAGGCTTCACGTGGCCTTTGCTCTGAACATGCTGTGTCCAGCTTTCCCCTTTTTAGCAGAATCCCAGTTGTCTTGGGTTAGGTTAGATACCCAAGATATCTGTTTATCTACCTATCTATCCATCCACCCATCCATCCATCCACCCATCCATCCACCCATCCATCCACCCATCCATCCACCCATCC
>NW_022196900.1:96044407-96056084 GCF_008632895.1 Mastomys coucha
TATCTATCTATCTATCTATCTATCTATCTATCTATCTATCTATCTATCTATCTACCTATCCATCCATCTATCCATCTATAAGAGAAGGTTTCATGTAGCCCAGGCCTGACCTTGAAGTCACTATGTAGCCATGAGTAACCTCGAACTCTTGGTCCTCCTGCATCCCTCTCCCTAGTGCTGGGATGACAAGGGCACTAACACATGGTTACTCTATGCTGGGAGATCCAGCCCAGGGCTTTAAGTCTGCCAGGCAAGCACTCTGCCGACTGAGTCACATCCCACACCCATGGCCTCCTCTAACCTGATCCCTCTATAGAGGGGGGTCTCTCCATCCCTACCTCAGGACACTCTGGGGGTGATCTGGACAGTAGGACCCCATCAGACCTTTCTTAGAGACACAGCCCTCACATAAACCCTGTGGATGAGTGGGTTCCCTTTGGTTTTTGGCTCCGCACAGTAGATGTTAACAGACACCCGATTTGCATCAGCTCCCTCTCTCCCTGGCGAGTAGACCTGCTGCTGAGGCCTCCGCTATCCTGGGAACCCTTTTGCCAGAGTCAGGGTGAACCCTTAGGACCTGACAGCTGGCAGACCCATCATACACTGCTTTGAGGGCTGGGGGTGCCCAAGGTGGCTTTGAGAGAGGGACTCTGTCTGAGGCCACACTGAGGTGGTGAGCAGCTACCACCAGGGACCACAGCAGTAACTCAGCTTCCCTCTGCCTATTCACCCTCAGTGGGGGCCCCATGGGGCAGCCACTGCCTGAGAGGGACAGCTGACAGGGTCCCCTTCTCCGCAAGGATGACACTGAGGAGCTGTGACATCTACTCTCTGCTCGATGGCATTGAGAGTCACTCGTGGTGGGACTGAGAAGGACTGGGTCGCTGGCAGCCACTTTGTAGTTCTCCTGTGGCTTGGGACAATTGGTGTCCTGTGACCAACTGATAAACAAGAGTTCATCAGGCAGGGCTGGGGAAAACCAGAGTGCCAGCTTCACCTTGTCCAGGATCTTGGTAACATAGCACAGCCCAGATCCTCCTGGGAAACACAGGCCTCATGAATGCTCTCTCTGATACCCATAAAGGGATAGGCATGCTTGAGGCCTGACAGGTGGGGTCCCCGGCACGGTGCTGTGGGGAGAGGTAGGCTGGGTCTTGGCATTCCACCCCGCACACACCTGGGGCTCCTGTTTTGGCTCAGCCTGGGATGGTGTCATCGTCATTTTTTCCGAATGAGCACTAACTGCCTTTGAGAAGCAGGGCCAGCTCCAAGCTCTGGCCTTCTCCCTCCTGTGGCTTGTCTTTTTTTTTTTTTTTTTTTTTTTTTTCTCTCTCTTAATGAGTGATGAGCCAGGTAAGAGGACGATGGTGCCCTTAGAAGGTCAAGGCGTTGCCCCAGCCCTGACTCAACACCTCTGTCCCCAAGCATGCACCTTGCTTGTTAACAGCGTCCCAGGTGCCACCCCTTCTGGGAGGGTGGACCCCTGCCCCCCACCCTTCGTGTTTGGGAGGCTGACTCAGCGGTGAGGTCACCCTTGGCTTGGGACTCAGACAAGCACCTTCTTGCCTGGCCTGTTGGGTTCCCATTGGCACCCAGCTCCACCTGGGCTGGCACCCTGCACATGTGGTCAGTGAGCGGAGGCAGGTACCTGCCTGTCTGCTGGCCTGGTTTCCTTTCTGTGCATTCTTAACTCATCCCTGGAGTCCAGAGACTGATACTTGGACTGACTCTGTGTGGGCACACCGTGCTTAGAGCACACCTTGCTCAGAGAAGGGAAACTTCCATTCCCAGGGGTCAGGGGTCTGGAAGACTCTCAGAAAGGGGATGCTTGGATGAGCTTTGAATGGCACACTGGAAGCCGCTAACGATGGAGAAGTGGTCTGTCAATCACAGGGAACAGAGACCCAGAGACTGAGACCCAGAGAGCAAGAATGAGAGACTGAGGCAGAGAGCGGGGCTGGGTGGTGGAAGTTTCTGCAGCACATCCCAGGCTTCAGACCAGGGTGCTTGGAGCCCTAGGAGGGTTTAAATCGGAACGGTAGAGCTGGCCTTCATATTTAGGATCTCACTGCTGACCACAGGGCTGGGAAGCTGGACAGAGGAGTGAAAGCAGATGGTAGGGAGCCATGACAGTCCTCCAGGGCAGGAAGGGGAAGACTCTGGACCATGACAGGGCAAGGGACTGATCATCGAAGATAGCTTCAGCAAGCTCAGGGCCTCAGCCACAGAAAAGACCTTTCTTAGTTGACAGTGTTCTCTGTGCTATCTCTGACCCCAGTGTCACCTCATAAGATTCCTGACAAACCAGAGTGTCACCCCTTAGATGCTACAATCCAAAGTGTGGCCAACAGGCACAGAGGATCACAGAGACCTTGTTCTTCTTCAGCTTCTATGTGTGAGGCCACTTCTTTCTTTCTTTCTTTCTTTCTTTTTTTCTTTCTTTCTTTCTTTCTTTCTTTCTCTCTCTCTCTCTCTCTCTCTCTCTCTCTCTCTCTCTTCCTTTCTTTTTCTTTTTCTTTTTTTTTTTCTTTTTGGTTTTCAAGACAGGGTTTCTCTGTAGCCCTGGCTGTCCTGGAACTCACTCTGTAGACTAGGCTGGCCTTGAACTCAGAAATCTACCTGCCTCTGCCTCCCAAGTGCTGGGATTAAAGGTGTGTACCACCACTGCCCGACTGTGAGGCCATTTTTGATCCAGGACTTGCAAAGCCTTTTCCACAGCACCCCAGCTCTGGCTATTCTCCAGAGCATCATGGGAGTGGTCCTGGTGTCAGATCCAGAACACCCTACTTCCCATAGTGAGCCCTGGCAGGTTTCCAGACTCTCTGTGCTACCAGCTCTTTCCTGTTATTTCAGGAGAGACTTAATGAGGTTGGGGTGCTGTGTTATGGTAGTGAGCAAAAGTCCTTGCTTTTCTTGCCTGTTGGTCACCTGGATGCTAGAGGATGGGTAACCTTGGTTACAGGGCTCCACTCTCAGCTACATTCAAGTATCTGGCCCATAGTGGCCTTCTCCGTGTGGACCACTTCTCCATGTGACAGGCCACTGAGTTCTGACCTCTTTGGCACTTTACGTCTTTGGTTAGATTATTCCTGAGGGGTTGGGGTCAAAGCAGGCTGTGGTCCCTGCTCATCAGTACTGACAGCATCCCATGAGGCTGAAACTCCCCCTCCCCAGGAAGTGAGTCCCTGGACACACTGTGGGAACTATTAGGGTGGCCACTGATGTCACCTCCTGTCTGTAGACTGATGTCCCAGATCTATTTCCAAGGGCTTGGATCCAGCGCCCATGTGTGAATAAATGGAGACATTGGGAGCATGAGCCTGGATTGTCAAGGTGCCCCCAGAGAGGATCTTGGGAAAAACCCCACTGATATAGACTATGGGCATCCCGGAGGATGCTCACTTTCTTCTGAGACACCGGGGCAGGGAGCAGGAAGGCTTTTCTTTGTCTTGGTTAGCCTGTAAGACTCCTGGACCACGGGTAACTTGAGCTGAGGATGACTTTAACCTCTTTCCTTTGCCTTCTTTTGATCTCTCTTCCCTCCTCCCTTCCTTGTTTCTGGAGACAGGGTCTCATGTAGCCCTGACCTCAAACTTATACTGAGGCTGGCCTTGAACTTGTGCCCACCTTCCCAGTGGACAGCATCCAGTTTTTGTGGTGCTGAGTTGGAACCCAGGGCTTTGTGTGTGCTAGGCAAGCTCTCTCCCAACTGAGCGACAGCTCGGCCTCTTTTTTCTTTCCCCTCCCTCCCTTTCTTTCCCTTTTCTCCTTCATGCAGTACTAAACTGAGATCTTAAACATTGATGAGGACTTATGCTTAGACATGGCTTCTACCACTGAGCCATACAGTCCCAGCCTGGATTTTACATTTTTTGGGGGAGGAGAGACATAAAAAAATGAATGAGCAAATGGAAACAAACTGACAGACTAACAATCAAGAGAAGAAGACCTCAGAGACCATGTGACCTACAAGCCCCTGGAACCTTTACAAAGCCTGGTCTGGAAGGGAAACCCACGTCATCAGCAAGCATTACTGCAAGCATGATCAAAACAACAAAGAGTGAGCCCTTTGGAAGGCAATGCGTTTCCTCCCCCTTAACAAACAGGGCTCCAGGAATTGTTTCTCTCTAGGTCTGTGTCACACACATAGAGGCTGGGGGTATGGTTCAGTGCATAGAGTGCTTGCCTAGAATGCACAAGAGCCTGGCATTGATCCCCAGCATGGTAAAAATAAGACAAAATAAAATAAAGTAATTTTAAAAACAAACAATATCACAAAAGCAAGCAACCCCCCCCCCCCACCTATGGGTTGAGTACTGGGCAAGACTCTTTTCTTTCTCTCCTCTGTCCTTCCTCCCTCCCTCTCTCCTTCCCTCCCTCCTTCCTCTCTCTTTCCCTCTTTCCCCCTCTCCTTCCCTTCCTCCCTCCTTCCCTCTTTCCCCCTCTCCTTCCCTTCCCCCCTCTCTCCTTTCCTTCCTTCCCTTTTCTCTCTCTCCCCCTCTCCCTCCCTCCCTCCCTCACTCTCCTGCCATCAGGGAAATGTGGGGATGAATGAGGGGCCCGGTACCAAGTACAGGCCAAGGAGCTGCGTTCAACCCAGTCATGAAAAGCCCTAGAGGGTCCAAGTGTCGATGCCAGGCACACGGGCAGTGCCTGTGGGACAGGAGGGATGAGGCAAGGTGGATGGATAGAGATGAGGAGACTGTTGCAATCCCGCAGGCCCACACCTCTCTGCCCAGACTGCCAAACCAGTAGAAGGAATTGGGAAACAATTCCTGTGTGGGGCTGGGGTGGGAAGATGGAGGGACATCCCTTCCTTCCTCTTAGTCACAGGATTTAACTTTCAGAACATCTTTCAAGCATTAGTCATGCCCGAGATAATCCTGACTTTCCTAGCACCCAGGACAACTGAGGCAGGGAGCCAGGGAAGCAGGCAGGCACTGACCTCAGACTACCTCCTGCCAGCCCAGTCCCAGGGCTGAGACCCCATCAGGCCTGGCTCATTTCGGGTAAATCGCATCATGGTTAAATCTTAGCCGTATTGCTCAGTGACCTTGCGGAGGTCACTCTACCTCTCCAAACCCGTCTCCTTGTCCTAAACTGGGAGATGGAATGAGTTTGTATGTGTACATAAGGATCAGATGCATGGATAATGTCCACAAACCATGCAATAGGGGCCGGGAAAGCAGCCTAGTGGGCAAAAGCGCTGTCTGCACAAGCCTGATGACTTGAGTTCAGATCCCCAGGGCCTGGGTGAAAGCTGGATGTTGGGACCCTTGTCTATAATCCCAGCACTCCCTCGGCTTCAATGGGAGGCAGAGCCTCAGGAGCATCTCCTGGAAACTTATATGACAGGTATCCTGGAGTATACAGCATGGTTTTAAACAAGAAAGAGTCTACCTTAAAATCAAGAAGGAAGGTGGGAGCCAGCCCTGGGGTTGTCCTCATAACACTACACCACTGTGCCTTCATATGCAAACATAAACAAAAACAAATAAGTGTGCTTAAAAAAAAAAAAAAGACCTGTTTATAACAGGTAGCCAATAAGACTGTTGACTCCTTTCTAGGTATACAGGGAAGCCATGCGAGCCTGGCTTTGCCCTTCAGGGTTGCTGAGGTAGCCGGGACAAAGTTACACCCTTGCGATAGACAATTAGATTCACTCACAGACAATATCGCATAACATGTCGAGATTCTGCCCTGCCCCTGGGAACATAGTTTATACCCCACACCCTTGTGGCTTCCTGAGGTAGTTAGTTAGCTATGCTCTGGCTATATGTGTGTGTAGGGGGGTTCTAGACACTTCATTAAGCATACTGGGTCTTACTGAGGGTCTTTAACCAGGCTCCCCTCCCCCAGGACCCTGTTCTTATTGCCACCCGGTCCTCCTGGCATTTGGGAGCCAGGCATATGGGTCACCATGGCTACTTTCCGAGTTAGACTGAAGCAGCCCAATTCTAATGTTCGCACCATCTCGGATGCACTCTAACTACCCTGGAAAATATCGGGAAACTCTCCAGGCAAGAATGAATTTGATTCGCTTTAATTAAAGGGGGCAGGGCAATGAGTGGGCTTAGTGGGGAAAGGGGCTTGCTGTCAAACTTGACACTCTATCTGAGTTTGATTCCTGGACCCACATGTTAGAAGGAGGGGACCAAACTCCTTCAGATCATCTTTTAACCTCCTCATGTACGTTGTGGCCCATATATGTATACACAAGAATGCACACACACAAACTTTAAAAAAAAAAAGTATTAATAATTTAAAAAGACAGCTGCCTGGCCCTTTGGTGGGCGGGGAGAGGAAGGAAGTGTTCAAGAACTCGAAGCCGGCTCCCAGCATCTCTATAGACTCAGCTTCGAGGAGCCTGGTCCCCCTCCAGTACCCTGTCTCCCTGTCTCAGAAGGGGCTGGCGGCCCCCTGTGCGTTGCCCTCAGTGTTTGGGGCTCTTGGAGCCTAGTCATTGCTTTACAGTTACTGGGTCATGTGCCTTCCAGCCCCGTGGACCGGGAGGCTGTATCCATGGTAACTCCTCTTTGTCCAGTCTTGCCTGGAAAGTTGACAGCTTGTAGTGCGTGGATGTCAGAGCAGACGTGAACTGGGTCACAGCCTCCAGCCTGTCCCTTAGTTTTCTACTCCGTGATGATTCTCCCTGCCCATTCAGTGAAAGACACTCACGTCAAGCTCTCCATTCGGTGGCCATCAATTAACTCTCACCATGGTGATGACACCACGTCACAGCCAAATGCCAGCACCCCCAAATCCCCCTCCTGTCCCTATATGGTCTGGATCCACCCTTGGATGGCTTCTGAGCTGATACTGTCCTCAAAGTTTTCCTTTCCTAGAATTCATGTAAGTCCCTACAACCTGTGTCTTGGGGCTCTCTTTCCCTTAACTGATGGTTTTGAGGTCTGCCCACACACGAGTATCTGCCTTTTATTTTTTCCTTTCTCATGCCCAGCGGCCTCCCATTGTCACATTGTATCTGATTTTGTTCAACATTGTTCCAAATTGTATCAACCTATTGATATATGGCCAGGGCTGTGGGTTTGTACAAACCCCCGTAGGATGTGTTTTCAGTTCCCTTAGATAGAGACGTTGGAAGCATCCCTAGTTCTCAAAGCCAAAGATCTCAGCATCTGAAACTTTGAGGCAGCTACTATGATGGCACTGTTAAGTGGAAAATTCCACTTGGGTGACAGGTCTCAGTCTAAACAAAGGCTCACCAAAAACATGGCAGGAAGTTAGCTCAGGACTGGTGTGGAAGGTGGATGCAAAATGTGAGGGACCTGCTGCTGAGTCTGGTCCTCTGCCAGAGATGTCTCCCTAGGAGCATGCAAGTGCTTTAAAAAATAAATCTCAGAACACTTGAGGTTCTGAGCACCTGAGAGGAGGGGTCTCGGTCTCCACTTGCATTAGGAAGAGTTAGGGACTCATTTTAGGAAGTCCACCTGGCTGTCTTGTCTTTCTGAGTGGCCGTGGCATTTCCCGTTCACAGTGGGAAGGGTACCTGCTTCCATCTCTCCCGCTGCCCCATTGCTTGGTGTAGTTGTTTCCACTCTGGTTTTTGTCTTAGCCATTCTGACAGCTGTGTGCATGGAAAGGCGGACAACAGACATTCCTGCCTCAGCTTGGAATTCTCCATTAAAAGTGGTGCTAGCTGTAAGTTCTCATGGATGCCCTTTCCTGAGTGAGGAACTTAGTTCTCTGAGTTCCTGATGTGTGGAGGGTTTTGACTGAGGGTACAGTGAGTTTGTTGACCCATCTCTTCTTTTTCTTCTTTCCTTCTTTCTTTCTTCCTTCCTTCCTTTCTTCCTTCCTTCCTTTCTTTCTTTCTTTCTATTGTTGTTGTTGTTGTTTTGGTGAGGTTATTTTGTGACCTTCCCCTTTAGCTGATAATGTGCCTGGGTTTTACCAACAATTTTATAGTGTTTTAAAAATAGTTATCTACTGAATTTTATGTGGATGGATGGATGGATGCCTGAGTGTGGGTATATGTACTACCTGCAAAGATAGTTGTGAGCTGCCATGTGGGGCCTGGGAACTGAACCTGTAACCTCTGGTTCCAGCCATGGATCTCTTGAACCATCTCTCTGACATATAAACCCAGACACACATGTACATACATGTGTACACACATACTGTCAGCCCCAGCATCACATCAAGTTAATTAACAAGTTGTCTTCTGTCCTTTTTCTCCAATTGGTTCTGAGACAAGGTGTCATGTGGTCCTGTTCAGACTGGCTCATCTCCTGCCTCTGCCTCCCTAGTGCTGGGATTATAGGCATGTGCCACCGTGCTCAACCCCTGTGTCCTTGTGCCCATTCCACTATCATTTGTTTATTTGCGTGTTTGTTTTTTGAGACAAGGTTTCTGTCTGGAATGCTATAGACCAGGCTGGCTTCAAACTCAGAGACCCACCTCTGCCTCCCGAGTGCTGGCATTAAAGGAGTGTACCACCACTGCCTGGCTGCAGTATAGTTTTTAAGCATTCATTCCTTATTATTATCACTACTGGTAGTATTTATGTGTATAAGTGCTTTCCCAGCGTGTATGTGCACCACCTGTGTGGCTGAGCATGCAGAGCAGCCAGAAGAAGGTACCGGGTTCCCTGGAGTTACAGATATGTAGGTGCTGGGAATTGAACCCGGGTCTTCCTCAAGAACAGCCAGTGCTCGTAAGTACTGAGCCATCTTTCCAGCCTCTGTTATAATTCTCTCTCAGAATCTCATTTGGGTCTTGGTTATATTTTTCATTCTCTATATAACTTGTTCAGTCTTGCCAGGCAATGGCGGTGCACACCAGTAAACCTAACATGTAGTGGGCAGAGATGGGAGGAACATGAGTTCAGGCTAGCTTAAGATACGTAGTAAGACCCTGTTTCAAAAAATAAAACCAGCCAGGTGGTGGTGGTGCATGCCTTTAATCCCAGCACTTGGGAGGCAGAGGCAGGTGGATTTCTGAGTTCGAGGCCAGCCTGGTCTACAGAGTGAGTTCCAGGACAGCTGGGGCTACACAGAGAAATCCTGTCTTGAAAAACCAAAATAAAATAAAATAAAATAAAATAAAGCCAAAGCTGGGTGGTGGTGGTGCATGCCTTTAATCCTAGCACTTGGGAGGCAGAGGCAGGCAGATTTCTGAGTTTGAGGCCAGCCTGGTCTACAGAGTGAGTTCCAGGACAGCCAAGGATACACAAAGAAACCCTGTCTCGAAAAAACCAAAAAACCAAAAACAAAAACAAACAAAACTAAACAACAACAACAACAACAACAACACACACACACACACACACACACACACACACACACACACATTTAACCTTTCCTCTAATTTTAAAGAAATGGATTTAGGGGGCTGGAGAGATGGCTCAGTGGTGAAGAGCACTGACTGCTCTTCCGAAGGTTCTGAGTTCAAATCCCAGCAAACCACACTGTGGCTTACAACCATCTGTAATAAGATCTGACACCTTCTTCTGGTGTGTCTGAAGACAGCTACAGTGTACTTAGACATAATAATAACTAAATCTTAAAAGAAGTGGATTTAGTTGTAATAATTGAATTAGTCCAGTCTGCTCACTGTCATGTCTATGACTACTAACTGCTGCATTTTGCAAGCCTGGGAATGATGGGCTTGTGAATTTTGTCTCTTTAGATGCTAAATGTTTTATCTTCCCAAATCTCGGTCCATTTTCCACAGCTACAGTAAAACCCCTGAGGCTGGGTTCTTCCTAATGAAAAAGAGGGTTATTTGGCTTATGATGCTGGTGACTGTATGTCCCAAACAGTATGGCACCCATGTCCTGGTACATAGTCCCCTGGCTGTGTCACATCGTGGGGAAGATGAGCTAAGGGAGCCCGCTGTCTGCAGAAGGGGTGGGTGCGTGTGAAAAAGCACAAGAGAGCCTTGAGGAAATGGCTAGGTTTACTTCTCTCTCCCACCTGCTCTTGGAGGACTCTCGCCAAGTTCCCAATACATCTTCCAGCTGCTGCACTAGGGACCAAACATCCAGGGCAGGAATCCTGGGGGAAACATGAACCTCATAATATGATCCTGGTCCCCCACCCCTAGCTCTGGACGTGGTTAACCTGCACAGAAAGAAACAGAGTCAGTTTGACCATTTTCTTGTGTGTGTGTGTGTGTGTGTGTGTGCGCGCGCGCACACACATGGGGAATGGGGGCAGGCCTCTTATAGCCCAGGCTAGACTTACACTCTGTAGCTGAAGTGGGACTTGAACTTCTGATCCTCCTGCCTCCACCTCCCCTTGTGCTGGGATTGCAGGTGTGCACTGCCTGTTTTTTCCATGCTGAAGACTAACCCCAGGGCCTCATGCTTGCTTGGCAAGCCCTCTATCTAACAAGCCGCATCCTCAGAGACTGTAATCCAGTCCCAGTTCCTGCAGAACAGAAGCCAAGGGAAAAGGCAACATGAGCCTTTCTCCTTGCCTGTGTTAACCACGACATATGACTTCCATTAATGCTCATGGTGATTACATTAGGATGGGGTTGTCTGTCATGCTTGTATGCATGTATATCGTATGTATCATAAAATTATGTTAAATTATAACTGACTGTCTGCCAGGCTCTGTGTAAGTGCTTTAGGAATGGTCCTCATTCAATACCTTCAACCAGAGAATGTCAAAACTCACTTGAGGTGAGGCCAGTGAGGCTGGAGCGATGGTTCAGTGGTTAGTGCCCTGCCTGCTCTTGCAGGGGACCAAAGATCAATTTCCAGCACTCACATGGTGGCTCACAACCTCCCAAACTCCAGATCCCAGAGATCCAACTCCCTCTCCTGACCTGCTGTGAGCATTGGGCATGACAGATAGTACACAGACATACACACAGGCAAATCACCCATATACATAAAATGATGAAATATCTAAAGTAAACACCTCCCTTGGATGGAGAAAGTGCCACTCTACCCAGCCATTGGCCAGTCTGCAACGACAGACTCAAATAGAACCAACTTCAGGGTTACCGTGGACATCAAGGATATGTCTTAGCCTGACATATTATAGCTACCCATGTTTGTGGATGATGTCTGTCACACTCACTGAGAAATGCCTCCTCCTTCATTGGCAGCTAGCAGCTTGTGTTCAGGAGTCTCAGAAGATGAGGGAGGCCCTGAGGATCCCAACTATTACTGATTCCCAGCCCCTGGGCCGTGGTTCAGCAAGGGCTCTTTGGGCATCGCCTTAACCTTGATTTTTGAAGGAAACCGGACTTTGGATGCACATTGCAATTTAGACCGTATGAAGCCCTTCACACAGGGCTCTGCTTGACGTCAGCGTGACTGAATTCTCTCCTACAACATTCTCGAACACCTCTTGTCTTTGCCTGTCTTTGCTCTGGTATATCTTCTCCCTCGTGGCCATAGATCAACAAATGCGACTCCATCGGATCTCAAGCTTGTCATGATGGCCTCAGGTGAGCTTCAACTTCAAGTTTCCTTTCAAGAAGCCTGGGCTCCAAGTCATCCCCACGACCAGCTTTCTCAAACTTAGCTTTGTATAGGGAATGCCAGAGAGGTAGGCAGAGCCCAGGGTGGCCTGCTATATTCAAACAGAACCTTAGAAGCTGCAGTCCTGGCAAAATCTCAGTCTTCTCTCCTCCCTTCCCTTCTCCCCTCCTTCCCCTTCTCTTCCCCTCCCCTCCCTCCCCTCCAGCCTTCTCTCCT
>NW_022196900.1:96056626-96058237 GCF_008632895.1 Mastomys coucha
CCCCTCCTTCCCCTTCTTTTCCCTCTTCCCCTCCCTCCCCCATTCTGACTTTCTTCCCCATTCCTTCTTTTTCTGACTGGGCCTTGCTAGGTAGCCCAGGCTCTGAACTCACAATCCTCCTGCCTCAGTCTCCTGAGTGCTGCGATCCTAGGCATGCATCCTCCTACCAACCAGCTCCATCTTCCATTCTCATTGCATCTTGTTATGCCGCAGTGAGTGTGGATGCCCTAGTTGCTCCCTGGGGCTGTCTGTCTCTGATTCTTTAGTCTGAAGGCATTCTCAGTGGAATGTCTTGGATCAGTGACAGCCTGGTTCTGGCTTCCTCTAACAGGTTTCTAATGGGTCCACTGCCCTATGGGTTTCTAATGGAGTGTGAGCCCGGCATTTCCTGGTGACCTTGATTTAACCCAAGGCTTGGCTGTATCACTCTAGTCAACTGAGGTAGGTGGTAATGGAGCATGAAGTGGCTAAGTGTGTGGTTGGCCCTTGTTTAAAGTGACTCTCTTTCTAAGGGAGGGGTTGCCTGCACCAGCCAGCACCTAGACAGCCCAGGCTTACCTGCATTTAGATTTCCCACTGTGGGTTACGGCTCTTCCCCCACAGACCTGTTAGCACCTGTCTCCTAAGACTGTCAATGACACCAGAGGAGCTCTCCCAGATTCTGGGGGCTCCAGTGAACCTCTGCACCCCTGAGAGCTGCCCTGAAGTGGAGGTATTCGTAGGTCTTGTCTTGCTCAGTGCTCACATTGCCCCATTTCACAGCCCAGAACACTAAGGCTGTGAGTAGAGAGGGAGCTAACCCAGATAGGGATCTATAGTGCCAGGACAAGTGAGCTCTGCCTCTTCCAGAGCCCTGCTGCCTGGCACTGGTCAGTCCTGGGGCCGACTGGACTGGGAGTCCAGTCTAGAAGCTTTCCTGTACTGTGATCGGCACCGTTGTTTTCAGATCCCACGCCGTCTTATATCATCAGCATCTGAAACCCAGGATGCCTCTGGTAACCTGGGCTGAGCACCACTGGGCGCAAGACAGGAGCCAGAGATGCTTAGGGAACCCATCTTGCTTTCCCTTCCCCTCTCCCCCTGTCTCCTTCCATCTGTGTTCCAAGGGGATGGTGTGGGATGCTTAACGCTAGTTTCAAGAAGCTAAATAGAGGACAGGGAACCATTTCTACCTTCATCCTCCTAATTGAGCTTTTTGTAGAGAGACACTTGAGTTATCTAAATCACCCTTCCGATAAAGCCATTATGTCTTAAGGAAGACAAAAGGGTAGAAATGGCTCAAACCTGGCATTCATGAAAGACAGCATAGCAATGGAAGCTTCCACAGGAGATGTAGCACTACTTGCACTCCTTCGCACTCATCCTCCTCCTCACTCACCCTCCTCCCCACTCACCCTCCTCTTCACTCACTTTCCTCCTCACTCACCATCCTCCCCACTCACTCCTCCTTCCTATTTCCCCCTTCTCATTCACTCCTCCTCCCCACTCATCCCCTTCTCTGCTCACCCCTCCTCACTCCCCCTCCTCCTCTTCCTACTGTTCCTTCCTCCTCCCCACCCTTCTCCTCTTCTCTTTGCTTTATATATTCACAGAGCTGTCAGTCTTTTTTTT
>NW_022196900.1:96058247-96070747 GCF_008632895.1 Mastomys coucha
CCTGCCTCTGCCTCCCAAGTGCTGGGATTAAAGGTGTGCGCCACCACCGCCCGACTGAGCTGTCAGTCTTGATATCAGTATTTCTAGGAGCAATTGGCCAGCATTCTTAATGCTTGATACAAGGTCAAGTGACAGGTCACTGTTGGCCGTGGCCTGCCCACTAGGCATATTTTTTGTGAGAGAAAGGGTACCTGGTTTGCGGACCTGTGTTTTCTCCTGAAAGGATGTGAATTGTCACAGCTGTGGGTTCCTTATTCTCCAGCAACTTCCCCAGAGTCTCGCTGACACTCTCCAAGGTACCACCTGGCAGCCCGGTGGGTGCCATGCCTGGGGGAAGTGAATTCTGAGTTTAGCCAGACCCAGGCTGGCCTCCTGTGGTAAGGCTGCCCCATGACTTGGACTGAAGTATTTTAAGTCACATAAACTAACCCATGCTAGAGTTCATCAGATTTCAGCAAACACCTGTCAGATAGACTAACTCCAGATGTATTTAGGGACTCATGGCCTTCCGTCCCCACCATAACCGGGTATGACAGTGTTGCAGCTCCAAATGAGTTAAAGTGGCACCATTTCATGATGTTTGGCCTTGAAGCCACCGGTTCACACTGGTCAGCTACTGGCTCTGTGTCTGTCCTCCTGCTTTCCACAGCCCTGCCATGGCTATGATGAGCAGAGGGATTTTCTTACTGACCTGGAAGAAGCCTGGAGCTCCGCCGGGGCTTAGCTCTCATCTGCCACCTTCCCACTTCCTACCCCATCAACTCTCCATGGGGACACCCTACCCACTCTGCCTGCTTCCCATTAGCCAAAATCCCCATTGCAGACTTGCTTTTTCAGTGCTGGGAACCAAACTCAGGGCCTCATACATGCTAGGCAGGTGCTGAGCACCGAGACCCAGCTCTGGCCTCTACCACCGCTGAGCTCAGACATCAGCTCAGCACCAATCCTGGCGATCCCAGCGGCTTTGTTCTTTGTTGATGGACACATTTGACTGGAGAGTGTGAGAGTGCCCTGTCCACCAGAATGCGCACCTTTTTAAAACCTTTATTTATGGGCTGGCAAGATGGCTCAGCGGGTAAGAGCACTGACTGCTCTTCCGAAGGTCCTGAGTACGGATCCCAGCAGCCACATGTTGGCTCACGACCATCCGTGATGAGATCTGATGCCTTCTTCTGGCGCATCTGAAGACAGCTACAGTGTATTACACTGGAGCGAGTAGGGCCGGAGCGAGCAGAGGTCCTGAGTTCAATTCCCAGCAGCCACATGATGGCTCATGGCCATCTGTACAGCTACAGTGTACTCATACACATAAAATAAATAAATAAATCTTTTAAAAAAACCCTTTATGTATATTCCCCCCACCTCTCTAGTGTGGAGGTCAGAAAACAACTTGAAGGAGTTGGCTCTCCTTCGTAAACATGGGTGCCAGAGACCAGACTTAGTTGTCATGCTTGATGGTGAGTGGCTTTACATCTTGCCAGGCCCAGAATGGGCTCTCTCTCTCTCTCTCTCTCTCTCTCTCTCTCTGAATCTCTCTGTCTCTTTCTGTCTGTCCATCTGTCTTTCTCTCTGTGTGGTGTGTGCACATATGTATATGTGCACCGTGTATGTATGTATACATGGCGGACATGTGTAAATATGAGCATGCGTGCACATTGTTCTAGCGTGGTGCCTGACACATATGAGCCTTTTACTAAGTGCTTGGGGTTGGAGGGTGCAGGGTTTTGCATTCTCCAGGCTCCTTTCCACAGCGGTGACTTCACAAGAGAAATGCGCCCTGAGACACGGCCTGGCCTGCCCGTATGGGTCAAACCTCAGCAGCCAGAGAGAGGCAGAGTTACACAGGAGTCGAAAACTTGGCGGGGCTTGTGACTCAGCCGGGGACCTTTGCACTTCTCTGGGTTGCCAGCTCCCCCCGCCCCCACCCGCAAGCTCGGCAGATTAAACAGAAGCAGAAAGTTCAAAGGAAATTGACCTCAAGGCGGTGTTTACCAAAAGATGATGTCACCTCTACTGTGGAGAAAGGCTTTGCTGAAAGAGATGCCTTTGCTATGAATGAGCAGAGCCACCAAGCTGGGACGAGTTCGGCAGGCCGTTTTCACTTTATAAGGACTTCATTGACCCCCTCTGGCGTGTCTTGTGCCATGCTGAGGCCTGGGACGGGATAAGTGGGGCAAGCCATGACCGGATGCTGGGCTTTAGCCTGTTTCATGTCCACCCCTCCCCTCCAGCTCCTGGAACATGCTCTGTCCTGCACAGAGCCTGCCTCTCCCAGTGTGGTACCAGAGCTGTGCTAACAGCACCCCCCCCCCCAAACACCAGTGGGCCTGGCTGCCGGCTGCTACAGGGCTTGCCCCTGCAAGACCCTAGTGCACAAGATTGTCACCCAGGTCCCGAGACCCTCACCCCAAGCGTCAGTCACCACCAGCCCCTATCTACCACTCTTTCTCTTCTGTCCCTCCCCCTCTGCGTCATTTGCCTTTGAAGTGCTGAGGGAGCCTAACCACAGTTGGCTCTGTCCTCTGTGGAAACACAGGAGACGTGAGGGCCTCCCTGTTCTGTACCGCTTGGTCGCCCATAAAAGTTGTAAAGGGGGTTACAAGGCAGCTTAGTGGGAGGCTCTGCCTGGCCCTGGCTGGGCCTTCCAGTCTGTGCTTGCTGTCCATCCTGACCTATCTCTTCCTTCTAGCACCCCTACCTGTAAGTCACTAATGCGAGAACATCAACCCCTGCGGACTGGCTACTCTTGCCCACTAGCCAGATTTTCACAAACTGGGCTGAGTGTGGACTCTGACAGTGCGCCCTGAGCAACCTGTCTTGCCTCCTTACTATTCCTCACAGCAGTGTCTGGAAGCCATCTCGTGACCCACCTAGTTCAGAGCTCCAGGGAACTCTGATGGTGTTCAAGGGACAGTAATGTGTGTCCCCAAGGCCCTACAGCCATCTGCATGTGTGCTGGGTTCACTGTGACCCCAACCTTCCAGGGACTGTCCTGTGGGGGAGAGGGTCTATAAGGGGGAGCCTCGTAAATGTGTGAGGGGGATTGGGACCACCTCAAGAATTCCACAGCCTCCCTAAAGTGACAGTAACAGCTGAGGTGATGTCACACGGTGGGTCTGTCATGTATGTTCTGTTTGGCAGACCTGGATAAGGTCCTAGCTGTGCTTATGAAGGGAGAGCAACGTGGATGCCAGAAGGCTGAGCCCACCCCGACCCTGGCAGTACGTAACTTGCTGTGTAGCCTCGTGTGAGTTGCTTGCCCCCTCTGAGTCTCAGGTTTCTCGTGTGTGGACCATAGGATTGGACTGGACAGGCTCTATTCCTCCCAGCTCTGAAACTCAGAGACCCCGCAGTCCTGGTACTTAGTGCTCAGAGGATCGATAGAGGAATGTGAGGGAGGAGATGATTCAGTTGGTGCTGGTAAAGGAGTCGGGCGAAGGGCAACTCTGTCAGCACCAGCTAAAACTTGCAAAGAGGCACCAAATGGGAAGTGGTTGGGGTGTGTGTGTTTGTCAGAGCCGCTGCTGGTGTCTGTGAGGACAGCAGACTGGCGGCGGTATCAGGATGGCAGGCTGGGCATTCATTCACCCGATTCTTCCCTGTCTGTCTGTCCATTCATTCATTTGTGTCTTGGTTTCTGCTTTCGGCGTTCATTCTTTCACAGCGAGGCGTGGTGCCTGGGAGTGTAAACCCGGAAAGCTGCTTTGCTTGGGTTTAAATCTTGGCTCTGCCCTTTCTTTGCTGTGCGTTCTCAGCAAGCGCCTGCCTCGTGGGCCATTCTTTGTCAGGTGCTTGCAGCAGACCCCAGCAGATATATATGTGATCCTTAGTATTTGTTATGCCACCTTTCACAGAGAGCTGGGGGTACTGGTTAGTTTTGTTAGTTTAGTGCCGTTTTGTGCCAGTTTGACGAAAACAGGAGCCACAACGGGAAGAGGAACCTCAGTTGAGGAATTGCTTCCTTCAGATTGGCCTGTGGCAGGTCTGTGGGGCCATTTTGGTTGATGTGAGAGTGCCCAGCCCCCTGTGGGCAATGTCATCTCTCGGCAGGTGGGCCCAGCTTATATAAGAATGTAGGGTGAGCAAGCCAGTAGGGAGCAATCAAGTAAGCAGCACCCCTCTGTAGTTCCTGATTCAAGCTCTTGCCTCGAGCTCCTGCCCCGGCTTCCCCAATGATGGACCCTGTAAGCTAAAATTAACCCTTTCCTCTCCGTGTTGTTTTTGGTTAATGTTTGATCCCAGCAGTGGAAAGCAAACTAGGACAGCCAGTCACATGGAGCGGCAGGCGCTGTGCTGGGGAGTGACAGGGACCTGAAGAGAAACCCCAGCCTTGAGTTGGCCACAAAGGGCTAAGCCAGTGGTCACCGTGGTGGTGTGGGCGCGCACAGGATACTGTGTGAATTCAGAGACCGGCTGGTATATCCGGGGAGGCTTCTTGTCAGAGGCTCCACTTGGTCTGAGCCCCATAAGCTGGGAGGCAGGACGAGGATGGCTTAGCAGGAGCCCTTGACCACTCATACAGAGGCTTGGTGTGGCTTGTTAAAGGCAGAGCAGGTGGTAGACCAAACTGGGGGAGGAGTGTAGACCATGCTGGACATGCCAGGGCTGATAGAGGTGGCTATGTCAACTGGATTCTAGGACACGCTTGAATCAACAAGAAAGCTCCCACCACAGAGGGACGTGCTCATCGCTGAGCCACGAGCCCCACCGCCACTTGGGTTCTCCATGTACGTGATAAGACGCATGGAACAGAAAGCTGAGAGCCTGGGACAGAGGAGTATCTAAGACCTTGCTACCTTTCCTCCGTCATTGCTGACTCTTCCTGTGTGTCCCTGGGTCGCTGCACTGCCTCACCTTCTGGTGGCTTGGCTCTGTACTCAAACAGAGAAGTTTCTTTCTTTCTTTTTTTTTTTAACACTTGCTTTTTATGTGTTTATTTATATATGTGCGTGTGGGTGTCTATAGACCAAGGCATGCTTGTGGCAGTCAGAGGGCAACCTGTAGGAGTTGCCTCTCTCCTCCCACCCTATCATGTGGTTCTAGGGATTGAACTCAGGTCGTCAGACTTGATGGCACGTACCTTTACCCCTGTTTAAGCCATCTCTCTGACCCTGAGAGAGTTCCTGACCTTTTTGGAAACTGAGGGAGAAGCCAAAGGTGACATGGGAAGCTACTGGACGGAGTCCTCAGCTCAGAGTGATTTTTCCAGCAGGGGATGGAGGTGGGCTGGGAACACGCTCTGCCTCAGGGAGTCACTCTGGGTCACTTCGAGGAGGACCAGGAGTGGGAGTCACCCAGGGGATGGGTGACATACAAGCCTACTTCTTACCCAAGCCATTACTCTCTGCTCCTCCCAGGGCAGGTGACACACTGCACTGGCCTGGAGTCCCTCATGATGCATGGCTGTCTCAAAAGGTGTGAGGACTCTGGGTCACTGTAGGCGTCACCCTGGCCACCTTTCAACAGCCTTGGGACTCAGGGACAGTATGTACAAGGTCCTACTTTCCACTCCTTGGTCCACTAGAACAGGCGAGTCTCCTCAGCTCACTCCAGAATCAGGGCCCTGATTTTGAAATGGCTGGGGGCTTGTTTTACAGCACAGCCTTTGAATATTCCCGTGTACTCTTGAGGTGACCATCTTTGCAGGTGGGTGGGGTGCTCACTGTGACATCGAGGTCCAGCTAGGTGATGCTGTTCAAGTTTTGGCTCCCATCCGCGTCATCGATGATGAGTGTGGAAATTTCCAGAGTGCGTGATGGCTTCGTTAGCTTCCCTCTTTGGGTGTGTCGTCTTTACTCTTGCGTGGAGCTTGTCTAGGAGGCTCAGATACATCAGGAGTGTCTCCGTTCACTGACCCCTTTCTCCCTGATAAGCAAGCGCCCCTACTAATCTCTGATTGCTCCGAAGTGGAGGGGACATCAATATAATCTCTCTGGCTTTCTTTTCATGAGTATTTTGTCCATACCAGGAATTTGTCCATTTAACTTTTCTGTGTCTTTATGTTTAGAACATTTTTCTTGGGGCTGGCAAGATGGCTCAGTGGTTAAGAGCACTTGTGGCTTTTGTGGAGGACCTGGGTTTAGGCTCTAGTGCCCACTCTAGCTCACAACCATCTGTACTTCCAGTTCAAAGGTATCCAACACCTTTGACCTCCTCAGGCACCAGGCACGCACATGGTACAGACATACATGCAGGCAAAGCATTCACACACATAAGCACATGGTACACAGACATACATACAGGCACAGCATTCACACACATAAGCACATGGTACACAGACATACATGCAGGCAAAGCATTCATACACATAAAATGAGTAAATCTAAAGAAAATTAGTGGGGCAGTGGTGGTGCACGCCTTTAATCCCAGCACTTGGGAGGCAGAGGCAAGCAGATTTCTGAGTTCGAGGCCAGCCTGGTTTACAAGAGTGAGTTCCAGGACAGCCAGGGCTACACAGAGAAACCCTGTCTCGAAAAAACAAAAAACAAAAAACAAAAACAACAACAAAAAAGCAAACAAAGAAAGAAAGAAATTAAAGTAATTTTCCTAGCTTTAGGGTTTATTTTCGAGACAGCTCTAACTAGCCTAGAACTCTTTGTGATCTCCCTGCCTCAGTTTCTCATCCTCTAGGATTACAGGTATGAGCCACACACCTGATAGTTCTCTTATAAACTATATAATTAGGTTTTCCCTTCCTTTAATTCAGTCTAATAAACTGCCTTTAAATAGGACTGTGCATACAATTTTCAGGGTCTTCGTGTGTGGCTGGTTTGTTGAGATAGGTTATTTTGTAGCTCAGGCTAGCCCAGAACCCATTAAGTAGCTGAGAATGATCTTGAACTCCAGCTCCTTCTGCCTCAGCCTCCCCAATGCTGGGACTCCAGGCTGGTGCCACCACATCTAGTTTTCTGTGGTGCTAGGATCAAACCCAGAGCTTCATACATGCTGGACAAAACTCTCTACTAACTGGACCACATTCCTAGCTCAACAGTGTACATTTGGCGTTGTCACTGGCTTGGCAGGGTTTAAGCCCGCTCGCTGGCTGTCTTCTGTTCAGTTATCTCTTTTTTGTTCCCTGCCTTCTTTTTGCTGGTCTTCTTTGGATTAATTATTAAAAATATCATGCCAGGCTTGGTGACTCAGGTCTGTAACCCTGGTAATTGGCAGTCAGAAGCAGAAGGCTCAAGGAGTGAGTCATCCTCCGTTACATAGTAAGTTCAAAGTCAGCCTGGACTGCCTAAGACTGTCTTAAACAAATTCCATTTAGGTTTTTGTGTAGCCCTGGCTGACCTGGAACTCACTCTGTAGACCAGGCTGGCCTCAAACTCAGAAATCCACCTGCCTCTGCCTCCCAAGTGCTGGGATTAAAGGCTTGCGCCACCACTGCCCGGCTGGCGAGATGGCTCACCGGGTAAGAGTGCTGACTGCTCTTCCGAAGGACCTGAGTTCGGATCCCAGCAACTACATGGTAGCTCACAACTACCTGTAATGAGATCTGATGCCCTCTTCTAGTGCGTCTGAAGACAGCTACAGTGTATTATTGCTTGAGCGAGCGGGACAGAGCAAGTGGGGCCGGAGTGAGCAGGCTGTCCTGAGTTCAATTCCCCGCAGCCACATGATGGCTCACGGCCATCTGTACAGCTACAGTGTACTCATATACATGAAATAAATAAATAAATCTTTAAAAAAAAACAACAAAACAAAAAGCCCCAAAACTTTAAAAAAGAGTAACTAGTCATTTAAAAAAAAAAAATTATGAGCCGGGTGGTGGTGGTGCATGCCTTTAATCCCAGCACTTGGGAGGCAGAGGCAGGCGGATTTCTGAATTTGAGGCCAGCCTGGTCTACAGAGTGAGTTCCAGGACAGCCAAGGCTACATAGAGAAACCCTGTCTCGAAAAACCAAACCAACCAACCAAACAAACAAAAAAACTGGTGCTTGCTTTAAGGGCTTGGTCATGACAGTGACAGTGAGGTGATCCAGCAGGTAAGTGACCCATGGGAGAATGATGGCACTTGGGGTTCCCACACCACTTTCTCAGAGAGAAGGAGGAGGAGCTGGGGGAAGAAGGGAGGAGCAGGAGGGGGAGGAGCAGGAGAGGGAGGAGCAGGAGGAGGAAGAAAGGGGAAGAGGGGAAGGAGGGCGGGGAACGGAAAAGGAGAGCAAGCAGCCAATGTTTCTAAACATTTAGCAAAACATTGCTTGTGATGCACACTACTTTGAAATCACTCTGCAAAAGGGTGCCTAAGAAACAGTAGTTGGTTTTATCTTAATTGTTGTAGCACAAACCCACAGCAGAAGACGATAACGGAAGATGCTTAGGAGCAGTAGGATGCTAATACACTGAGACCTTTAGAAAAGTGTACACATTTCTAGAGACACGTAACTTACTAAAATGGAACCACTGGGGTTTTAAAAACTCAACGCAGGCCAATAACAAGAAACAAGGTTAAATCAGTGCCAAAAAAAAAAGTTTCTAACAGAAGGTAGGCATGCTAATTTCAGCACCAAGGAGGCTGAGGCAGGAGTATTAGAGCTACTTGAGGGCACCTCAAGCTACATAGTTCCAGGCTGGTCAGAACATAATGAAAGTCTTTCTACAAGAAAGAAACTTGCAGTGGTCCAGCATCTTCCAGACTGTTGTAATACATTTGGCTTTTAGATACATTGTAACCTTCTGCTGGGCACTGTGGTCATTTTGACTTGAAATACTTACTATTTTAGAGCTTTAAAGTCCAGGGCTCAAATTCACTGTCTTTGACCTGAGTTAGTCTTTTGTATCCTTTTGACTTTCTGCTCCAGGTCACTTTCCTTTCTTTTTTTTTTTTTTTTTTTTTTTTTTTTTTTTTTTTTTTGCTTTTGAGACAGGGTTTCTCTGTGTAGCCCTGGCTGTCCTGGAACTCACTCTGTAGACCAGGCTGGCCTTGAACTCAGAAATCCGCCTACCTCTGCCTCCCAAGTGCTGGGATTAAAGGCATGCGCCACCACTGCCCGGCTCACTTTCCTTTCTTAGACAATTTCTTTTCTTGTTTCTGACAGGCAGGTTTGCTGGTGACAGACATGCTTAATGTTTGTTTCTTTGTTGTTTATTTGTTTTGAGACAGGTACTCTGTACATAGCCCCAACTACACTGGAACTCACTCTGTAGACCAGGCTGTCCAGAAACACAGAGGTCTGCCTGTCTCTGTGTCAGAATTAAAGGTGCTCCACACCACACCCGACCTCAGCTTTTGTTTTTTTTCTAGAAAAGGCTTTTATTCCCATTCATTGTCGGACCTTGAACGCTGTCCACATTGTGTTTCTTGCAGCATTTTGGAGCAGTCTCATCATCCCCTGGCTTCCATAGTTTCTGATGAGGAGTCTGAAGAGAAGCAAGGATGAACTTCACTTTCCATTTCTTTCTTCATTATGGCGATCATCTTTTCCTTTAAATCCCTCAACACCATAGAGATGGCTTCATGTATCTCTATGGACAGACAGTTCCTCCGCCTCGCCCATCCCTGGGCCCCTTCCTCCTGGTGTTTCTCCTAGCAAAGAGTCATGCTTTCTGGTTCCTGGCATGTGTAGAATTTCAGACTGGATGATCCATCATGGACTTCTCAATGCTGGCTCTCTCTACAGTGTCCTCTTCCTTTAGCACTGTCCTTTCTCTTCGTAGGTACCTAGGTCACCAGCCAGCCTGCTTGCACCATTTGAAGCCTGGCTTCAAATTCTACTGTGCCTTCCCTGGACTGGCCCTCACTCTGGGGACAACTCAGTTTGCATCTAAGGCACAAGCTACATGGGTTCTCCATAGCAGGTCCTCAACACTGGATAGTTCTGACTCCAGTATTTCCTGTTCCCTGTGGGACCTAGGATAGAACTCGGATCATCAGTCTTTGGTGGCAAGCACCTTTTCCCGCTGAGCCACTTTATCATTCTGGATTTTCAGTGTTTGGCAATAGATTTTTTTTCTTTTCTTTTTTTTTTTAACCTACTTTGTTCATTTTTCTGGCTTCATACTTGCGATCTTCCTGCCTCAGCTATCTGATGAGGATATTTATTTGTTTGTTTGTTTATTGTATTTTTAAGGCACGGTCTCACTATGTAGCTCAGGCCATCATGTAACTCACTGTATAGACAGGCTAGCCTTGAATTCACAGAGATCTATCAGAGATCCGCCTGCCTCTGTCTCCTGAGTTTTAGGATTAAAGGTGTGTGTGTGTAACCAAGCCGAGCTTTGCTCAGCTTTTTGGGTGCTGGACTAAGGGTAGAGACATTTGTAACTCCATCACAAACTGAAGCAAAAGGCCAGGGGTCACTATAGAGATGAAGCCAGGTGTGGCCGCACACACCTGTAATCCCAGCCTTAGGGAGTCAGGCCGTGCAGGGCTACAGAGTGAGAGCCTACCTCAAAACAAAACCAGAGTTAAAGCAATTTAGCTTTAAAGGCTCATTGAAAATGACGCCTCTTTTCATGAAGCCTCCTTCAGAGACATCCATGTGGTGTGACCTTCACTCTATCTAAATACACACACACACACACACACACACACACACACACAAGTTCAAGACTGCAATTTAGAGGTAGGCAGAGGTCTTTCTGTTTTATTAAAGCATCTGCCAACCTGGGTTATTACAGGCCCTTGGAAAGTTGAGCTGAATTTCCTGTGTGTCCTGGCAGTGACCTAAAATGACATCTGGTGTGGCTATGGGTGTTTCAGGCAGAAGCCTGGGATACTGGCTTCTCTCCTCCGTGTGGTCACTGGTCGGCAGAGTCCCAGGTAGAACCACAGAGAGCTCTCTCTTTCTTATTAGGCAGGGAATGGGGTTCGGCTAAAGGAAGCCGACCTGTCCTGACTTGCCAAATGTATTCTCCTGACACCAAGTTCTCAAGGCCTCCATCTTAGCACAACAACGGGGCTAGAACATTGTGCCAAGTGTGTCAGGTGGTCCTCCAGAGAGGCTGGCCTCACCCAGGGCTGGAGTTCAGACTTCTCCCTCTACATCTCTACTTCTCGTCGGTCTTCTGCCTGCCTGCTTTCCTTCTTCCTCTCTCTCCCTCTCCCTCTCTCTCTCTCTCTCCTCCCTCTTCTTCCTTTCCTTTCTCTTTCTCTTAATCTATTTGTTTTCCTTCTTTCTTTCCTCCCCTTCCTCTTTCTCTATGCCCAACCCTCACCCCATCCCTTAACAAGGTTTCTCTACATGGTCCATGCTGATCTCAAACTCAGCATCCTCCTTATTGATGGGATTACAGTCATGAGCCACGGTACCTGGCTTGCCCAGAAGTGTAGTAAGGATAAGAAGTGCCCGTGCTTGGATACGAGCCCCAACTTTGTCACGTTGATCAGCTGACTCGGTTTCCCCAACTGGGATCTGGTGGAGTGCAAAATGAAGCTTCAGACACAGGATGGCATGTAAACTCTTTCCTGTTGTAAAGGGGCAGGATCTGGCTGTGCTGATGGTAGGCTTAGAGTCTGTTCCAGGGCTCGTAAAGGTTGGGCCTTCTCCATGAAATACCACACGAGAATGAGGACTGGCTCCCCATGACAGCCTGGCACCATCTTCCTCTGGTCCAGATGGTTTTGAGTGCATAGCTGAATCTATACACATTACCACGATAGGCAAGCTGGGAATGTCTTTCTCATCAGTTTTCACCCAAACTAAAATAAGTTCATTTTTCTATTTCTGTCTACATATTATGTCACTTGTGGAGATAAATGTTTGGTCCCAGAGCCAAGCCCAATAGCCATGGACTTGAGGTGACTCTAGGAGTTTAGATGTTTCTAGGACACTGGCTTTCTGTGGCTCTGTGACCCCAGCCTTCTCTAATGGTCACAGGAAACGTAGCTCTGTGCTCCTAAAGTATCCATGGCATCGATCTCCATCGACATGGATGGAAGGGTGGTTCCTCCGATCCAGCTCCTTGTCTGTGCCAGAGGAGCCCACACCTGCTCCCAGTTCATTGTTCCCAGGGCCATTAACCAGAGTGATTCACTTTAAGGAGCCAAAGGGAAACAGGGGCTGGAATGGCTTCCTAGCCGCCCTCTGCCTGAAAGGGTGAATTGTCTGCCTATCTGAGAAGGCCTTTGTATTATGTCTGCCCAGGGCCTGGCGGGCTGGGCTGGGCCCGGCTGTGGTGGGGCCCAGATGCTATAGCCCTGTGCCCACTCTAGTGTGAATTTTGTCTTCCCAGCCCATTACCAGGCTTCCCTGAGGATTCCGTGGGCTACCAGGAGGGATGAGCAAGAAGGCAGGCGAGGCCCATTGACTGTCCCCAGGATCCTGGGCCAGCACTCTCTGAGGCCCTATTTTTTTTCAGCTATGGGTGACACCCCTGATCCTGCCTGGTAAGGACGCCAGACATCCACTGAGGTCATTGGAATGTCTTTGTTACTCTTTCATTTCCCTCTAAAGCAGGGCTCGAGAGTGCATCCTGGTAGCCAGCCTGTGGATTTGGGCAGACCCTTATTAGTCCTGTTGAGGACCTGTGGCTGACAGCATCTGTACTCAGGAGCAAGG
>NW_022196900.1:96075747-96088852 GCF_008632895.1 Mastomys coucha
AGTTACTAATTCATTATCTTTGTAATGTTGCAAATGTCTTCTCCCACACAGTGGCTCTAACTTGAGAGGAGGGGCAAGATCCCATTTACAGGTCCCTCTGGTGAGGCACGAGGAACTGCGAAACCAGGTAGGAGGCCGTTTTGGTGGTCCAAGGACTATGAGACTGTCCTAGATCAGGGCGGCCAGAGGGGGAAGAGCTTAAACAGGGCGGTTGTGGGTGCAGGTTGGAGGTGGATCCCACGACGATTGCTGATGGATTGGGAGTGAGTAGTGAGGAGATAGGCGTCGGGTTCCGGGTTCTGGCCTGAGTAACTGGGTGGATGGCTGTGCCATTGGCTGAGATGGAAACTGACAGGCAGAGAAACAGGTTCAGGCTGGGAGTGGCGGGAAGGAGACGGGCTGTTTTCATCACTGTGAGTTGGTGATAGCCAGAAGATAGCCGAACCTTTGTGTCAAGAAGGCAGCTCAAGGGTTCAGGCAGGGATAGTCTAGACATCTGAGTCCTTGACATGTGGCTGGACTTTAAAGTCACCAAACAGGGTGAGATCAGGGGTCTCTGGTTACTAGTAGCACAAGCCAGCATTGAGTTTGACAGTGGTAAAGATTTGCCTCAGGCCTGTAGGGCTCTCATCAAGTAGAGGAGCTTGCTGCTCTCTGGGCTGGGTCCCTAGAATCTAGATAGAAGAAGTAGAGAACTAACTCCTGATAGCTGTGACACAAGTTCACACATACACACACACACACACACACACACAGAGAGAGAGAGAGAGAGAGAGAGAGAGAGAGAGAGAGAGAGAGAGAGAGAGAGAGAACTTTTTTTTTGGTTTTTCGAGACAGGGTTTCTCTATGAGCCCTGGCTGTCCTGGTACTCACTCTGTAGACCAAGATGGCCTCGAACTCAGAAATCCGCCTGCCTCAGCCTCCCAAGTGCTGGGATTAAAGGTGTGCGCCACCACTGCCCAGGGAGAGAGAGAACTTTTAAAAAAGATTTGCTAAAGCAAATGTAATTCCACAGGGAGCAGAAATTTGGTTGACCACCTACTGTGTTAGTATCTTAGTACATAGTAGGCCCTTAGTCTTTGAATAAAGATGAGACTAACTGGGCCATGAGCTGGGAACTGGGGAATGAAGTGTTATGGAGAAAAGAAAGAAGGGTTTATGGAAACCAAGAAAGGAGAAAGGTCTAAGAAGGCAGGATGGTCAGCCATGTTGAATGTTGCTAGCAAGTTACTAAGACAAGGACAGAGAAGTGACCTTGGATTTGGAAGCCCAGAGGTTAGGATGGCCTTGGTAAGAATAGCTGAGCTTTGAAAGAATGAGGGATAGGGGTGGGGTCCTGCTTATGAAGTAGGAGATGTGGGAGGGGTGCTAAGAATCCAAGTAGAAAGGACAGAAGACTAGAAGTCAAGAAGTCCGGTTAGGCAGGGCGGTGATGGCACACGCCTTTAATCCCAGCACTTGGAAAGCAGAGGCAGGCAAATTTCTGAGTTCAAGGCCAGCCTGGTCTACAGAGTGAGTTCCAGGACAGCCTGGGCTATACAGAGAAACCCTGACTCGAAAACACAACAAAACAAATAAACAGACAATCAACCAACCAACCAGACAGACAGACAAACAACCAAACAGACAAACAGACAGAAAAACAAACAAACAAAAGTCGGGTTGATCCAGAGGATGGAGAGTTAGAGCAGGGACTGCAAAAGAGGGGCTGAGGTGTGGAAGGACAGCAGGTTTTAGGCAGAGGGCAAGGGAGGGGAAGAGCCAGTCACACAGTGACAGAGAGGCTTGGTGGCAGCATGGTCGCTGCAGAGCATCAGCTCAGTTACCGGAGTCACTCACTGGGTCTCAGCATTAGTCAAGGTCCCTGAGACAAGAGTTATAACTTACAGTCGGTGTGCTCACGCACACCTGTAGTCCTAGGACATGAGACGTGGAAGCAGGAGGATCAAGAGTCAGCCGGGTGGTGTTGGTTCGGGCCTGTGATCCCTGGATCTGTAGAATATCAGCATGCTTTTAAAATGTTTAATTATATTTTATATATTGATTTTATGCATCCACATGCCTCAAGACGCAAACAGAGGTCGGACGACAACTTGGGGAGTCCGTTCTTTTCCACCATGTAGACCCCAGGATCAAACTCAGGTTGTCGGGGTTAATGGGGTAACTATAGAGTCATCTTACTGGCCCAGAATGCAATTAAAAACATCACTGTGAGTGGGGTGGGGTGGTGCACGCCTTTAGTCTCAGCACTTGGGAAGCAGAGGCAGGAGGCTCTCTGTGAGGTAGAGGCCAGCCTGTTCTACAGAGCCACTATTACAGAGCCCAATGACTCCTGAGCATCAACCCACCCTATTGGGCAGGTTTTCTGTAGATCAACCTGAAGATGAACTTTCACGAATTAATGATAGATAAATTAATTATAGCATTCGTGATTTGATTCAAATAATTTTAGGAAGAAAGTTTAAGTTGGTTTAAGTTGTTTTGCCTGAAAGATATAATGCAGTTAGAGTCAAGAACAGGAAGTGCTCCCTCCTCATAATAGTAAGTGAAGGCTGCACAATAAGGAATACAATGAGCTTTCATAAATTACACTAAGAAGAGAAATCAGCTTGGGACAAATTTGTGATCAAGAAAAAACATTCATTCTAGGTCAGGTCCAAGGATGAGGCCACAGGTGTGCACCATCCTAAAGCAAGGCCCTGTGAAACTGTTGCTTTGAACTTATAATGAGCTTATAGAACAGAACACTGCTTTGAACTTACACCCTTCGTAACTCCCCTTTTGTGCAACATTTTATCTACGAGGTAATTTTATGAACCTTTGTCTAAGAAGGTGTGGTATTTGGGGCTCTGCCCCATCCACCAAATGAATATATATGTGTGTGTGTGTGTGTGTGTGTGTGTGTGTGTCTGTCTGTCTGTCTGTCTGTCTGTCTGTCTGTCTATATGTATATACATAAGTATGTGTGTAGGTATATGCGTATTATGTAAGTATCCATGATCACGTGGGGAATTGATGAGATAGGTGTTCAGGCCTGGTCAAAGTGTGTGTGTGTGTGTGTGTGTGTGTGTGTGTGTTCTTGACTTTCCTCTTTTCTTCCCTTTCTTTTTTCTCATGAATAGTTAAAGAACTCCAAGCCTCTCACCTGACCAGGAGAGGCCCTTGAGCCAGAGAGAAAAGAGCTAAAAAAGTAACTAAACTTCTTTTCTTAATCCCCTGCTGCTGTTAGCAGGAGTTCATTGACAGAAGCCAGGTGCTTTGGGCCATAGAATGGCAAAGACTTAATTAAATAAGAGAAAAATTACCAAAAGCAGGCAACTTTTGCCACCACAATTGCAACTCTTCCCCCTCCCCCACAATCGCTGCCACCACCCTCCTGCCTTCCTCAGAGAACTGGATGCGGAGCTGGACCTCCCAGAAGGCAGTGCCAGTTCTAGATGTGGTGGTTTGGGAAGCCGAGGCTCAGAATGTGTCTGTGTTTTCCCTGCCTACCCTAAGTCCCAGTCTGCAAAAGGCCCACCCTGTTAAGAATCACAGTTTTGCCTAGACTCGAAGTCTTCCTCAGACTGAAAATTGAGCGCCCCTTTATCTTATATTCATCTTGTCTGTGACCAGTTTCTGTCCCTGAGCGATGAATATTTTTTTTCCAAAGAGTCCGAAAGGTTCCAGGGAGCATTAATTGAGCATCTACTGAGTCTTAGGCATAGCGTCTGGCTTGGTGAAGGTGGCCCAACCACTAACCTCTGACCCAGGCCAGTAAACACAATTACCAGGTTATGCACTGGGTGGCATGAGGCCCAGCATATAGCTGGCAGACAGTGCTGTGGGAGTGAGCCGAACATACACCTGGCTAATGGAAACCACCAGCCAGCAGCCTCCCGTGCCGTCTGAGCTTCCCAAGAGCTGGATAGGGCCTTGGGAAAATTCATGAGGAGCCCACGCTTGGCACTGGTGTGAGGCTGTGGCCTGTGGGTGTGAGGGTGTTTGGGTAACAGCCCAAAGGCTAGGAAGTGTTGTTTGTGCTATTGCTGTTTGGAACAGAGAGGGGCCATTGTTGGGCAAAGTCTTGGCTTGTTGGTATATGAAGTTGGCTCAGAACCGTGGGGTGGGGACTGGCTGGGGTGTCGCTATCATTTGCTAACATTCCTTCACGGCTGCAAGAGTCACCTCCGTCTCTCTCTGTCTGACAGGTTGTCTCACACATGCATTTGAATACATGTGACAATCTACATATTGCAATTTGCAGACTCAGTGCAAAATGAAGAAATGGAGTCCTTGGCTCAAAAGTTCAGTTTGGGGGGCCAGGGAGATGGCTCAGTCAAAGAGTTTGAAGACCTAAATTTGACCCTGGAACATCTTCGGGGTTTGTGGTTCAGCCCACCGAGCCTAGTCAGCAAGTTCCAGGCCAGGGAGAGACCCCGTGTCAAACACCAGTGTGCGCTGAGGAGCAACACCTGTTGCTGAGACAAAACATGGCTTCTACATGTATAGGCACATGCATATGTGTGCGTGCATACGTGTGATGCTCACCTGCACCCTCACATGCATCACCTCCCAGGTTCAGTTTCGAGATGACATTGCAGAATGCCAGCCAAGCTCAGGAGACCTCTGAGCACGGGTCTTATGGTTGCTCTATTCAAAGCCCAGGAAGCAACCCTGCATACACACAGCACGAGGCTCCCGCTGCTTGCCTTGGTCTGTCCTGCATCCTGGACTCCCACTCTCTTTACCCACTCTGCTAAGGCCAAATGTTGTGCTCGCTCGCTCGCTCGTGCCAAGTGCTTTCCAGGCTTATCTCACACTGTCTCGGCATCCGGATGTGGGAACTGGCCGGCTGACAGGCCTGCTTTGCTTCTGAGTGAGTGAAGCTGTGGAGGAGGACCTGAGACTTGAACTCACACTTTCAGAGCCCAAGCCTGGGCTTTGCATTTGCACCCCACACCCTCCTAGCAGAAACCACCTTGTTCTTTGTGTCCTGGTTCCCTGGTTCCTTCCCACTCAGCTTATTTTTCTCGGAAGGTTTTGATGGTGAATGGGGTTGATCGATGGCGTATAACTTTACCTTCGGCTAGCCTTCATCATGAGGACCACCTGACATCTCCTCAGAGGGCTCTCGGGTACCTGTGTTTGTTTCTTAAGTTGGCTCAGGCTTTCCTTCAGCATTCTCTTTGGATATCAGCCATGGAGATCAGCATGGCCTTCTGAGATGTGGGCTCACAGAAGAGGAGACAACAGTTTGAAGGAGATACTGACGCTGACCGTCCCGCCATCTCCAGGCACCACTGCCTCGAGCCCTGTTTCCCTGCTTAAGACTTCCTTGCCTCCTCCATGTCTCCCTACTCCTCTAAGTTTTCTTCCCAGTCCCTAGGCTGCCTTTCCTTATCTCATCTCCCATCATCCACCTCTCTACCCATCATCCATCAGTCCACCTACTCGTCTATCCATCCACCATTCACCCATCCATCTTTCTATTCATCTATCCATTTATTCATCTATTACCCATCTGTCTATCCATCATCTACCCACCCACCAATCTAGCTAGCTATCTGTCCATCCACCCATAATCTTCTCTCTACCCACCCATCCATCTATACATCTATTTACCTATCCATCATTAGTTTATCCTTCTGTCCACCATCTATCATCTATCCATTCACCCCCCATCCATCCATCTATCCATTCATCATCTATCCATCCATCTATCATCCATTCATTTATCTATCATCCATCCATTCATCATCCATTCATCTATCATCCATCCATCCATTCATCCATCCATCCATCATCCATCCACACTTGTTGAACATCTAAGACATAATAGGATTAGAGGTTTGGTGCTGAAGGTACAGAAAACAATTAAGACATGTTCTGTGCCAGCTCACTTCAAGGATGGTGGCAAGATGGACTGGAAACAACACACAGTCTTGGCTGTAAAGTTCTACAAAGGCAAAGGATGAAAAACAAGAACAAGAAGGGGAGGCTCATCTTAAGGTGTGTTTAAGACAAGGCCTGCAGGATGAATAGGGCCAGAATGAAGGAGGTCTTTCCGAGAGGGGTTATCCTGGGCAAGAGGGAGCACTGATCTGCATGGTGTAGAGGGACCTAGGGAGCCTGGGCTGGAGTCACAGGCAATGGAGGGAATAGGATAGACAGAATCGACCTTTTCTGGATGAATGGGTAGCTGATGAGTACTTAAGTGAGCTGCCCCAGTAGGCTCCTCACTGGGCCCCAGCTGTGTCGATGCTAGGGCACTGAGTTCAACATTGGTTTCTTGTTTGTCCATACAAGACAAAGAAGGCTGGTGGACCCCTTGAGAGACATGAAGGACCCAGCCAATCCTTAGAATTGTAACACACACACGCACACATGAATGCACACACACAAAGCAAAACCTCTTAAACTTTTGATATCATATGTTGGCAAAGGAACTAGGCAAACTACTGTCTTAAGTGCTGCTGGTGAGAAATCAATTGGGGTTAACCACTTAAAATGTGTGTGATCGGGGACTCAACTTCTCAGGATCTCCCCGAGAAAGGTGAGTGTGGGCCGTGCACATGAATGTAAAGAATTATCCAGTAAATTAATGACCTAAGCATCCGACAGTTGGGGATTGCTTGGAAAACTGTGGCAGTACATAGTGTAGGTCCCAGGGACCAAAGGAGATCTCATCACACCATCATATAAAAACCTCCTGGTTCTTTGGTGAAGAAAAAGTGCAAGACTCGTCCGGACAGCACACGCACTATAACATAAACGATGTAAGAAGCAGGCAGCCCAAGTACAGCTGCAGACTTTATTTTCACCGGGCAGTGGTGGCACACGCCTTTAGTCCCAGCACTTGGGAGGCAGAGGCAGGCAGATTTCTGAGTTCAAGGCCTGCCTGGTCTACCGAGTGAGTTCCAGGACAGCCAGGGCTACACAGAGAAAACCTGTCTCGAAAAACCACAAAAAACCAAAAATAAAACAAAAAGATTTATTTTCATTTCATGTATGTGAGTGTCTGGCCTCCAAGTATGTGTTCCACATGCCTGCAGTACCCTGCTCCCAGCTGCATCTACCATTGCAGGTGGTTTGTGAGCCGCCATATGGGTGCCCAATTGAACCCAAGACTTCTGCAAGAGCCATCTTCCTCCCCAAAAGCAAACTGCGCACTTTTTTTTTTTTTTTTTTTTTTTTTTTTGGCTTTTCAAGATAAGAGTTTCTCTGTATAGCCCTGGCTATCCTGGAACTCACTCTGTAGACCAGGCTGGCCTGGAACGCAGAAATCCGCCTGCCCCTGCCTCCCAAGTGCTGGGATTAAAGGCGTGCACCACCACCACCCGGCCCAAACTGTGCACTTCTAAATGCATACCTGCAGTCACACACAAAGGACAGAGAAAGGGCTTCAGGAGGAAGCGTGTCAGCTCTTACAGGCAGTCACTCACGGGAGGGCAATGGACATTGGCTGATGGTGACAGTGGCTGTACCAAATGCTGGTGACTTTAGGAATCCTGTTTGACCATTTAACCATGCAGCTTCCATTCTGCATTATTTATACAGCTAAAAAATTAAAGACTGCCTGGTGGTGGTGGTAGTGCATGCCTTAATCCCAGCACTTGAGAGGCAGAGGCAGGTAGAGCTCTGAGTTCGAGGCCAGCCTGGTCTATGGAGGGAGTTCCAGGCCAGCCAGAGCGGCACAGAGAAACCCTGTCTTAAAAAACAAAATAGAACAAAATTAAAGAGCTGGGGATATGGCTCTGTGGTAGAGCACTTGCCTAGTTTGTGTGAGGTACTGGGTTCCATCTCTCACACCACACACATGCACTAGTTAAAACTGAAATTAATATGTAATAATTGTACCTAATTAGTATATCTTACCTGTACTAGTGTATACCTTTACCATAAATCCTTTGAAAATGGAGCTATGCAAAAATTAATTAGGAAACAGGAACATGCATCTATCCATCACCCATCTACCCACACACCGATCCACCCACCCACTCACCTATCTACCCACCCACCTATCCACCCACCCACCCACCTATCTACCCACCCACCTATCCATCTACCCACCCACCTATCTATCTACCCTCCCACCCACCTCCACTTATTTATCCATCCATTTAGGTATCATCCATCTACCCATCATCTTTCATTTATCCATCTGTCAGACATTTATCTATCACCCATCTACCCACTCACCCATCCATCTGTCCATTTTTCTATCCTCCATTATCTACCATCCATCCATCCATCCATCCATACATACATACATACATCTGTCCACTTGTATATCATCCATCCATCCACCCACCAGCTGTACTCATTGAACACCTAAGATGTCCTAGGCACAGGGCTTGGGTGCTGTAGACATAAAGAAGAGTTAGTATAAATACTGTCCCCATGAGCTTCAAGGAGGGCAGGAAGATGGTCGTGAAACAATGTTGAACGTCATTTCTGATAAGCTCTATGAAGGCAAAGGATGGAGAACTAGAACAAGAGGTGAAGGCTCATCTTTGGCTGTGTTTGAACTGAGGCCTACAGAATGTACTTGGGAGGTGGAGGCAGGAGGATCAGGAGTTCAAGGTCATCTATAGCTACACAGCCAGCTGGAGGCCAACCAGGGCTACATGAGATCTGTTACAAAACAAAACAAACAAACGAACAGAAGCATTCACAGTACCACACCCCAGATATAAGCACCTCGAAAGTCTTACTGCATCTATTTCCAACTTTTTTATGCCTAAGATGTGAAAAGTGACTGAATTATAAATAGAGCTGCTGTGAACATAGTGGAGCATGTGTCCTTATTACATGTTGGAGCATCTTCTGGGTATATGTCCAGGAGTGGTATAGCTGGGTCCTCAGGTAATACTATGTCCAATTTTCTGAGGAACTGCCAAACTGCTTTCCAGAGTGGTTGTATCAGCTTGCAATCCCACCAGAAATGGAGGAGTGTTCCTCTTTCTCCACAACCTTACCAGCATCTGCTGTCACCTGAGTTTTTGATTTTAGCCATTCTGACTTGTGTGAGGTGGAATCTCAAAATTGTTTTGATTTGCATTTCCCTGATGACTAAGGATGTTGAACATTTCTTTAGGTGCTTCTCAGCCATTTGATATTCCTCAGTTGAAAATTCTTTGTTTAGCTCTGTACCTCATTTTTAATAGGGTTATTTTATTCTCTAGAGTCTAACTTCTTGAGTTCTTTGTCTATATTAGATATTAGTCCTCTATTGGATGTAGGATTGGTAAAGATCTTTTCCTAATCTGTTGGTTGCCTTTTTGTCTTATTGACAGTGCCCTTTGCCTTACAGAAGCTTTGCAATTTTATGAGGTTCCATTTGTCGATTCTTGATCTTACAGCACAAGTTATTGGTGTTCTGTTCAGGAAAATTTTCCCTGTGCCCATATGTTCAAGGTTCTTCCCTACTTTCTCCTCTATAAGTGCCAGTGTATCTGGTTTTATGTGGAGGTCCTTGATCCACTTGGACTTGAGTTTTGTACAAGGAGATAAGAATGGGTTGATTTGCATTCTTCTACATGCTAACTGCCAGTTGAGCCAGCACCATTTGTTAAAAATGCTGGGTTTTTTTCCCACTGCATAGTTTTAACTACTTTGTCAAAGATCAAGTGACCATAGGTGTGTGGGTTCATTTCTGGGTCTTCAATTCTATTCTATTGATCCACTTGCCTGTCTCTGTACCAATACCATGCAGTTTTTATCACTATTGCCTTGTAATACAGCTTGAGGTCAGGGATGGTGATTCCCCCAGAAGTTCTTTTATTTTTGAGAATAGTTTATAATAGCCAGGAGCTGGAAAGCATCCAGATGTCCTTCAACAGAGGAATGGATACAGAAAATGTGGTACATTTATACAATGGAGTACCACTCAGCTATCAAAAACACTGAATTCATGAAGTTCCTAGGCAAATGGATAGAACTAGAAAAATATCATCCTGAGTGAGGTAACCCAATCGCAAAAGAAAACACATGGTATACACTCACTGATAAATGGATATTAGCCCCAAAGCTCCAAATAACGAGGACACAATTCACAGACCACATGAAGCTCAATAAGAAGGAAGACTAAAGTGTGGATGCTTCAGTCCTTCTTAGAAGGAGAACAAAATACTCGGAGGAGCAAATATGGAGATAAAGTGTAGAGCACAGACAGAAGGAAAGGCCATCCAGAGACTGTCCCACCTGGGGATCCATCCCAGATAGAGTTACCAAACCCAGACACTATTGTGGATGCCAAGAAGTGCATGCTGAAAGGAGCCTGATATGGCTGTCTCCTGAGAGGCCCTGCCAGAGCCTTACAAATACAGAGGCAGATGTTAGCAGACAGCCACTGGACTGAGCGCCGGGTCCCTAATAGAGGAGTTAGAGAAGGAACTGATGGAGTTGAAGGGGTTTGTAACCCCTCGGGGAGAACAATAATATCAACCAAACAGACCCCTCAGAACTTCCAGGGACTAAGCCATCAACAAAGGAGTGCACATGGCTCCAGCTGCATATGTAGCAGAGGATGGCCTTGTCATGCATCAATGGGAAGAGAGGTCCTTAGTCCTATGAAGGCTCGATAGATGCCCCAGTGTAGGGGAATCAAGGGTAAGAGTGAGTGGGTGGGGGGAGGAACACCCTTATAGAAGCGGGAGGAGGGAGGATGTGATAAGGTGTTCCCAGGAGGGAGGGAAACCAGGAAAGGGGATAACATTTGAAATGTAAATAAAGAAAATATCCAATAAAAAAAAAAAGAAAAACAAAAAACAAAAAAAGGTGACTGAATTAATCACAAGTTTTTCTTACATTTTCTTGTGGCTATTCTTCTGTATGATTATTTTTACTTTTAGTACATTTATGTATTTATGTGTGTGTATATTTGTGTGTGTGCACGTGTGCATGCATGTGCACACTTACGGAGCACAACTTGCCGGAGTCGGTTCTCTCTACCATGTGCCGCCGGAGGATGGAAATTTACCTGCTGCGACATCTCGCCAGCCTTTTAAATATTCTCTCAATGGCTGCATTGTGTTATACATCTTAACCACTGCATATTGAAATCTTTCGAGACTGACACATAAGCTCGTTTCTAATTTTTCTTATTATACAACCTTGTAAGTGCATCTTTACACATTTGCCTCACTGCCTAAGAATGTTTTACTAGGAATCTGTGCTTGGCTAAAGCAATTTAAGGGCTTTTTTTGATGCTCCATGTCTAGTTGTATTGCATCAATAAGAAGCTCCTTGAAGACTGAACAGGGCAGGGTGTTCTCATACAGCCTGTTTGCCTTGGGCTTTTCTGGAAGACCTTCTATCCACAGGGAGGATCTGTTCTCAAGAACACTGGAGGTGTTTCCGTCATGGGAGGATCTCAGAGGAAGAAGAGATGGATCTCTGTTTGCAGTTAGGCATACTCATTCCCTAATGTTCTCCCGGCCTTGGGGGCAGGAAGACCATTAGTTCAAAGCCTGTCTGAGCTATGTAGTGAGTTCTAGACTAGCCAGGCAATTTAGTGAGACCATGCCTCCGGATGAAAAGTTAAGGGAGGGGAGTGTGGCTCACTAGTAGATGGGTTCCCTAGCATGCACCAGACCTTAGAACCAGTTCTCATGGTGTCCATGGTGGGGGTGAAAGGAGGTGAGGGGTGTTTGTGTTCCTTGTCTCTAGAGGCAGAGAGCTGCCCAGGTGGCCCCCCATCCCCAGCCTTCTCAGTGACCTTTTGAAGGTCTTTCTAGAGCTGGATTTGAGTTCCAGGAGCAGCAGAGCAAACCGTAGAACTAGCATCAAGGTTAACCTGAGTCTTGTCTGTAAATGTCAGGTCCTCTGGGTAAATCTCTAAAGACTTGGCCCTCAGTAAGTCAGTCAGTGAAGTTCCCTAGAGGACCCATGCGGTCATAGTATGGATTTGACACAACTTTCAAGATACTGGACGTTTCTGAGGGAGGAGGGTAAACTTGGGGCATACAGGAAGACTCATAAAAGGTCTAAAAAAAAATGTCTAGAGTTGCTTGGTGCTGGGTCAGCCCTACCCAGAGTTCAGAGTTCAGAGGAAACATATGGCCCAAGGTAGGACTGGGCTGTACTTCCAGAGGATTCCTCACTCTCCTTCTCCTCCTCCCCTCTCCTCCCCTCTCCTCCCCTCTCCTCCCCTCTCCTCCCCTCTCCTCTCTTCTCCTCTTCTCTCCTTCACTCTCCTCTCCTCCCCTCCCCTCTCCTCTCCTCTCCTCCCCTCTCTTCCCCTTCCCTCCCCATCCCCTCCCCTTTCTTCCCCTCTCCTCTCCTTTTCTTGTTCCTTCCCTTTCTCCTTTTCTCTTGGAGACAGTGTCTTGTGTAGTTCAGTGGTCTCGAACTCACCGTGCTATTGAAGATGGCCTTGAACATCCCATCTTCCTGCCCGTGCTTCCTGGGATCACAAGCAGGCACCACCACTCCCAGTTTGTTCTGTGCTATGGATTGAGCCAAGCGCTTTGTGTTCCAGACAGGCACTCCCTCCACAGACTGAGCAAACTCCCCCGACTCCTGCTGTGTTTTCTGCTAAGGCTAGGAGCTAGCTAATGAATGTGGCAGTGATGTAATAAAACCTTGCTTGTGTCTCTCACTCCCACGGTCAATCTCTCAGGGCAGCAGAGATCTTTTAAGTACACTCTTTCCCCCAACATCCACTACCAGCATCCCCCACTAAACCTTTGTTGGGCCAGGTAAGAGCTAGCTCCTGTCATGGGACAGTTTGGAGCCAGTCTCAAAGGACAGCAGAGCCCCTGCATCGAGTAACAAGTTAATCTCTGCAGGCGTTACACTTACAGAATTGGCATTTATTTATATGTATCTATGAGGCTGCCTCTTTCCCACTAATTGTTCTGTCCCAGCATCCTTGGGTTCCCCACAACCACCGCCACTACCACCACAGCTGCATCTTACCAGGTCCCTTGCTAAAGGTTTGTTGGCTTGTTAGAAACCACACATGGCCTGGCAGTGGTGGCTCACGCCTTTAATCCCAGCGCTTGGGAGGCAGAGGCAGGTGGATCTCTGAGTTTGAGGCCAGCATGGTCTACAGAGTGAGTTTCAGGACAGCCAGGGATACACAGAGAAATCCTGTCTACAAAAAAAGAAAAGAAAAAAA
>NW_022196900.1:96088883-96185837 GCF_008632895.1 Mastomys coucha
AAAAAGAAACCACACATGGCTGAAGGTCAGAGGTCAACTTCCGAGAGTCAGGCCTCTCCTTCAATCTCGTTGGTCCTGAGGATCAAACTCTGGCTATTACACTGCCTGCTTTACCTGCTGGGGCTATATATCTAGCCCACTAGGATTTGAGTTTTTTAATTTTTAACTTAGTTTCCATTTCCTGAGGTTCATGATCATATTTCTTGCTGTGTGTTCAGTTTTATTTGTTGCCTTGATGTTTTAAACAGACTGTAACTTGAGAAAACGTGCTGCATTTAATGAACATTTTGCTAGGAAAGTAAGAGAGATGAGCTGTTGTTCCTGGTGGAAGACGGCGTCCAACACCCAGGGGCTGCCCTGGCCTTGGGAAAGGGCAGGGTCCACTCATGGCAACGGAGAGGGCAGCATATGGTCACACAGGGTGGGAATGAGGAGGCAGCCCGTGTGAGCTGTCTCTTCTGCTTCTTCAGAGAATAGAAGGGAGGGAGGGCCTTAGTTGAGGCGAAGGAGGAAGAAGGGGCTGTGAGCTATGAGGGATGGGCGGTGCTCCCTGCCCACTTTGGAGTGTGGAAGGTTTGGGAGTCTAGTGGGTTTGCTTGCCTGCAGCAAGGCCCAGAGGAGACTTCGAGGCTGAGAGCCAAGACAGGAATCCCAGTGTGGCTGCAGCTTTCTAAACACGGGTTAAGCCAGCTTGTCCTTCCTGTTCCAAGCTCCTTGGTAAGACATCCCAGTCCTCGAGCATCCCAGCTTTCAGGGTCCTCAATTCTGCCCTTCCACCCACAGCCCAGAGCATACTTAGGTGCCTTCTATCTCTCTGACATGGCTCTTGCTGAGCCTGGAACACACTTCTCACCGTGCGGCTCACACCGAGCTGCCCTCAGGTTCTGTCTGTCTCACTTCTGAAGACTTTTCTCACCTGTCACAGTGCCCATGCAATACCAAGAGGCACTTCCATTCCTCCTCATCCAGCAGGTGTGGGCTCATCAGCGCATCCTCTGTACCTGGTCCTCTCTGTACTCCAGCGTCATGTGCCAAGCAGGAACAGAGACAAGGTCCTTCAAGAAGACTCTGAGAAGGACTTTTAGATAGCTAGGCCAGGCCAGCAGCTGTCACCCAGAGGTCTGATCATGGAGTCACTGGCCCGAGGGAAGGGATACAAACCAGTAGCCAGGAAGCTGGCCAAGGATTTAGGTCAGGGGAAAGCAGGCCATGTTCCTAGGAGGAACTAGGCTGCATTGCCAGGGTGGCTCTGTGCTGTGACCCAGGCCTATACGCTGGGGTGGTTGTTAAGGGCACAGGCATATGGAAGAGGGATGCAGGAAGCTGTGAGGCACGTTCTGGTGAGCATTCTCTGGGAATCTGAGGCTTCTTAGTTTCATTTTCTTTTTACTGTGGTAAGATACTCTGATAAAGGCAGCTTAAGAGAGAAGGGGGTTTGCTTCAGCTCACAACCCCAGGTCGTAGTCTATCACTGCGGGGAGCTCAAGAAATTGAAAATGCTGATCACATCCCATCTGCAGTCAGGAATAGAGGAAGAACAGATGCACGCATGCTTGTGCTCAGCTTTCTTTCTTTCTCTCCCTCACACAGTCCAAGACCCAAGCCTAGGGAATGGTGTCGCCCACTGTTAGGCTGGATCCTTCCACATAATCAATATAATCGATATAATTCCCCATAGACATGGCCCCCACATCAACTATCATAAAAGCAGGCTGGAGCTGTGAACTGGCTGTGAACTTCTCAGTGAATAATCAAGATGCGCTCAGCAGAGGCTGACAGGCACCCTGAGGCTGGCCAAACACACTCCGCTGTCTTATTTAGAGCTCAGGACACCACCACAGTAGACTCCAGCAAAGGGGCTGGGGCTAAGCCTATTGTCTCTATTGATAAGGGACAAAAAGGTGTTGGGCACAGATTAAAAACCAGAGGGAATGCAGGGAAAATACACAGAGGTGTGAACAAGGTGTCTCCCCTGGGATCCAGAGTCATTGTACCTACAAATCTAAAATAACTTTGTGGTTAGTCCCCAAGTCCCCAGTGTAGATGTGATGCCGGCAGAGCCCGAGGTGACAGTAGTAGAAGCTTTGGTATTCTGGGCTCTAAACAAGATGGCTGAGTGTGTTTGGCCAGCCTCAGGGTGCCCGTCGGCCCCTGTTAAGCTCGTCTTGGTTGCTCATTGGGAAGTTCACAGTCAGTGCAGACCACTGCTGTTGCTAATACAATCAATCTTGTTCAAGGAAGAGGAGATGGCTCAGTATACAAGGGCTTGCCGTGTCTGCCTGAGGACCCGAGTTCAGATGCCTAGAACCTACCTGGGTACCTTTGTGATCTCAGCACTCCTGCAATGTGATGGGAGATGAAGAAGGGATTCGTGGGGAGCTCATGGGGCAGCTAGCCTGGCCTATCCAACGGGAAATAAGAGATCCTGTGTCAAAGAAGTTGAAGGGTGACAACTGATATGAAGCTGACCCCTCCACATGCACGCACACCTGCACTCATGCACACACATGCCCCCCCCACATACAAATGCACACACAGGCACACACATGTACACACACGCACACACATGGCCCTCCCACATACACATGCACACACATGCATACACACATACGCACACACACATCCACACATGCACACAGTGCACAAATATAAATACACATATATGCACACTCATACACATGTGCACACACATGTACACACACGTGCATAAATACACACACACACACACATATAAGATTCTAGTCATAAAGATGGACAGAGCTACTGAGACCATAACGCCCTTTAGCTTCAGACATTCTTTAGCAACATCAAAAAACTCTCAGCAAGAATGAGTCAAGGCCCTGAAAAGGTACCATAGGCCTGGTGGAGAAGAACAACTCTGCGCGGCCCCAGCTACCCCTTCCAGGTGGCTTCAGGAGGCTCATGTCACCCAGACCCAAGAGTCAGGCTGTTGGAAGTTTTTAGGTCCCCAATGAGAGGATGCTTACAATGCTTGTGGCGCCTTGGTGGCCTCATCTGAAGACAGGGGGGGGGGGGGCAGTGGCAGTCTATACACAGGAGTATGGACTGAGCCGGAAGGCTCCCTTGTCTGGCTCCAGTGATTCACCTCTTACCTGGAGGGTATCTCAGATCTCGACCCCGATGTGACAGAGTGACAGATGTCAGCCACTCCCTATCAGCAGGAAAGTTCCTGATGAAGGGATTAGAGTCTGGCTGCAGGAAGCGATATCTGGTCCTTACACATATTTAAAACTTTTATTTTAGGTATCTGAGTATTTTGCTGTGTGTGTGTGTGTGTGTGTGTGTGTGTGTGTGTGTGTGTGTGTGTATACCACATGCAAGCCAGATGTCTGCTGACACCAGAGAAGGGCATTGGAGACCCTGGAACTGGAGTTACAGACAGTTGTGAGCCACCATGTGGATGCTGGGAAATGAGCCTGGATCCTCTGTAAGAACACTAAGCATTTTTAACTTCTGAGCCATCTTTCCAGCTCCATAATATGCATTTTATTGAAAATTACAATAAAATTTTACAAAAAGGCTTGTGGGATTTGGGGGGTAGGACTTTGGCTGCCCCCCCACATTGTTAGGGCTTTGTTTAGCTTGGGTGTACATGGCCCCTGTGCATACTGAACCACTCTGGGTTCATTTGGGCAACTACCCTGCTGTGTTCAGAAGAACACTGCCTCTTTATTGGAAGGAACACGTGTTCTTTTGAAACTTTAGCTCTTCCTCCCCCGCCCCCCATAACTTATTTATTTTTTACTCACTTTACATCCCTGTCAGGCTCCTACAACCTCCCCCACCTCTATCTTGTGAAATGGCCCTTGAGTCGTGGAAGGAGGAAGGGATGTAACATAAATGTCCCATTTAGGGCTAAGCTTCCTCTAGTCTCTTGTTCTCTACCCCGTGACCAGCTGTGGGTCCCTGTGTTAATCGCCATCCCCTGCATAAAGAATCGTCTTTGTTGATGGTTAAGACATGCAGTGACCTATGGACATAACTATAAGCCATCAGCAGTTGGCTTCCCCTGGGGCTTGGTTCCACGCCAGCAGTGTAGAGAGGCCTGCTGTCCTGAACCCTGAATCGTAGGGATGAGCCAAGGCTTACGCTGCCATCTGATGTTGGACCCTTTTGCGGCTCTTCCCATCTGTTTTGAGTCTGGCTGGTGGGTGGGGGCAGGTGTGGACTGAGTTAGTCTCTGAAGTGTCTGCAGTTACAAAACTGCCATTGGGGAGGTCACCAGTCTGACTCAGGGACTTCTGGATGCTGAGTGGTTTCCAAGTTTGTGCTGAGGACAGCAGGAGACCTATCTGTCATTGAGGCCTGGGTAAACTCAGGGCATCGTTCTTCTTCATGGCTCCCGCAAGGCTGGGACACACGACTAGGGCTTCTGATTCACCCCTTTCCAGTCACCTCCCCAAGGTGTCCCTGTGGCTAGGGACGTTGTTGCAGCAATATTAGTACCGCAAAGCTGCTAAGGCCTGCCTTGTGTTCCTCTAAGGGCTTTCCCTGAGGCATGACACAACTACCTGTAAACCCAGAGCCTGAGGGAGGCCCACTGTGCTTGTACCCGGCTGCCTTCTATGGAGAAGAAAGGCAACCTGTGGAGCAGAAGGAAGGAGGGGCCCAGCATAGTGAGGACAGTTCACTCTCCCAGCCCTGCTGTCCCTAGACACCCACTCCTGGTGCTCCTCCAGGGAGCACCCGAGTTCCCTACCTCACTTCTCAGTCCTCATGCAGGACTTGCCTCCACATTTGGACCTTTGCTCTCTCCCCCCATGAAGGACCTTCTCCTGGTTGCCTAGCCTCTCTTTTCTCACCATCAGTTTCTTCATCTTTAAAATAGGTACGAGGGTCCTGCCCTTACACTCATGAAGAGAGAATGATGCCTGGTAGATGTGGAGGGCGGCCAAAGTTGCTGCTGTTGGAACCGATGTGAGCAGGGCACGCTGAGGAGAGGTGAGACAGTGCATGTAACAGACATGTGCTCAGCGTCTACCTTCTCCATGGGCTGGCGTCCATCTCTGTGGGCTGTGCTGCCCTCAGATGATATTAACACTGGGATAGGAAATGTCGCCTCTCCTGAGAGGGCTTCAGGCTTTCTAGCAACCTGGTTGGGACTCTGGTGCCACACCCCAGAGAGAGTACACAGCATCAGCTCAACCCCTGAGGTGGCATCGTGCTCCTATTCTGGTTTGGTTTAGTTTTGTGTGTGCGCGTGTGTGTATGTGTGTGTACATGTTCCTTTGGGTGTGAGCACATGTATGTGTGGGTGCATGTACATGTGTGTTTAGAGGCTAGAAGTCACTGTAGGGTGTCTTCCTTGATTCTTCATCATATTACTGTTATCATTATTATCGGGGTTGGAGATTTAGCTCAGTGGTAGAGCGACTGCCTAGCAAGCACAAGGCCCTCCCTGAATTCGGTCCTCAGCTCTGGGGAAAAAAAACCCTTCAAAATAACAAGAAAATCATTATTATTATTTGGTAAATGTTTTTATTTTGGTTTTATTTCACTTGTAGGAGTGTTTTACCTGTGTTTAAGTCTGGTACCATGTGTGTACCCATTCTCACAGATGCCAGAAGAGGGTGTCAGATCCCTTGAGACTGGAGTTACAGATGGTTGTAGGCCTCTGTATAGGTGCTAGAAACTGAACCTCTGTCCTTTGTAGGAGCAGCAAGTGCTCCTAACCTCTGGTTCATCTCTCTAGCCCCTTCACCTTAATTTCTGACACAGGGTCTCTCAGTGACTCAGAAGCTCATTAAACCTGGCCAGTTAGCCCGTGTGTCCCTAAATCCTATCTTGCTGTCCTGGAATTGCACATGTGTGCTGCAGTGCCTGGTTTTTATGTGGGTGATGGAGTTCTCGTGCTGTATGACAGACCCTCAGCCCCAATTCCTCCTTCATCAGTGGGGAAGCTGAGGCTCCCCCTAGTATTCTCCCCCCCACTCCCCGCCAACTCCCAAGGGGAAAACCACCTCATTGAAGCCCTGGACTTCAAGTGAGTTAGCACACAGCAAAGAGAAGAGCGTGTGTCCTCCAGACAGGACTATGGGGTGCTAGGAAGAACCTGGAAAAGAATGGCAAGGCTGGGACAGTGAGCTGGCTTCGCCTTCCCGAGGGAGCTGTGGATCAGATGGAGGTGTGAAAGATGAGGGAGGCGTTGTGCTGATAGACATCTGACAGAGATTTGGCTGAGCCCAGAGGAACAGGGAGGGGAGCGGTCTTCCAACAGCGTTCACTGCTGACTCGGTGGTACGATCGAGTGGCGGGGTTAGAATGCTGTCTGCCAGTGTCTGTTAGCATTGATCTTGCCTGAGTCCACCACTGCAGTGATCCACTTCCGGGGCTGTATCCAAGATGGACAAGTACCTACGTTCACCAAAGGCTCTGAGACGGTCTGTAGCAGCTCCCAGCACTCCCAGTCTGAAGAACAGCCCAGGTGCCCTCCTGCAGCAGGGTGCGTGAGTCCACCCCATGTGTCTATACCACGTGACACCACACAGCCGAGGCACGACGAACCACTGCTGTGCACACACGGTGTGGGCGGATCTCACATCCAGGCTGAGAGGAATAAGCCGAGGACATCATGTACGTGAAATTCTAGAATGGACTGAAAAGGAATCAAGGGTGAGAAAAGTCCTCACACCTTGGGAGTGGGAGACTGACAGGGAACAAGAAGGTGCTCACCGATGTGTGGGATGTGGTTTGGGGAATAAATGCACATTTATAAATTCATTGAGCTGTTCACTTAGTGCCTGTACATTTACCAAATGTAAGTTATGCTTCTGGGCAGAGTCAAAATAGGAAGCAAGACAGACTCCCAAAGAAAAAAAGTTATGAAAAGCAGGAGCCAGCCAGAAAGGCTGGGAATTGAGTTATGGAGGAGGGCTAACCTGTGCAATGGTCCAGCATCAGGAGAACCCAATGGTGTTGCTTCTGGGCTCTGAGTTAATTGACAGCACCATCATCTCCTTGCTGCTGCTGCTGCTGCTCCTGCTCCTGCTCCTGCTCCTCCTGCTCTTCCTCCTCTTCCTCCTCTTCTTCCTCTTCTTCCTCCTCCTTCTTCTCTTCTCCTCTTCCTCCGCCTCTTTCTTCTGTTTTTGTTTTGTTATTATTATTTTTTTTTTTGAGACAGAGTTTCCCTGCGTAGCCCCTGGCTGTCCTGGAACTCACTCTGTAGACCAGACTGGCCTGGAACTCAGAGATCTGCCTGCCTCTGCCTCCCAAGTGCTGGGATTAAAGGCATGAGCCTCCACTGCCAGGCACAGAGTTCACCACTCCCAGGACAAGTTAGGAAGAATGCTGGCTCATGACAGTTTGCATATCACAGCAACCCTGTAAGTGGTCACCACCCCACTTTACAGAAGAGAAAGCTGAGGCTTAGGGATGTTGAATAACTTAACCAAGATCACACCATTAATTGTCTGTGGTGCCTGGCTCTGGGTCTCCTAGTCCCAACCACACTAGAACCGACAGTGGTACCCAGGTTAGCACGTTCCATTGGGAAGGGACCGGGGCTCCCTCAAGACTGCTGACCAAGATCAACCCTGTCAGCCGGGCAGTGGTGGCACACACCTGTAGTCCCAGCATGTGGGGGGTAGAGGCAGGTGGATTTCTGAGTTCGAGGCCAGCCTGGTCTACAGAGTGAGTTCCGGGACAGCCAGGGCTACACAGAGAAACCCTGTCTTGAAAAACCAAACCAAACCAACCAAACAACAACAAAAGAAAGATCAACCCTGCCAGGGCAGCTAGCAGCGCCCTGAGTTTAGTGAGATCCACACCCTTTTCTAGGAAGGTGAACTCACCCAGAATAATTGTGGAGGGAGCAGACAGCTGAAGCCATGTGTAGCCTGGAGGTCCCAGGAAAGATGAGGTTCATGCAACGTGCCGCTGAGCCCAGATGAGCTCAGCTCACCCTTTCTGCCAAGGTTTTTTTTTTTTTTTTTTTGGCTGCTGTTGTCGGTATTGTTTCTTTGGAGGAGCCATGGGGGCATCTTAAGAATGGAGCCTGTGCAAGCTAGGGATAAGTTTTCACTTGGCACCATGAGGATTCAGGGCCACTCCCTCCTCCTCGGCCACGCCTCCTTTGGCCACGCCCCCCTTGGTGCCATGATGGTTTGCTAAGCTCTTTCATTCTACTGGAGAAGAACATTCTAATGATAGAATGTTCTAGAAACTGCAACCTGGAGGGAGGAGAGGCAGTCTGCCCGATTTAGCCACCAGGGGGGTGCTGGGTAGAGATGTAGGAGCTGCTTCTCAGTGCATGATGGGCTTTCCCTGTTTGCTTAAGCAAAGCAACCCCAAACCAAGTGCAGAGTGACGGTAATACAGGTAGCCATGGCTGTCAGGATGGCCAGGAACTGTGGCTTCCGAAGCATCCAGCTCTATGTGGGCTGCAGCGTGTGGCAGTTGATCTTGGGTCTGGGCACTGAATGCCCGCATCAAGGAAAACCCCCAAGTTCTAGGCAGACTAGAAGGCTGTTTGTCCCCTGCCTGGTGGGCTATTTGGCATTTCTCTCTCACACACACGTTAGGCACAAAGAGCAGGAGACGCACAGCTCATTGCTCGGTACCACTCTGGCCAATGAGCAGCATCCCAGCTCTGTGGTTTGTAGGCATTTGGTCTGTATGGCTCTGTTGGAGCCCTTTGATCTCAAGTGCTATCTCTGTGATTTTCTTCAGATCTAGCCTGTACTGAGCAATCTCCTCCTTCACATTTTGAGAGTACCCCTTCGGTACCCTCCTTAGCTTCCACTCGAGGACTGTGCCCAAGCAGGAGTCCATCCAGGGTCATGGGATGTATGAGTTCCTCTGGGCTCAGGACAGAGCTGTCCCTGCCCAGGAGGGCTTCATACCCTATTAGGGCAACTTGGCAGGACAGAGCTTTTCTGGAAAAGCCTGTAGGGGGCTAATTTGGGGGTGTGGCTCCTTAACCCCTTCTGTGCCGTGGGCTCCTTAGATATCTGGTGAACACTATGCTTAGAATGATTTGTGGGATTGCAGCATGAGGACTGCATATGGTGGTGCATGTCTTTAATTCCAGCATTTCAGATGCAGAACAGCTAGGTCTCTGGGAGTTCAAGGCCAGCCTGGTCTACATCTAGAGTTCCAAGACAGCCAGGTCTATAGAGAGAGACCCTGCTGTGTCAACAAACAAACAAAAGGATGCATTTTGATTTTGCTGTTGGAAGAGTGCTTGCCTGGCCTGCACAGGGCATTGATGCATAAGAAATGCCTGATGTCCTATGCCTGTAATCTCAGCATTTGGGAGATGAGGCTGGAAAAATCACAAGTTCAAGACCAGCCTGGGCTATATGATACCATGTTTTGAAAATGAACAAACAAAAATTATATCTTTTTTTTTGCATTCTGACAAAATTCATGTAACAAAAACAGTTTCAAATGCAAGTCATCAAAGTACTCAAAAAGCAAACTTGCAATATATATACATTTCTTTTTTTTTTTTTAATGTGTATGAGTACACTGTAGCTGTACAGATGGCCGTGAGCCATCATGTGTGTGGCTGTCGGGAATTGGACTCAGGACCTCTGCCGGCCCCACTCGCTCCAGCCCCACTCCGCTCGCTCCAGCGTAATTCACTGTAGCTGTCTTCAGGCGCACCAGAAGAGGGCGTCTGATCTCATTACGGGTGGTTGTGAGCCACCATGTGGTTGCTGGGATCCGAACTCAGGACCTTCGGAAGAGCAGTTAGTGCTCTTACCCATTGAGCCATCTCTCTAGCCCCCTATACATTTCTTTATTAGCACATTAAATAATGGGGCTTGGGAGATGGCTCAGTGGGTAAAGCTCTTAATGCTGTGAGGTCCTGAGTTCAGATCCCTGGGGACCCATATAAGACTGAATTCAGTGCAAGCATCTGTAGTTCCAGTGTTCTTATAACAAGATAGGAGGAAGCTGGGCAGTGGTAGCACACGCCTTTAGTCCCAGCACTTGGGAGACAGAGACAGGCAGATTTCTGAGTTCAAGGCCAGCCTGGTCTACAGAGTGAGTTCCAGGACATCCAGGGCTACACAGAGAAACTCTGTCTCTAAAAAACCAAAACCAAAACAACAACAACAAAAAAACCCAAACCCAAGATGGGAGGAGACAGGAGAATCAGAACCTCCAGGACCAGTTAGCCTGACATACAGAATATCCAACAAGAGGTCCTGTGAGAGCTGAGGTTGTGACATGTGTGTGCGTGCACACACATACATACACACCTACATGCATGCACACACTCATGCATGCACACACACACATACACCTACATCTACATGCTCGCACACACTAGCGCGCACACACACACACAAGCAATTTTTTTAAAAATGAGACTTAGGGCTGAGGGTACAGCTCAAGTAAGTGAGGGCTTGCCTAGCAACTGGGACATCCTGAGTTCCATCCCGAACACTGACACCAAGCACACAGATAGAGCAGTGAGCCCAATCTGACTTCTAGGGGTGACAGAATCGCAAAGACTTCATTCAGAGTCAAAGGACGCGTTGACCAGCAACCATAAGGGTGGAAAGTGGGTCTCCCCCAGGGTCACAACCCTCTCAAGATTCTATTCTCAGTCCAGGTGGGAACCCAAGAGCCACAACTTCAGGCCAAAGGGTTCTTGACTCTTTGGGGTGGACAGCGTCAAAGACTATGTGATCTAAAAGTTAAGAGCAGTGACCAGGTAAGCTTGGGTTCGGGGAGAAAGATCACCAGAAGGTAGTGCCGAAGCACAGAGCTAAGTCATCTGGTAGGGAGGGATGGAAGGCAACATGACCAAACCTGAAACACAGCAGGAACACCAGCCCACAGCACCACCCCAGAACACCAGCCCACAGCACACACTCTTTCTCCTCTGTCACCAAGAACACCAAGGCATTGTCCTGTGAGACAGGGTACCCGCCCACAAGCTTACACACAAGCAGACAAGACGGATGCATAAGTCAGTGATGAGACAATGGCAGTGAGGAAAAAAAAAAAGACGTGGCTGGAAGAATCTAGAACATACCACGTATCTGGTTAGGAGCTGATGGTGTAAGCCATGGGCGTTCAAGGTGGGGGTCCTTCGCTTAGGAGGTTTGTGGTGAGGACCAAAGGCTGGGTAGAGTATGCTTTGACATGGTGGTACTGCTCAGGTCTCGGCGACCTCTGTAAAATGAGGATGATACTTAAGTAGGTGCCTACTGCGTGCTAATGCTTGCAGTGGGTGCGGGAGACACTTGGAGATTGCAGGAAACACTGGTTTTAGGGTGGTAGGTGTGAAGACAACGTAATGGATTGGTGGATGGATAGATGGATGAATGGATGGAGGATGGATGGGTGGTATTCCATACTGCAGCAAAGCATTTGGGAGAAATGATGGACAGACAGAACCTCAGCTCTGGGCTCAACTACAGCGCAGACTGTGACAATGTGGTGATAGGTGACAGGAGGTGGTTAGTCAGGGTTGTGAGGACAAGCATGCTGGGAGACTCATGGCTTTCTCTTCCCCAGCTTATCTCATAGCCCTGCTTCTGGGTTTGCCATGAACTAGCGGGCTGAAAGGCTGCGAGGAGCCCTGGACCTGCCTGGTAGGGGGACAGGAAAGGGACCAAGGCCTCCGGAGGCTGGAGTAAGGGAGCTGGTTTGTATGTATGCATCTTCGCACACTATGGTTGCCAGACATTTGCAGGCCACAGTCACCCGCACGCCTTGAGAATCTGGGGCACGGAAATTTGGGGCCGGAGGGAGGGCAGGCAGGTAGTCAAGCCCGCCTGGCAGACTTGGTGGTGGAGGGCTCCCCAGGAAGGGAAGTGAGGCCTCCCCTGGCCGTCCACCTTTTCAAGAGGCTGAAGCGCCCGACTCTGCTGCGTTCCCGGGTGCAGTTTCGCCTCCAGACTGCGCTAGATTATCTGAACCCCGCTAGGCCTGCAGCGCCGCACGCCGGCGAGGGTTTTCCGGGCCGTGGCTGGGCGGAGCCTGAGCCGCAGCCGAAAGGCGCCTCGCAGACCAGTGGCGCAGCTTGTGGGTGGGCGGAGTCCAAGGGCCGATGGGCGTGGCCGGGGCTGGAGTCGAGTCTCAGCGGGTGAAATCGCTGCAACGGGTGGAGGGGCGTGGCCTATGTCCGCAGAGGGCGGTCCATGCAAGGGGGCTAGGCCTTCTCCTATAGAGGGCGGGCCGGGCAGGGGCGTGGCCTCAGCCTGCAGAGAGCGGCCAGGCAGGGGGTGTGGTCTGTGTCTGCAGAGGGCGGGCCCTGGAGGCGTGGTCTGCGCCTGCAGAGGGCGGGGCGCGCCGCAGAGGGGGCAGCGCCGGCTGAGAGTCCTCTGCGAGCCGCTGCTGCGGCCGGTCCACAGCAGCTCTGACAGTCGCGGCGCATGCAACCGGACCCCTCAGCAGCCCCACGCAGCCTCCGCGACCTCCAGCTCGTCCCACCATCTCTCCCGACGCCGCGGAGCCGCATCTGGCATCTACCACCACCCCGGCCGAGCTGGAGCCCGCGCCCGCGCCCGCGCCCGCCCTGGCCCGGCCGCGCCGGGAGCCCGGCCCCGAGCTGGAGCCGCATCTGGAGCCGCGGGCCCGGGGCCCTGAGCCACGCAGCCGGCGCATGGTCAACTCGCTGCTGTTCGGAGAGATGGCCTTGGCCTTCGGCTGCCCGCCGGGGGGCGGCGGCTGCGCAGGCGGCGGCGGTGGTGGCGGAGCCGGGCCGGGGCCCTCGCCCGTAACGGCGGCGCTGCGGGACGACCTGGGCTCCAACATCCACCTCCTCAAGGGGCTCAACGTGCGTTTCCGCTGCTTCTTGGCCAAGGTGCACGAGCTGGAGCGGCGCAACCGGCTCCTAGAGAAACAGCTGGAGCAACAGCAGAGCGAGCGCGATCGGCGGCTGCGCTACAAGACCTTCTCCCGCGAGCAGGCCGTGCAGACCGGGCCGGATCTGCTGCGGCCGCCGGCTGCGGGCGCCGGGCAGGCCCTCGGCGCGGCCACCGGCGTCAACGCCAACGCGGTGGCCCTGGGCGGCCTGCCCCCCGGCGGCGGCTCGCACCCGCAGCACTACGGTCGCCTGCCCGGGACCATCTGGAGCTACACGCAGGTGCGGCGCACGGGAGGCGGCGGCGTGGAGACGGTGCAGGGCCCCGGCGTGTCGTGGGTGCACCCGGACGGCGTAGGCGTGCAGATTGACACCATCACGCCAGAGATCCGCGCTCTCTACAACGTGCTGGCCAAGGTGAAGCGCGAGCGTGACGAGTACAAACGGAGGTGAGTGGACGCGCCCCTCCTCCGCCGCTCTCAGGACCGGCAGCAGGGCCTGGCATGTGGGCTGCGAACTGCGGGAGGACCTAGGTCGTCTAAATCCACGAGAGCAGGGAGCGCGGGATACCTGGGCACCGACCCCTGGGGCCAGGCACATTGTTTCCCCGGGGACGTAATAACCAGCGGACTTGTGGTGATCTCATTCTGTCCACTGGACAGTGCGGCGTGAGGCAGCCTGTCCCCATACTGCAGATGAGGAAACTGAGACGAAGAGGTACCAACTGTCTTGCCCAAGGCGGCTTGGCTAATCCGTGGTGAAAGTCAAGATTTGATCCTTTACCGGGAGTCATGGCTGGTGTGTCTCCTAGCCTAGGTATTCCCCGAGATGTGGGTCGTAGATCCCCTTTCCCATAGCAGGTGTAAGGAAAAAAATCTCAACTAGCTCATTGTCATTTTTTTTTTTGTCCTTGAATTTAATGAGCTCACGTGTGAAGATGGATGGATCTGTCCCTAGGGCCCCAGGGTCGCCTATCTTGTTCCAGGTCTATAAGGCCCAGATCTCTGGGCTGCAGAATCAGAACCAGACACTGGCCTCTTAGAAATTCTTCTTCTTCTTCATACTCTCCCAATTCTCACGGTTTATTGAATAGGTCCCATGAATTCAGCCTAAGGAATCCCCACCCCTCAGGGAAGAGACACGCGTAGGTTAGAATATTGGATGAACCCAGATCACGGGGTCCCGCTGGAGGTCAGGGACCGACTGCCTGCAAGCTGGCCAGTGTGGTCCTTGCCTTCAGGTTTCCTGGCTGCAATACTGACATGTTTTCTGCCCGCAGCCTGCTTGATGGTACTGTCGACTCAGCGTTCTGATACAAGGAGGGGAAGGGTCTGCGTGTAGGTCTCAGGTCTTTGGGGGTGGGGGACTCTGGTCTCAGGCTCCAATCTCAGACAAGTGTAATTCTGGTTTTGTTGTCCTTACTTATGAAGGAGTGGGACCATCCCTTTCCACCCTAAACTTCCTCCCTGGGAGCTGGGCCTAGGTCTTCGCTCTTACCCTCTACTAAAGGCTACTGCCAGGGAAGAAGTCAGGTGTGAGCCCCGTCACCTGCGGGGGAGATTGTTAGCTACTTGGAAACCCATTTGCTCCTCAGGGAAATCTGGACTGCACTGATCAGCCAGTGTTCCAGGGAGAGTGGGATGAAGCCCATGTTGGACGACGGTGTGAAGTCATCAAGTAGATGTTCTTACCTGTGCTAACAGGGAGCAGCGATGCCTGGAGCCCCCAGTGCTGCTGCAGGGCCTGGATTGCTTGGAGAATGCATTTATTTTGTTCCCCTGGCTTTGGGAATGTCCCGTGCCATTCCTGGGGAGGCTATTCCTGCCTTGGTGGTCATTCATGGCAGGGCAGACTAGGGAAAGAGACACTTGCTTTGGACGGTGAAACTCAAGGAGGAGGGTTGGGCTGGCCCTCCTGTCTGCCACCCTTCACTGTGTAGTCATCACACAGGCTTGTGCCGCATTTGTTTAATTGCGTGTGTGCTTTTTGGCCCTGGCTACTAAGGTGATAGAAAGCCTGGGCCCAGGCTTTGAGAGGGATGGATTGTCATTGAGCAATGAGCCGTTCAGGTTGCACCCAGGGTGTGGGCTGTGATGTCAGCTTCTGGCACTGTCCTGGAATGAGCCGGCCCTGCTAAGACAGGTGGGGTATCTCTCTTCCCATCCTTCTGGGAGGTTCCTGGACACCTTCCTTCCTTCTCTGGAGTTGCTTCAAAGCTTTGGATTTTTCCAAAGCCAGCATTCTGCCTTGCACGGGCCTCGGTTTCCCCACCTGTAAAGCAAGGTGGTTTGGACAACAGCTGTCTTCCTTGAAGCCCTGGGCTTTCTTGCTGATACTTTACAAAAGGCTCCTTGGGTAATTAATAAAACATACAACAAGGGCCTGCGAGATGGCTCAGTGGGTAAAGGTGCTTGCCGCCGAGCCCGAGGACCATAGTTCTATCCCCGGACCCACACGGTAGGTGGGGATAGCCTGCTCCTACAACTTGTTCTCTGACCTCCACACATGTGTAGTGGCATGAATGCACATGCAACACACATGCACACACATGCGTAAACGTATTAAAAAAAAAACCCAATACATCAAAATGTTAGTTCAGTCATGAATGTGCTCTTGCTTTTATACAGTGATGTTGATACACCTGATCCCACCAGCATGCTGACTTTAAATAGTTGGCTTCCAGTTAAAGGCTCTTTCTTTGGAGCCTATTGCCTGCTGACCAAGCATGCTGCTTACACAGTTGCCCACCCACCGGAGTCTGACAAGAAACTTTTGATTTTCTGCTAAATGCCCTCATCAATTGCATTCACTGAACCTAGAACAAATTAACTTATATATTCAAGTCTACACTATAAATACATACAGACAAGCATTCTGTTCTCACTGGCTGCAGTATGGAGTTTCTCCTGAGTTTTCTTTCTGGAAGAAAGTAGGAAACCAGTTAACTTAAAAAAAAAAAGATTAAAAAGAAAATCTCTGGGCTATACGCTGTGAGAGGGGTGTGGGGGCTTGTCAGTATATGACAGTCCATGGTAGAGCTTGTCAGTATATGACACTCCATGGTAGAGCTTGTCAGTATATGACACTCCATGGTAGAGCTTGTCGGTATATGACACTCCATGGTAGAGCTTGTCGATATATGACACTCCATGGTAGAGCTTGTCGGTATATGACACTCCATGGTAGGGCTTGTCCGTATATGACACTCCATGGTAGAGCTTGTCGGTATATGACACTCCATGGTAGAGCTTGTCGATATATGACACTCCATGGTAGAGCTTGTCAGTATATGACACTCCATGGTAGAGCTTGTCAGTATATGACACTCCATGGTAGAGCACTTACCTAGTGTGCAGGGCATATTGGGTTGCAATAAGTAACTATATCTGAGCTGCCGGCCGACCTCCAGCTACTGAGAAGTCAAGAGATGAGACCAAGGTATTTGGCTGCCTGGTCTCTAGACTACCAAAGGCATCATGGCTTCCTGGGGTGTCTAGTGTGGAACCCACCCCACCCCCATGTTGAGCACCAGAGAGAAGGGCTACAGCATTCTCTACATCAATCCCGAGGACCTCAGAGGCTCCTGCTTGCTTCACTAAATGGTAAGTTGGCTGGTTAGTCAGGTCTAGAAGCTGCAGGTGTCTATGGTTCTGTCTCATGACTCGTTCCTAGCCATATGCACCTATAGTTCCCTGGTTCTGCTGAGGTAGAATCAGTCCATCTTAAAGCTACCCAAATTTAAGTATAACAATGATTTTTAGAAAATGTGGAGCAATATACCTGTCTCTAGGGTCTGGTTTTAGAACACTCGCATCCCCTCCCAAAACTCCTTCCTGTCTGTTTGCAAACAGCTTCCCTCTAGAGCTGTCTCTGCCAGTGTCTCTGCCCTTCTCATTTTTCTGGGTGATTCAGAAGCTGGATCCCATGATATGTGGTCTTCCATACCTGACTTCTTTAACACAGGCAGTGTTTTAGGGGATGTGTTGTGTTTGTGTATATATGTAGAATATCCCTCCTTATTGCTAAATCACACACACATACAGATGGGCATGGGCTTGTCTGTTCCTTCACCTTACATAGTCTTGGGTTCCAAGTTCCAGACCCAAGTGCCGTCTGACGTGGTCTTCCATCAGGAACACCCTGCTGGTTCTTTGCGCACACCACCCAGAGCAGAGCTTCTGGCCCTAGAGTGCCCTCTGCCCTGGCTCTGGTCACCACTTCTTTAGTTTCTCTTTGGCCCAACCTGCTCTTTACCGCGTGGGAAGTGTGGTCACCGAGACTGTATGGAGGGCAAAGTTGTGAAGCGTTGATCTGGAAACCAAAACAAACATTGCTTTCTGTCACCACCCAGTCCACCAAGATCTCTTGTTCTGAGTTTGCAAGTCAGGTGCTTTCCCCCGGGGGTGGGGTGGGGGAATCCTGTCAAAATATCTGAACTTTAAATACATGCCTTTTCTGAATTAGCCTCAGAGGGACCTGGACTCCCTTGGGGGACCCCTGGGTCTGTCTCATGGCTGATCTTTTTGCCTTTTCAGATCACTTTGTGTTTATTGTGCTTTCCTTAGGTTCTGGGCATCTCTGCTTTGGATGCCCAGAGTCTATATCGTGACATGTTCCCATGATAGCCTCTTTCATTTATTGGAGGAGGGTGGGTCAAGCAAAACTTTAATGTAGGTCCCACTGGCTATCATGGGGAAGTTGTCACCGCTGTTCCAGGAAGTAACAAGTACTGGCAGAGGCAACTCAGCTGCCTGCCGCGCAGGATGACTGTCCCAGGTTCAAAGCCCTGAGCCCTGTAGGCCCTCTGATTATGGGCTGGCAGGCTTTCTACCCTTGTCGCAGGTAGACAGGCGTGCTCCTGGCTGGCTTAGTCCTTGGTATTTGAGGTGAATGGAGGTCTGTCAGAGCATCTGAGAGACCCACGTGGTCTTTTATCTTGGTGGATTTTAAGTAGGCTCTTCAGATTCCCCAGAGCCCATAGCAAGGTGCCTGCCTCATGGGTGAGTCTGGGGGCGGTGGGAAGGTGAGCCCCAGGGATTTGATCCATACCAACCACAGGATCTTTTTTTCCATGATTCTAAAGGATAGTCTGTATAGAAACAGGTTTGCTGTTGATAAAAGAAATCACCAATTCAGCTGCATACTTTCATGTCAGAGGAGGAGAAACCGAGGCCCAGGGGATGGGGTGGGGGAGCTGCCATCCACAGCTGGCTTTGGGAAGCCCCTTTAACTGACACTGTTCTCATCCTACTCTGATGTGATGCCCACATCAGCCTCCAGCAGGGCCTTCTCAAAGGCTTTCTACTTTCTCCTGCTGCTGTTCTCAGAGTCTTTTAAAAAAGCTCGCTCCTAGGATAGGAGGGACTTCTGTCACAGCTATTTCTGACTGTGAGACGGAAGGGGCTGGGCTCTTAGCTAAAACTGAGGGCTCCAAAAGGGGACGTTAAGTGGGCAGCTGGAGTGTCCCTGCCTTTCCCAGCATGCCTCAGGGAGGCCCTCCAGCAGGTGGGGACTGGCCCCTTAGTGCCCCAAGCCACAAAGACTGTCTCAGAAGGTTGTCCCCAGGCCTCTGACACTTTTTAAATTTCTGAAGCTCCTAATAATAGGGTCCTTCAATAATAGGAGCTTTAATTTCTCAGTGAGGCACCTAAGGATGATGAGAAAGTGTTCGAATCCAGATTCTGCTGCCTATCTGACCATGGGCAAATCTTTTGGCCTCTCTGAGCACACAGGGCTCTTGGCCTCTGTACAGAGGGGGCTGGGAAAGAATATTTTAGTTCTTCAGTGAAGGCCTCCACAGCCTGGGAAGGCCTGAGGATGTTCTTTATTGGAGCCCACAGAGTCTGCTCCCTTAATTTATAGGGCCCTCTGGACACAGCCCTGGGCTGCCCAACAAATCCATTTCAGGACACATTGCCTCTGTCTGTGTCCCATGGAAGGCGCCAGAGATGGTGCTGGGGGTGGAGGGAGGCCTGGTCTCCTCTTTGTCCTGCTGAAGGGCAGTTTGGCCATTCTGGGAGTGATTTGTGCCTCCGGAACTCTCGATTCCCCACACCAGCCCTTTGTCTTAAAGGAATCCACACCCATACCCCTCCTTCTAGGACCTCAGTTCACCAGAGACCGGGGTTACTGAGTCTCTTGGTCCCCTGGGGGACAGATTTGGGAAGGCCTCTCAGAGCCAGAGGGAGGGGAGGGAGGGAGGTCCCAAAAAAGAAGGGAAACCAGGGGACAGCTGACTCTGAAGATTCCTCCCTTCCCAGAGGAATGCAGGCGCGGCTTTCCGCCAGCCCCACCGGATGCATGCCTACCCACCCCCACCTCCAGCCACTGTGCACAAAACGCACTCGTACATGTTTGCAAGCACCTGGTCTCTGGTGTTAGCTCTGCAGCTTGAATCTCCACACATTGCTGTTGAAGGACACAGAAGGGTAGAACAGAATCTAGCAGACTCTCTTGCACGCATCCTTTGCTGCAACTGGACTCCAAGGCTTTGAGCAGAACTGATTGCCACTCGGCTGGGTACCAGATCCCGGAGGGTGGGACTTTGTGGTTCCGTCTTTTGTTGGCATTGAGGACATGAAGCCAGACAGGCATTCTGTGTAGTTTTGTGTCACAGATGGCTGGAGTCCTGAGACAGGACTACCTACCCTTGGTTCCCCCTGCACTCAGTAGTAAATGTGTGAGCCCATAGTGTTCCTGAGACTACACTTCCTTCCACCCCATGGCCCGCACACTCTGAACCCTAATAGGCCGGGATGCATCTGCTACTCAGTGCTCTGCAGCGCCACTGCTCGAAGCTCCTTCAGTGTTCATAGTGCTCGGTCAGACCGACCAGAGTCCACGCTGAGTAAATATTTGTGCAGTCTGGGAGGACTGCAATCTGGCTGCTGTATGCTACTAGGCACCCAGGAGACAGAGAGGTCAGGTGACACAGACTGGGCATCTAGGTCTCTGGCATGCTGGGAGAAAGGCCTGCATCTGGAGCTTCAGCGGACCCAGCTTCAGTCTCTACACAGCAACTCTGTGAGCTGGCGTGATGCCCAGGCCTGACACAAGAGTGACAAACCTTGTGAGTCTGAGCAAGGTGCTGAGCCTCTCCCAGTCTCAGTTTCCCCATCAATAGAATGGGAAGGTTGCCCACTGTGGTGCCACACATCTGTCATCCCAGTGCTAGGGAGGCTGAGGCAGGAGGATCTCCATGTGTTTGAAGACAGCACGGGCTATATAGTGGGTTCCAGAACAGCCAGGACTACAATGTAAGCTTGTTTCAAAAAGCCAGACTCAATCAGTCAGATCAACTGGGAAAGCTAAGCTCTGTGCCAGGATATGGGAGGAGCTGGAGGGCTCGCATAGCTACAGAAGGGTATATGCCTGAGGTAAAGAGCTGTGTGGGGAGGGTTTGCAGGATGGTGTGAGGCTGGACTGGCTCTGTGTAGGCTGAGCTCTGAGTGCCTGCTTGGGAACTGGGCAGTAGTTTAGGGCTTGTGCTTACTTCTGGGTACACCATCCTGAGAGGTTTAGGGAAGGTCTGGGGCCAGGTGGGAGCCTTGGCTGGTGAGCATTTGGTTAGCCATGTCAGGGGAGCAACTCCTTCCATGTCAGGGGAGCACCTCCTGTCCATGTCAGGGGAGCATCTCCTGTCCATGTCAGAGGAGCACCTCCTGTCTATGTCAGGGGAGCATCTCCTGTCCATGTCAGAGGAGCACCTCCCTGTCCGTGTCAGGGGAGCACCTCCTGTTCATGTCAGGGGAGCATCTTCCTGTCCGTGTCAGGGGAGCACCTTCCTGCCCATGTCAGGGGAGCACCTTCCTGTTCATGTCAGGGACCAATGCTTGCTTCCTAGGCAGGGTGTGGCTTCTTATACAGTCTCTGGTACAAGAGAGAAACTGCCACCCAGCATAAAGCCAGCAGAAGCACCCAGCTGCGCCCCCTCCATGGTGGGCCACTTGAGTCCATGGAGTTCAGTCCTTGCACAGACCTGCCTAAGGGAGGTAGGCCTTCCCAGGTTGTCCACCTGGGATGCGGGGGGGGGGGTGGGCTTGTCATGCCCGTGACTTCCTGTGCTTCCTTGTGACCTTCCTGGAAGGTCTGGCTTTGATGAGCTTCATTTTCTTTCTTACACCTCAGTCCGTCTTTCTGTCAGCACTTGGGAGGGCTGAGACAAGAGGATCATGGAGAGTTTGAGGCCAGTTTGGGCTACAAGGCAAATTCATTAGTGAGCTCATGGCCAGCCTGGGATTCAAGGTGAAAGTGTCTCAAATGGAAGAGGGGCTGGCAAGATGGCTTAGCCAGGTGTAAACTCCTCCTCCAGGTCTAGACCCTCCAACCACTGGCCTTGTGCCCCTCTCTCTCCCCTGCTGTGAACTCAGTCCATGCCACCTGGAGGCTGATAAAAGGCAGCAATGGCTTCTTAGGTAGCAAATTAGCACACCAGGCAGCAGAGACTTTGAGCTGTCCTACAGCCGCCCCAGTCCTCCCTGCTCTTCAGAGAGGACCCTCATTTGGGGGAGGGGAAGAGCTCCAGTTGAGGGCTCATAGCTAAGTGAGCGGGTCTGTCTCTGGGTTGCACGGGCACACACATGAGCGTACCTGCTCGAGACACCCCCCCAATAGTCTCAGCCCCATGCAACAGTTTAGTGGGAAGGCACAGGGGCTCCTCCGTGCATGTTGAAGGCAGGCAGACTGTGTATCCCAGGCCCTCAGTAAATACCCTTGTTGTCGCTAGTCTCCTGGTGTCCTAGGCAACTAGGGGATCTGATAGTGCTTTGAAAGCATCTTATGTGTTCACAACAAGCGGGAAGGAGCCGGGACATTGGAGGGCAACATGGGGGCTGGGGATCCCCCAACTTTTTGCTTCTGGTCACACTGCAAACTTTGCCGGAAATCAAGAACTAGTCACTGGCTTCTCTTGTCTCTTGCTGGGGACGATGATTGTCTGAGAAGTTGGAGTTCTGTCGTCCCCATGGCAGCCATGGAACAGACAGCTTCTGCTCCTGGAACTTGTGTCTGGGGCTAACAGATGTGTCATATGACACTGCCACGTGCCAAGTGCCAAGTGCCTGTCAAACAATGCCCATGCCTAGGAACCTGATAGTCATTTCTTAGTTCATTTCATAAACCAATATTTATATGGCATTTATCTGTTACCAGGCTGCATTCAAAGAGGGTACACACGCACCCAATTCACGGAACCTCACTCTAATCCTGCGGGGTGAGCACAGTCCTCAGCCCATTTTAGATATGCCAAAACTGAGCCATTTAGGGAACAGGGCTAGGGGAGAGTTAACTCAGTGAGTCAGCCCTCAGATCCAACTTTTACACTGTGCTCAGAGAAGGGAGCCCACAGCCAACAGCTCTCCTGTTCCAAACCTCAGCTTTCCCTTCTGCACAAGGGGTGAGCAATCTGACCTCAGGAGGCGTGTGTTGATTAGCTGCAGTGATGCCGCAGTGATGCCTGGAGGCATGACTGTGTGCTTGAATCATTCGAAATACTGGATCCTACAGGGGGCCTCCTGACTTCAGTCCGCCCCCCGCCCCCGGGATATCCCAAGCTCCGTGACACACCTCTTGCCCTTGTCCTTGCCTTTGCCACCATGGGCCATGAGAGCAGCTGACAGAGCAGTGGATGGAAAGCTGCTGAGGCGGGATTGCTTGGAGCAGGGCGTTAGTAGAGCCTGTCTAGGGAGGGAGAGCCTGCCGGTGCTTGCAGAGACTTTGCCTCTCAGAGTCTCTATTTCTCTACCTGTGGCTGGTCATACACGAGGTGGACTGTGTGAGGAGCTCAGGGCCTGAGCGCCATCATCCCCCAGAAGCTGCTCTGGACCCTCAGCCTCTGGGTCCTCAGAGCCCTCAAGGTGGGGCCCAGAGTGACTGTTGTGCGTTGTCTCTGAGCGGCTCTGAACCGCCGGAGAGATTGTGTGCTCTGCGCACTCAGCGAGTGGGCTTTGAGTTCAGGTTTGCCCAGCCTCTGCCCTGCCCACCTGTCACTTGGTGGGTATTGGCTCCTGCAGGGGACGCGCTGCCTTCTGCTCTCAAGGGGTCGTTTTTTAGTTTTCAACTTATTCAAGGCAGTTCTTGGCTCCCTGCCACCTCTTGCCTGTCTTGGGGGAGAGGAAAGATCTGCTGGTTTTAGTGGACCTTGTGAAATCCCCTGGCAGTCAAGCTTCCTTCTGAGCAGGGACAACACAGGCTCCTAGGGCCCGCTGGGAACCCCCTTTCTGCTCTGGCCCCCTGCAATACTGGGCGGAAGGCCATCTTGCCAGAGTTGGGGCAAAGTGGAAATTTTACAAAGTCGAGAGCAGAAGGTCCTGGAACTCTGCCTTGGGCACTGGTGAGCTGTGAACTGTGGAGTGGCCCCAGGCCCAAGATCCCAGGAATTACCCCAGTATAATGTAGAACCAATCAAAGAAGGATCCCTGGAGGAAGCAGCACTCCAGTTACATTTTGAAGGGACAGTGCTGAGAAAGGGGTCTCTAGTGTGTGCTGAAGCCACAGGCTGAAGTGCTCCTTGGTCTTTTATTTTTCCAAACTCTTCTAGATTTCTGTGTGCTCTTCTGTGCGCTTTCTTCCAAGTCTCTCTTCTCATCTTCTTCACTGCTTTTTCCGGTTCTGGGTTCCTATCTCCGTTCTTCACGACTTGTGGTCCTGCTCCTCCTCTGTCTGAGGCATCCATCACTCACTGGGTGAGGAAAGCGCTTTTGTTGTGCACCTTTTAACTGGATGCCAGGTCTGACGGGCAGCTCTTGCCGCTGAGGAGCATGTGTGCATGCGTGCATGTGTGTGTGCATGCATGCATGTGTGTGCGCATGCGTATGTATGTGTGCATACGTGCTTGTGTATGCATGTGTATATGTGCATGTGTACACGTGTGTGTGTACATGGGCATATGTGTGTATGTGTGTTTATGTGTGTGTGCACGTGTGTAGGGTAAGTGCCTGTATGTGTGCACTCATGGGTGTGTGTGTGTATGCCTGTGTGTGCATGCATGCCTATGTGTGTATGCACATGTGTGTGTGCTCACGCATGTGTGTATGCATGCTTGTGCATATGTGTGCATGTGTGTGCGTGTGCACTCTCGTGTGTGCACATGTGTCTGCTCAAGCTTGTGGTCAGAGCCTCTGTGTATACCCTGAGCCATCAAGGTCAGGGCCCCTCCCACTCTTATGCAGTGAGCTGTGTGTGGTGGGATGGAGGATGCTGCCTGCCAGGTCTTAGAGGCTGTTGCTGGCCTGTGGGGGCCTCAGCTCATGTGCAGTGGGAGTGGGGAGTGGGGAGGGAACTCTAACTTTTCTTCTCATGATGCCTGCGTCTGTTCCCGCAGTCCACACTGCTCCACGTGCTCTTCATTCAGTCTTGTTATTCACATCCCCCACCCCCTTGCCATCCCCAGTGCTGAGGGTGGTGCCTGCTGTCTTAAGTTTGGGTCTTAGGTAGCCCATGGTGGCGATGAACTCTCTGTGTAGCCGATGATGACCAATGACCTTGAACTATTGATCCTCCTGCAAATCACCTCTCTGGTGCTGAGACTGAAGGGATGCACCACCATATCTGGTCTATGCATTGCTGGGAATTGAACCCAGGACCTCATGCATGTTGAGCAAATACTCTACCAACTGAGCCACATCCCTAGTGGGCCTTAGTGCCTGCTGTCTTTTGAGAAAGACTAAAGAGCTGTTTTTCAGTGTTTCCTCTTTGTCCCTGTGGAAGAATGGTCACACAGGAAGGGGCTGGACCCAGGGCTCCCTTGAAGGCTACGAGTTAAGGCTCGAGTTAAGGCTAATGTAAAGCTTGAAGGAGGAGTTTGAAAAATACCCGGCAGATGGAGGCATTGATGGGGTATGTGTAGATAAGGGTTGGGGATCAAGACTGGGATGAAGAGGGGTATTGTGGCCTCTCTGGGCCCTTGAGCAGATAGGCGTCTAGGTTGATGGTACTGCTGGTGGGATTTGCTCTCTCTATCCACAGAGGAGACATTGAAGGTCACCTACACAGCTCATCGGCTTAGCCTCACTCTGGGGTCTTGGTCTATTGATCGATCCCTGGCCTGATCTGCCAATCACATGGATAGTGGCATGGCTTTTTCTGTGCCTCAGTTTCCTCTCGGATGAAGTCAGGTGGAAAGACCAACAGGGCTCCAGGCCACGATAGGCACCAGGGTTGTGGCTTGGGATGCGGGTGGGACTTTCTGACCTACAAAGTCATTTCTCCAGAGCCCCTCTTTCTGCCTAGCGTGTAAAGACAACATATTGGCCGGGCGGTGGTGGCGCACGCCTTTAATCTCAGCACTTGGGAGGCAGAGGCAGGCGAATTTCTGAGTTCAAGGCTAGTCTAGTCTACAGAGTGAGTTCCAGGACAGCCAGGGCTACACAGAGAAACCCTGTCTCAAAAAACAAACAACAACAACAACAAAAAAGACAACATACTAAAAGTGCCCAGACTTACCTGGCCAGGGGCAGCAGAGGTCTGAGCTCTGAAGGCTGTGACCAGCAGGGCCTGAGTTTACCGGGTGCCAAGACCAAGGGCCTCCAACTTGCAGGTGTTTCCTTCCAGAGTCTTAGGGCACAACTAAACTGTGGGGACTTAAGAGATACAGGTCTCATCGGTCTTCTTTGGGGTCACATTGTCCTGTGAGTTGGCCTTTCACACAGAGTGGGAGCCCCGACTTAGACTCGGGCCACTGGGGTTCACCTCACTGCCCCCTCACCCTGGCAGCCTCTGTCTGTCTGTCTGGGAAGTGGGGATGTCCCCTTAGACATAGGCTGTCCCAGGGTTCTGTGCCAGAATGTATGACGGATGCTAAGTGGTGCTGGCTCTTAGCAATACTCCATCCTTGGCCCTCCCCAGGCCCCACACAGTGGGAACTGGCCTACTTCCTCCCACTCCCAAGGCAGATCGGCCTTTTTTGTTCTGACATTTCCTCTCCTTAGAGTGGCCAGTGAAGAGGAGGTCACGTCCTTTCTCCTCTCCAGCACTCTGTCCGCAGGGTGACCAAGAGAGAGGGCATGGCTTGGCATTCAGGGCCCAGGCTGTGGCTGCCAGGTGGCGGGAATGGGGGGGGTGTCTCTGTTCCTGCCTCTCCTGGGATCTTGGAATGTCTCAGTCCCTTCTCTGAGAGTTGTGGAAGCAGCCCTGTTGGCCCCAAGGAGAGGGGAGCTGTTTACCCAGAGGACTCAGCTCATTCTACCAGGCTGAGAAATGGGCTCATGTTCTTTGCCCTCTCCTTGGGATTGAGAGTCAGGAGTCCAATTACAGGGTTCCATCTGGGCCCCAGGGGACAGGCAAGTAGCCTCCTGGGGCCTCATGGAACTTGAGGCCTTGGTGGAGGGGTGACATTGAAGGTCGGCTCAGTATTGTTTTCCAGCGCTGCCGCTGACGTAAGCGCTCTGGTGGTTTAGGGCTTCTTCCCAGACAAAGGCTGCTTTGTAGCTTTGGGTGAGCTGAGCCCAGGAATCTCACTCCAGGTGGGAGGCTAGGTGGAGGAGAAGCAGGGCCGGGCACTGGAGCCTCAGAGGCCTGGCTGCCCTCAGGCCCAACACCACTTTGCTTCCCAGGAGCCACCATGTGTCCCTTTCAGACAGAGTCTCTTGACTGCCATCATGCTACTAGGAGGGAGCTTGTCTCTCAACCCATTGTATAGATGGGAAAACTGAGTCTTGGAAATGTAACAACTGATTCCTTGTCTTAGCCAGAAAAGAGCAGAGCTGGCAGTGGTCTCATGGACTTGGGTGTTTATAGCTTCGAGGATTCATCTCCCATCAACCACATCTCACCTCTAGTGTTGGCAGCGTGTTTAAAAAGTTGGGGGCCCCAGGAGAACAGTGCAGGCAGAACTCAGCTTTCGGCAGGGACAGGTCTGACTTCCCTTTCTGAGATTCTGGATTGGAGCATGTGAGACTTGTGTTTGTCTGTGTGCGTAGGTGTGCCCACATGTGTGTACACGCTAGAGAGTGTCCCCTAAGGGTGTCTGTACTCACAGGGAATGATTCTAGAGAGGCCTGGGGACAGGTGTAAGTAGCCATCCCAGGGGACACTTGCATAGTTGGGTTCCTGTACAAACATCATGACCAAGTTGGGGAGGAAAGGGTTTATTCAGCTTACACTTCCACATTGCTGTTCATCACCAAAGGAGGTCAGGACTGGAACTCAAGCAGGTCAGGAAGCAGGAGCTGATGCAGAGGCCATGGAGAGATGTTCCTTACTGGCTTGCTTCCCCTGCCTTGCTCAGCCTGCTCTCTTATAGAACCCAAGACTTCCAGCCCAGGGATGGCACCACCCACAAGGGGCCCTACCCCCTTGATCACTAATTGAGAAAATGCCCCACAGCTGGACCTCATGGAGGCATTTCCCTGACTGAAGCTCCTTTCTCTGTGATAACCCCAGCCTGTGTCAAGTTGACACACAAAACCAGCCAGTACAGGCACCTAGGACATTTTTCTCCTCCTTTTCAAGATCTACCCATCCACCCATTTTTCTACCTTTCTGTCTATTCATCCATTTAACCATCTACTTTTCCACCCACCCATCCACCCCTCATCCATCCACCCATCTACCCACCCATCCATCCATCCATCCACCCATCCATCTACTCATCCACCCATCATCTATCCATCCACCCACCCACCCATCCATCCATCCATCCATCCATCATCCCTCTATCCTTCCTTCCTTCTTTGGACTCCAGTGCTTGTTCTTGAGCTTTGGAAACAACTCTATGTGGGTGGGGTCTTTCCCAGTGCCTGTCAAAGCAGAGCAAGAAGCCTTACAAGTTATTGGATTCCCCCAGCCCTTTTCCCAGAGAGGGGCCAGTGACTGTCCAAGTTGCACAGTAACTTCATGGCAGAGTGAACATTCAAGCCAGCCCTGTGTCTCCCCTTTCTGCTGGGGTGACAGACAGCTGTCACCCTTAGCTGGCAGCTGCCTTAACTTATCCCCTTCCCCCACCACTCCTTTGATGTTTGTTCTCTGTTTTGAGACACATCTATGGATAGCAGAATGCAGCCTTGGGCTGGATCCCAGATTAGTTTACCAGCTCTGAGCTGCCTCCCTCAAGCTGAGCATCAGTTAGTGGGACTTCTGAGGGCCATCTTTTCCTTGCTGGGATGGTTTGGGAATCCATCCCCTGCCCCCAGGCTAGAACGTTGAAAACCCTGCTCTCTGTTCATACTGCTCCTCTGGGCCTGCCCCTACTGGTGCCTTCCAGCAGCCTTCCCATTGGGACTGCTTCCTGGTCTCGTTTTCCTTTTCTACAGAACAAGGAGAGAGGTCACTTGAGCATCGCTGTCTGGGGTGCAAGGCTGCTCCATGCCCCACTTCTTCTGCTGCTGCCCTGAGGGTTTGCTTTGACTCAGACACAAGCTAGGGCATGCTCCATAGGAGGATCTGCCTGGATTTCAGGATCTGACTGGAATTCTGGAAGGGAGGCACACACCTTCCTCCAGACTCATGAATCCCTCTAAAATAGAACTGGCACATCTCCCTGGCCCAGTACCACCCTTCTTGGTGGGGAAACTGAGGCCCAGAGAGGTTGAACGGTGTGGCTATGGCTCTCAGCCAACACAGCAGAGCTGGGTGCCGGCATTCACCAGTGGCCATGTTTGGACAGAGCCTGGCCTCTCAGCTTGAGGAGGTGCCTAGGAGGTGGTAGTGACAGAGGGCTGGTCTGGGCTGCTGTCCTAGGAAGGAAGGAACCAGTGCACAGTGCCTCCATAGATCACCTTCTCTGTGTATCAGGAGGCCAGAGATTCCACTTCAGACCCTCACTATGCCCCAGGGAAGCCCCTCAGTTTCTCACCCCAGGTGAGAGGCCAGAAGGCCTGATAGTGCACTGGTCAGTGGTCAGGGGATGTGCTCTTGTGGCAGGGCAGGAAGGGGTTAAGCAGTTCTGCCTACCAGGCACGGGTTCCCAGCTGGTGTCTTGGCCCCTCAGGTCAGCCAGGCCATCTGGCTGACAGATGCCTTCCTGTGTCCCATCTGTCCCAAGGCAAAGTCACCAGGAGGAGACCCCCCTTGTTGCCTTTGTGAACCTGTGGGCAAGTCGACTTGCCCTGTGAGGCTAGGCCTCTTGGGAAGGGCCCATGGCCAGCAGGCTGGCCTCTGGCCACTCTCCCTGACGCCTGGGGTCTCTACTGTATGGGAGAGCTTTTGGTAAAGATAGGCTGAGAGAGGTGTAGGGACAGGCCCAGGGTCACACAGTATGGGTAAGGTGGGGCATGCACTCGTGCCAGGCTCTTGATCATAAGCTTATTCACCTAGCAAACACCACTTGAGGGCCTACTGTGTGCCTGGGAATAGGAACTATGAGAACAAAGGCTCCAGGGAAGGAAGCGCACACACTCAGGGCCTGGATGCTGTGACAGCTCTTCCAGCAGCCAGCAACCAGCCCTGGGCACATCATCACAAGCCAGTGTTGTTACCCCACTTTACAGATAAGGCAACTGAGGCTCAAAAAAAATGAATTGAGTTTTGCTAGATTACTGACTGTGGGTGACTGAATTGTGTCACCCTTGCTGGTTTGTCTGATGTCAAAACATTTGGGGTAGAGGTAGGGAACACGTAGACACGGTCTCATCCCTACCGGGACATAAAATCCTTAGTTTTTGGCATTGGAGCATCTCTCTTTGGACATCTCACTGAATCTAAGCTGGGGGGGGGGGTCATGAAACTGGAGGGGCCAGTCTCAGAGTGAGTCTCGGGTGAAGATAGCTCAGTCAGTAATGTGCTTGCCATATGAATATAGTGACTAGAGTTCAAGCCCCGGAACCCACGTGAAAAAGTGGAACACAGGTATGTGCGTGTGATCCCAGAGCTAGAAAGCAGCAGACAAGGGGACCTTAGAGTGTGCTGGGCGGCCCAGCCTACCCTAAATGGCTAGCTCCAGGCTCAGTGAGAGATGCTATCGCCAATGAAAAAGACAAAAGAGAAGAGAGAGATGGGCAGGGAAGAGTGACCTCAGGCTTCCACATGCAGAGGCCCACATGTGCATGGATTCTCTACAGATGGATACACACACATATACATACTCATACACACATACAAATGTACACACACACACACACATACATACATGCACACGTAAATTGGGTGGAAAAAGGGGAGCTATTGGTGCTGCACAGTGGGGTTGGTACCCTTGCAGGCTTGTCATAGACAGCACATGGGGGACTCTTTGGGCTGTGGAAGGAGCCACACAGGGCCACACAGGCCTGGCAGTGCAGAGTGGAGCCCTTAGCACTCTGTATTTGAAGTGTTAGAGCCACCTGATGCCATTTCTGATCTTGGGGAAGCTGAGGCACCCACCCCACATCCTTCTCCCTTCAGGTAAATCACCTGTCCCAAGAAAACGAGTCCAGGCCTTGGCATCAGAGAGACCCAGGTTCAGATCCAGCCTCAGCCCTATTACAGGACACAGAAGCAGGGGAGTCTGCTGGCTGGGCACATGGGCCTGAGAGACAGCCAGGAGACCAGTCCTGGCCCTTCCACTTCCAGCTCTGTGAACCTGGCAGTTGCTTTACTTCTTGTCTTTAGAGCAAGCACAGTAGTAATTCCTGCCTCATAAAGTATCTGCAAGACTCAGTTTCCCCACCAGCCTGATGCCGATAAAGACATGGAGGCTCCAAAAAGATACTGTGCCAGGGACCATGTCGTCACAGAAGAGTCTCTGGGACTCCTTGCTCCAATTCATCCCATCCTTCCTGAGTGAACTGACTGTGGAAAGGAGACCTGGGTCTCAGGGAGAGGTGGCAGCGACCCTGTGCATTAAGGTGGGGTGCCCGTTACCCACCTCTGTGCTCCCCTCTGGTTCACACCAAGTGCCAAGGTTACCATAGCAACCCAAGATTGCTAATGAGAAACAAGTCTCCCTACAGCACTGAGTGGTATTGAGTCACTCAACTCCTTCCCCTGTTTGGGCTAACTCAGTCTAATTACCAGTCCCAACACAACCTTGGGCCCACCTCTTCCCGAAAGCCAATTAGATTGACGGGAAGGTGCGCACAGGCACTCCCTGCTGCAGTCCCTCTGTGGTTGTGTCAATGCACGGGTGTTTGGCACGGGTGTTTGTCCGCCTTCCTCCTGGAGAATCCTCTGAAGCGGCCTCTTCCCCTTGTCAGTGGCATGGTCTGAAGCACACCTAGCCTGGCATGCCCCACCATCTTTTGAGCTTCCCCTGGAAGAACGTCCCAGACTCTGCATATCCACTCCAAAATGATGGCATCTTGTGTCCCTGGCTCTTTTTCTGATCCATCTGGAGAGCCACTTTGTGCTTGGCCATTCTCATTTAATGCAGGCAGGGTCTCTCCCACTTTCAGGATCAGGAGACTGAGGCCTGGGCAGGGGACTGGACTCCAAGCTGCAAAGCCTGGTGGGAACCCATCCTTGCCTGGCTGCAGACCCATCATTTGTCTGGGCCTCAGATGATGATAAACTCGGGGTCTGAGGCAGTGGCATGGCTCTGATGGGACATCACCCGAGCTTCTGTCTTACACTCAACCTGCCGTCGCTCAACCAGTGGCAATAAACATCGAGAGAGCCAAGGTGCATATTAACTTTCCAGAATAGCTTTTCTCGAGGCTGTAAACATATCCCTGGGTGGGGCCCACACCCTGCTGGGCACAGGCCCTTGGAGCCTCCTGCTTCTGAATCCTGGGTGTCCAGAGACACCCAGACCCTCTGCTGGCTCCTGACAGTGGGGACAGGGAAGGGGGAAGTCACTGAGGGCTTGGCCAGGCAAAGGCACTGAGGCAGGCAGTGTCCCACTGACAGACTGTTCTGTGGCCCCAGCATTTCCAGAGCTGGTGGGTCCAGGCTTCCAGGTGGACAGGAGAGAGTGGCAGAGCTGTCCTGGACAGTGGAGACTCGAGTAATCCATGGGAGGCCACTCTCAAGGCCACAGGGGAATCAGAGCCTTGGATCAAACCTCTCAGGAATGGGCCCAGAGGCGATAGCTCATAGGTCCTTCTTTATCCAGTGAACACTTCTGTGGCCGCTGTCTGCCAGGCTCTGGGCTGGACTCTGAGATACAGCTGAGACCTTGAGAAAGGCCTGATAGTTTAAACTCTGGGCTAAGTTGGGGAGATCTGCAGGTAACAGAAATCCTAGGAGCCTAGTGACTCAGAGCCTTGTACATAAGAAGGAGCTTAGCCCTGACGTAGGAGGCAGAAGAGGGTTCCAGAGAAGGCAGTGTATAAGCTGAGCCCTGAGCTGGTATTAGAGAAAAAACAGAGAAATATCAAAGGCGTGTGTGTGTGTGTGTGTGTGTGTGTGTGTAAACTTCCAGACCAGAGGTTCTCAATTTGTGGGTCACGATTCCTTTTGGGGCTTGAACAACCCTTTCATGGGGGTTGCATATCAGATATTTATATTACAATTCAAAACAGTAGCAAAATTACAAATATGAAGTAGCCATGAAATAATTTTGTGTTTGGGGATCGCCACAGCATGCAGAACTGTATTAAAGGGTCACAGCATTAGGAAGGTTGAGAACCACTGTCCTAGATGGAGGCAAACTCACATGCAAAGGCCAGAGGTGAGTGGGGTCATGGGTGATGGGGCAGCTGGAGCTGGGGACAGGAATGGGGGGATCTTGCTTTTTCTCAGCTTCCTGGGCATCCGGAAGTGGTGGGTGCCATACCCACCAGCCCATGTATGTTAACAGACCCCATGACTTTAGGAAGCAAGATTTGGGTGGGGTTTTTGAATTATTTTCTATTTGACTCCCCTGGTTTTTTGTTTTGCTTTGTTTTTCTCTTGTCCATTCGAAGTCATTGTAAAAAAAAAAACGCTCCCCCAGTTTCAAACAATAGGGGTGAGAGAGGGGAGAGTGCGCAGGTGTATTCTTTTTCTTACAGTTGAAGTGGTTCTGACTGAATATATGCGACATCATTCAAAAGTAAAAAGATTCAGGCAGAGGGAGAGTATCTGTGAGTTTCCCATTGCTAAGACAAAACACCCAAGGCAACTGAAAACATTTAGTTTAGCCTGCAGCTTTGAAGACTTTGAGAAGCCAAGCCACATGGCTCCGGGCTGTGTTACACCAAGGTGGATGACACCTTGGAGGGAGTTGTATGGTTGCCTGGTGAGACAGGAACCCTGGGAGCAGGGAGAAGCCAGGCTCACCCTTCTGTAACAACCTCTTGAGAAAACCAACCCAGGCCCCTGAGAACCTTAATCCCTTTCCAGGGAGGCCTGGGAATGGGAAGGAAGTCATTAGCCTGGGAACCAAGTAGCCTGGATTATTGAAGCTTGAATCCTGTTCTGCCCACCTTGTCTACTGTGTTCTGTCCCCTCATTGTCCCCTGCTGGTCACTTTAGATAGACAGTAGAAATAGCAGTTGACTGGGGAATTGATTCTGGAAGGTTCTGGGCCCTGAGAAGAGAGTTCATGGGCAAAGAACATTCCTGGCTGAAAACCCTTCTTCAGGTCAATGACCTTGACTCTGTGTGCACACCTGAGTATTCCCCCATCTCCCACTGCTGGCATTGAACCCTGAACATTTTTTGAGCAGTGTGCTAGGGCTCAGGGGTAGGAGTTTGTGGAGCCTGGAGCATCATTGCTCCTGAAACTCCTGAGGCTAAGGAGTTTCATGGCCATGGGCACAATGTTAGCCAGTGCTTTGGCTCGAGCCTCAGTATTCTCATTTGTAAACTGGGGTGGTGATGCCTGACTCAGCGGCATGAAGAGGACATGAGGTGGTAAAAGACTCAATGCATGCTAAGTACTGTGTGGTCAAAGCCAGTCTCTCCCACCTTGTGGGAGCAAGGTGCCTGACCACAGGAGCAGGGAATAGAAATTTATGGACATAAGTGGCACCATATGCAGGGAAGACAAGGAGGCAATGGAAGCATCCTAGCCCAGGAAGGGGTTGGAAAGGGTACTCCAAGATGCATCATAGTGGCCCGCAACTTGGGACCCAGATCCCTTGCTAGGGAACACCCCTGGAGTCCTTTCCCTTTGTGGAACGGGGCAGCCTGCACTCAGGCGTGGGCTCTGGTCAGAGATGTTGGCAGAGGCATCACTGACCAGCGTTGGCTATTCAGCACTGACCGCCCAGCATGCCACTCAGGATTGTAGGATAGTGAGCATCCTGTAGTGGTCCCTGATACTAGGAAGCAAGACAGACAGGGACACTGGACAACAGGACACTGGCTTGTAAAACAATCAGGTGACCCATGCCTCTCTGGGGCCCACTTTCCCAGCAGATCCCACCAGCTGGCCCAAAGAACACTCTTTTTTTTCTTTCCCCTTCGAGACAAAGTCTGTTATATAGCCCTGGCTGTCCTGGAGCTTGCTATGTAGACCAGGCTGGCCTTAAACTCACAGAGAGCCCCTTGCTTCTGCCTTGAGGGCTCTGGAAGTGAAGGTGAGTGTCACTATGCCCAGCCCTGATGACACTCTTAATGTCTTTGACCTGACACCAGCCGGTACCGTCTCCTTGTATCTCATGTGCCCATGGTGGCCCTGGTTGGGAGAGACCTCAAAGAACCAGGCAGAGTCCACTAATGCTTGGAGTGCGTTGTGGGTGTGGCAGGCACATGCAGATGTTTGTCCACAGAACACTGCGTGGCATTAACGCCTGGCTTCTTTCTCCTGCTGCCCATCCCTGTGTGCTTCTGGTCCTCCACCCAGGTGAGTGACACCTAGCTCATTGTCATGGTTGTCACCAATGAGTATGCGGCTGAGAACTTGGGGGCCACATAGCTTGGATGCCATCTGGCCTGTCACAGTGTCACTGAAGTACTCTCCCAGTCTGACTGTCCTGAGAGGGTCCTGAGGCAGAGGCTGCAGAGTGGTCTGTATGCCCATGGCATACCAGGTCCTGTTCTGGGCTCCCTCCATACAGTATGTACTGATATAGTTGCAAACATCATGGACATCCAGAGAGGGTAGGTAAGTTGCTCAAGGCCGTGTAGCTGCGTCAGGTTCAGAGACCTTCAAGCTCTACACCCCCAACCCCCACCCCGCCTCTCTCCATATACTTGTTGCTTTCATCTTCAGGGCTCACATCCCAGCTGACTCTGAGATTTTGGGGCTCATCACATAACCATGTGGTTGTCATAGGTGTTTTTGTCTAGGGACCGCAGAAATTGGTTGCTGCTTGCTCTTAACCTAAGTTGGCCTCCTGCTGTGGCTGAGAGGTAAGAGGTGATCACACAGCTGGATAGAGGCAGACCCAGGGCTTCCTGCTCATTGCTGGCCACCTCAGGGCTCGAAGGGGGGGTGGCTAGCTAGGGTTGTCATGCTTTGTCTCTGTCCCTCCTCAGACCTGAAGGCTCTGCACACACAGCCCAGAGCTGCCCTTGGAGGCTGTTCTTGGTCACTGGCTCTGTGGCAGCATGTGCCTAGTGGCATAGGAAGAAGGAGGTATAGGAGTGAGCCCTGCACCTTCCCTTTCCATCCCTTGCTTACAACCAGGCAGAAGTTCGGGGGCACTCTTGGATGAGGGCTGGCAGCTGAGCCGGGCACTATCCAGGACTGTACTGCTCGTCATGCAGGGCCACCGCCAGAGTATGAAAAGAACGCCGTGGTTGCAATATCCAGAGCGATTCTGCTCCTCCCCCTGCACCTGGTACAGGGTCCTACAGTAGCCTATGTCGACTTTGCATTCCTTACTGTAACTGAGGCTGCTTTGAACTTCTAATCCCCCTGCCTCCACCACGGAGTGCTGGAATTACAGGTGTGCACCACCATGCCCGGTTTACATGGGGTCAGGGAGAGAAGCAGGCTCTCACAGTTGCTAAGTAAGCATGCTGCCAACGGAGCTGTATCCCCAGACCCGAGAGGGATTCTTGATGATGCTATCGCAGATGAGTGTGCCGAGGCCCAGGGTCGAGAAGAGACTTGCCCGGAATTACGCAGTGAATTCGCCACAGTCAGTACTCAAGCGGCTCCTGACTCTCTTCACTCTGTACCCCTCCCCCCACCCCCTATGGCTCACCACCCAGCCTACCCTCTGCCCAGTGCCCCTCCCCCACCCCCTGTGGCTCACCACCCAGCCTACCCTCTGCCCAGGAGCCTTGCAAGATGGGTCAGATTGTGAATAGGCCTCTCTGTGTGTGGTGGCAGGACTGTTCTGGGTGTGGAGGGTTCCTTAAAATGCAGCCCCATTACCAGCCTGCTGTCTGGGCTCCGGCCTGCTCCAGCTATTACCGCCTGTAATGGGATCGGCTGCTTGGGTTAAGTGTTCACATTAAATTAATACCTCCTCCGTGGAGACAATCAGCTGGCATTTAATTTGTGTTTCCTTCTGAGTGGTGGAGTGCAGCTGGGCAGCTCTAGTGGGCATGTCTAGTGTGGCAGTGTCCCAAAGAGGTGGTAAGGTGGGATGGTACCCGGAAGGCCCAGGCAGGCACAGGTGGGTGGAACATGGGAGTGCAGGGCTTCCTTCTGGCCAGTTGGCTTGAGGTCCCTGGCTGTCACCTTCACTGCCTATGTGCTCACAGTCTGGGGAGGAAGAAACGGAGAGGAAGAGCGAAGTGCCTCATGGGTTTGTGGCTCAGCCTGTAGCTTCCTGAGGCACGGGCTGGTGGTGCCAGGTTGTCAAGGTGCCCTACCCACCCCGCACCTCGCTCCCTCATCATTTCTGTATTCTGTTGTAAACCCAGAGGGGCTGTAGTACAGAACAGGTGTAGTGTAGAGTGAAGATCTAGACTCAGTCAAGGTTACTGAGCCCCTTTGGAGGGTGCAGAGAAGCCAGTGAGGATCTAGGTCTTCCCAGAAGAACCAGCCCTGGGTTGTGTGGCCCAAGACTCCCTGGTTGGTCCCTGCTGAAGCTCCTGTCTAGCACGGAAGGGCATTTGGCTGGGCCTCCGCTCTGCTGGAAGCCCCTTGTCTGCCCATACCCCGCCCTGCCACAAGGCATCAGGGGTCCTGCTACAGGGTAGTGGGATGAATTCCCTTTGTGAAGTAGAGAAGGCCAAGGCAGAACACGGGGAAGGAAGCTGCTGTTCACCCCCATCCAGGGCCAGGCCAGGCCCACGCTTGGCCCAGAATGAAGTTTTCCATGGCGGGCTCCAGCCCAGCCTCACCTGCGCCTGTTTCCTATCACCTGAGTGAGTTGGCCTGGGTGTGCCTGTTGCCAGGAGGGACCATTCTTGTTGTCACCTCTCCACCCCACCCTGAGGCTCCCGCCCAGCGCCCTTGCCTGCCTGGCCTGCTCTTGGAGGCAGACTGGGCTGAAATGCTGGTTATGATGCTCAGCCATGACTGGGGGCTGGAGTTTAGGACCTTCACCCTCCTCTTCCTCTACTTGCAGAGTGGTTCCCACAACTATCTTCAGAAATGGGGGGATGTTTTCCACTTTGCTGGTAGAAAACCAACACTCACAAAGGGTGATGAACTTGCCCAGGATCTCACAGCTGGGGGATGTGGGAGCAGGCGTTGGAATGTTACCAAACTTGGAGTCTTGGTCTATAACCGGAAGAAGCCAAGTTCATCCACCCGTTCTTGAGAAGTTGATTAAAACAGTCAAATTAATAGTGCAAGGAAGGAAGATGTATTCAGTATGGCCACATTGGGAAGAGGGACACTGACACCCAAGTCACTTTTGGGGATGCGAAATGAGGTGAAGTGTTTAAATAGCCATGTGTTTGAGCATCTGTCCAGTCTTGGACAGAGTGTGGTTCTGCCTCCCCACTGTTGTTTTTTTTTGTTTTTTGTTTTTTTGCTTTTTTTTTTTTTGTTATTGTTGTTTTTGAGACAGTGTTTCTCTGTGTAGCCCTGGCTATCCTGGAACTCACTCTGTAGACCAGGCTGGCCTCGAACTCAGAAATCCGCCTACCTCTGCCTCCCAAGTGCTGGGATCAAAGGCGTGTGCCACCACTGCCCAGCGGTTTTTTTTTGTTGTTGTTGTTGTTGTTGTTGTTGTTTTGTTTTTGACTCTCATTGGTTAAAACTGTGTGGAATCCTTTTCTAGGAGACAAGGTTCCCTTTTTCCTTAGGCCATTATGAGATTCCTGGGAGACATTCCACTTCATGAGGTCCATTGTTTCTGTAGTCTGATAGTGAAAACAGGGGGGGCATAATGTCTGAATGTCTTCATTTCTGCCAATGCTGCTTCTGTCTGTACAGTCTGGTGTCTCCAGGACGGACTCCCCTTGGGCCCCGGACGGACTCCCCATAGGCCCCGGGTTGTCTATGGTGCTCTCATTATTTGCAGGAGCTGCACCCACTTTCTTCTCGGGCCTCTGAGGCCTTCTCTGACTGCACAGGATATGAAAGACCCATGAGTCAGCCCCTCTGTCAGCGGCTTCAGATTGGGTTTCCGTTTCTCCGTAGCTAGACTTCGTGGGCTTCTTCCTGCTTCTGTGTGTCATTTTGAGCTCATGCAAGAGACAGAGCCACTGGCCTGGCAGTTAGGACTGGGCTGGCTTTAAAGCCGCCCCCTCCCCCTCAGTGGTCAGCGGAGATTTCTCATCTGTCACGTGGTCCTAGCGCTCACTGGCTCCTCAGGAATGCAGAGAGGCCACATCTGGCTGTGACGGGGCTGCCACCTCCCCCTCCAGCTGCCAGTCTACCACATGTGCGTCTTCCGCCGAGGTGGTGGCCGTGGGGCTTGGCTCTGGAGGCTGGCAGGGCTTCTTTGTGGAGTCATTTCCTCTCTCTGCATTGATTGTCTAACGTCCCTGCCTCCACTCCTGGCCTTGAAGGGTTGTAAGGAGTGGGAGGGGAAGGTTTCTCTTTCTCCTGCAGCCTTCCTGTCCTGGATGTGCTTTTGCCCCTCCCCCAGGAGGGATGCCTGAGCCTAGTGATAGAGAGAGCCTGGTTGTGCTGGGAATTTGGTTGTGGATTCCCCAGGCTGGGAGACAACGATAAGTCGCTGGGGCAGGGCTTAGGCCGAAGGGAGGGGCCTGAGTGTGAATCATTTCATTCATCCATCCCTCCATTCATCCCCTCTCCCATTCATCCATCCCCTCATTCTTCCCCTCTCCCATCCATCCACCCCATCCCACCTCCATTCACCTTCCTGCCCACTGATCCATCCACCTATTCATCTTCTGGCCCACCATCTAGCCCATCCGCTTCCATTCAATAAGGGTCAGCAAGATGGCTCAGCAGGGAAAGGCGCTTGCCACCAAGTCTGAGTTCAGTCCCAGCCCCCCACATGGTAGAGGAGAGAACTGATTCGCATTCTGTTCATTGAATATTCCACTCCTGCCAAGAAGGGATAGAGAGGCTGGCCTCCAGCTGTAGACTCAGCTCTCTCTTTGTAGAGGTCTCTTTTTTCTAATCCCTGCTTGCTTCATTTAGCCAGGGCCCAGGGTGCTCAGAGCAAGGTGAGGCTGCTGTCAGACGCTGGCATGGCGAAGAGGCCGGAGGTGGCCTCACTTAGAGCCTCATCGCTGCCCCTGGCTTCATGGGCCTGCAACCCTTAGGAAAGAGCTCTGAGCAGTGTAGATGTCCAGGCCACCTGGGAGGGCATATCCTGGTCCCTCAGTCTGTCTCAATCTGTGGTGTTCTGAGAGAGAAAAACCATTGTAGAGGTTGAAGCAGATGCAGTAGAGCAAAAATGACTTTTGGATCCGCCTGGGAGGAGGGAGAGGAGGAGGAAGAAGAGGAGGAAGAGGAGGAAGAGGAGGAGGGAGAGAGGAACAGGCTAACCCTTGCCTGGAGGCTAAGCATGCTTCTTCATCTTCAACATAGGAGCCATCCTTGGGGATCAAACACACCCAACACAGGAATACTCCCTCCTCTCCAGTTCTTGCATCTGACACACCATACTTAGAAGCTGGATGGATTGAGTGTCAGGTCAAAGTAGAACCAACCACCCTCCTACCCCACCGGTGGAGTCTTGAAGGTGACCCCAGCCCTTGTCTAGCTCAGAACCACACCTTGATAGGAGTCTAGGGAACAAAGGCTTTCAGGAAAGCATGTCCACCAAGCCCTGGCCCAAAGCTTTAAAGTGAGTGTCCCCTCCTGGTGGCAGGTGGCCCTGTGCCTTCCTGCTGCTCTGTCCCTAGTGTTTGCAGGTCTCCTCCCCAGCTAAGCCTCCCTCTGTGGGCAGCCCTGGACAGGGCCTGGATGATTCTGGGGAACTGATACTGAAACCTCAGTCAGCCACTCTGTTGACAAGATTTTGGTGAAACTGTGTCCTGGGGAAGATGTACCACCTGCCTGTCCCCTGGTAACCCGGCTGCCAGTGGCTGAAGGGCAGATATTTTCTGCACTGTCAACGTGGCAACCAGCTGTGCCAGGTTTTCCTGCTGCCACTCCTGGGAGGGACATCTCTTTGGGGCAGTGGGCTCAGGCTGCGCGACCAGCTGCTGCCCACATTCAGGGTCGGTCTTTCGTCTCCTACGGGACAAAGAACCAGCTGCGCACCTACTCCAGCTTTGGAAGTAAAAGGCTCAGGAAATCATTCCTGCAAACTCATTGTCAGGGTGCAGCCTGGGAAACATGATGGAAGTGAGTGCAGGGTCTAGGGTGAGAGGGAGGGGACCAGGAGGTGGAGAGCTGCATAGTGAGGATACAAAGTGTCCTCTGTAGGCTGGCAACACCTGGGAGCTGTCTGCAGACTTGCTGAGTTGGGTTTTATGTGGGGGCAAGGTGGCTGGGTGATTTGCCTGCAGGATCTAGGCTGAGCGAGGTTTGGGTCCCAGCACGCTATTACCAGCTGTGTGACTTTAGAAAAGTTACATCATCTCTCTGAAGCCCAGCTCCGTCTTCAGAGTAATTCTGGATAAAAACCTGAAAGGCTTAGTAATTCCTGTGAAAGCCAGGCTTAGTAATTCATGTGAAAGCCAACGAGGTGTGTCTGAGGGAATGTGTCTTGTATGGGAGACCCGGAAAACATCTACCAACAAAGAGATCAGGAAACATGCCTGGGTTGATAGGTAAGCCTGACTTTTGGCTTGGTGGGTAATCGGAGTTAAGGTTAGGGTTTGCTGCATTCCAGGGGTGCCTGGGGCACCAGGGGTGTGCCTTTCTCTCCTCAAGTTTTGCTTGGTTGCTCCTGGGTTTGGCATGAGAGGGCCTGGCTCCAGATGCCAGGGTGCAGCCAGTACCACACACTTGTGCCCGCTCTGTCCTCCTCCAGCAGAGCAGTGTGGCCAGGAATGATGATTCAGTCTGGACCTGTGTCCTGGGCTTTCTCCCCTGAGGGAGCACCAGATGTCCTGGGCTGCTGCTAGGGGTGAGTTGAGCCTGGCACCCCTTCTCTTCACAATGGTCCTCAATAGAGATGGCCTGGCTCTGGGGTCAGCCTCGACCCTGACACACCATGTAACCTTGAGCAAATGTAGTCTCTCTGTTTGGGGTTGGCGGGGAGGTCGTCTAGGGAGATGGCCCCATTCATGTGAGGCCCAGAGGTCCCCTCTGTGTCCTCTGTAGTTCCAGACTGGAGCTAAGGGCAGATATGGGCCCTGCTATGCAGTCAGTTAGGACGGAAGTGAACGCATGTCCTCTGGGAGCCTGGCAGGAAAGGCTTGTGTGGCGAGGGGAGGAATTTTCTTCCATGTGTGCAAACAGTATCCATTTTCTCTTGTTTCCAAAAGCTGATGACGTAACCAGCCCTTCATCTAGTCCTCCCCTCTGGCCTATTTTTAGCCGGGCCCCACAGCATCTTGAGAGACTTCAGACTTCCTTGCTCAGCTACCATGTAGGGAGGGTAGCATGGAATGAGGAAAGACAGAAGCCTGTCTGTTTGTCCCATGGTGGAAGAGGGCAGGCATAGGCTGCCAGCTCCTCCAGGCAGGGAGCAGACCTTAGCGGGTGCTTAACCTTGGAGGTGGAGTCCCGGCTCCCCCTGCCCTTCCCACACATGGGTAAGGCCAAAGCTTTGTTTATCTGCGGGAGGCACAGGGAAAATGGCGATATGCATACCCCACACTGCTGGAGGCCTGAGTTGCCTTATGTAAACTTCTCTAGGGAGAACTGGTGACTTACCTTTGTTAGTATCCCCCTAATTGGCACAGCTTCCCGAAGCTGTCCCTCCCTATATTGCGTGGTTAATGTTGGGGTACACCTCAAATCCTTTGTGCTTAGTTCCTGTCTTTTCCTCTTCAGCTTCAACCGATGTCAGAGGGGGTAAAGTTCTCTACTTAGGGTCTGGCGTACGAGAAACACTGCAGTAGTGTTTCTTGCCTATGGATTAGGTGTGTGCCTTTAGGCAGAATATTTAACCACTGAGCTCAGGCCCCACATCTATAAGACTGTAATACCCGCACCGGCCTGTAGGGTGTGCTGCAGAACACACAGCCTTCGTAACACAGCCCGGCCAGCAGTTTGTACGGAGGGGGCACGTGACCCCCACAGTACCATGCTTGTGCCTCAAAGGTAGCGTTTGCCGCCACCTGGCCTTGTGATTAGCAATGGCCCACTGTCATGTTGCTCCTCCTTCCTCTATGCTGGGAGCTCCTTGAGGAGAGACCAAGTTTTCTGAGGCATCTCTCTGCCCTGTGAGGAGGATGAGGGTGGGAACTGGGGGCTGCCTGGCAGCAGCAGGTCCTCTGACCACTTGTCCTTCTTGGCTGTTGCAGATGGGAGGAAGAGCTGGCCAAACGCATGAACCTTCAGACCATGGTGGACACACTGCAGGAGGTAAGGTTTCGCTGGGTTCCCAGCCAGAGCGCTTTGCAGGTTAACTGTGGGGCCTGATGGGAAAAGCTGGGCAGAGAGACCTAGCATAGCCTCTGCTCTCCTCTCTCTCAGCCAAGCATTGCAGGGCAGAAGAGCTAGGGACAAGTCCGGGCCTTCGGATGACTAGGGCCAGCTACTTCTCTCTCCTGCCTCTCCACTCCTCACCTGCTACTTGCAATAAGCGGTCCTCAGGTCCTTTGACCTTCCAACTGCAAGTTCCTCCAGTTAGGACTGATGTCTTGGTGAGAGAACTGAGAACAGTGGGATCCGCCAGCCCGAGACCTGAGGGCTCTCCTGTTGTTGCTCGCTCTGGCGTCTCTGCACTCGGGGCTGCCTAACTCGCATGCTTAGAGGGAAACTTTATCCTCTGCAGCAAGCTTTATCCTCTGCCTCTTTTCCTTTCTTCTTTCCTCTGTCATGTGGTCAAAACCAGCAACAACAAGAAAAGGCAAAATAGACATAGTTTAATTCTTTTTTTACAACTAGGTGTGGCAACTCACATCTATAATTACTTGAGAGGTGGAGGCAGGAGGATGAGGGATTCAAGGCCAGCCTGGGATGCATAGTGAGTTCCAGGTAGCTTGGGTTTCATGAGACCCTAACTCAACAAAACAAAACTGTTTTTTTTAAAACAAACAAACAAACAAACAAAAACCTGTTTTTTTTTAAAGTTGGATTAGAGGTGTGTCTCAGTGGCTGAGTACTTTTCCTGTCTTGTGCGCAGCTCCAAGTTTGATCTCTAGCACTGAGAAAAATTAAAAATTAGAATTAATTAGTAATTAACAATTAAACTTACTATCTAGGTGGTGGTGGCACATACCATTAGTCCTAGCTCTTGGGAGGCAGAGGCAGGCAGATTTTGAGTTTGAGGCCAGACTGGTCTACTGAGCAAGTTCCAGGACAACCAAGGCTACACAGAGAAATTATGTCTTGAAAAACCAAATAAATAAATGAATAAATAAAATTACTCTGTTTTCTTACTTATTTTTCACTTTCTAATGAAATTGAGAGGCATGGGTCAGTTGGTAGAATGCTTGACTAGCACACACAAAGTCCTGGGTTCCCAGAGTAAACAGGGTTGGGGCATACCTGTAACCCCAGCATTTGAGTTGTACAGGAAGATCAGTTCAAGGTTGAGCCAGGCATAGTGGCATACGCCTTTAATCCCCACACTTGAGGGGCAGAGGCAGACAGATCTCTGAGTTTGAGGCCAGCCTGGTCTACATAGGTCCAGGACAGCCAGGGCTACACAGAGAAACCAAACAACAACAGCAGCAAAAGAAGTTTAAAGTCATGCTCAGATCTATAAAGATTTCGGTGTCTGCCCCGCCCCCCCCAAGTTTGGTCCCGTCCTTCCAATTATTAGAAAGAAGTCAATGTCCTTTCTTTCTTTTTTCTTTTTAACATTCACAGTCAGATGCTGGCAAAGTCCATGAAATCACAAAGGATCAAAATTATTTATCCGCAGTTCCACCTTCTGCTGTATCAGTTTTATGTGTGACCAGCCTTTTCTGCACAGACATACCCACATCCTAAGGCACACCTTGGGATGCCCATGTTAGACTGACAGACACAAAGTTTCAAGGCCAAGGTTGGTCAGGCGTAGGCACCTGATAGGGTTGGGGTTGACCTTGTAGCTTTTGAAGACTGGCCTTAAGCTCATCCTGCTGCCCATTTTCCTTTGTCATAAGTGACCCCCTGAAGTGCCACCAACACCAGAACACTGAGGCATAGCTTAGTTAGACATCTGCTGTCCAGGGCTCTGGGCCAGGGGGTCCATCCTCTCCTCCCTTTAAAACCTGCCTCTCTCGTCCATCCGTCCGCAGGCGGCACAGGAAGCGGAGGCCATCCAGGAGGAGATGAACGAGAAGATCGAGCGGCTCAAGGCAGAGCTGGTGGTGTTCAAAGGGCTCATGAGTGACGTAAGTGGTGTGGCCATCACCCTAGGCATCGCGACCTCCCTTTACTCATCATGCCAAACGCTTCATTCACTCCGAGGCTCGAGCTCGGCTTATAGTTACAGTCGTGGCTGGCTGGTTTGTTCTGATGAGGGATGGATGCATCGGGACCAGGAGCCTCCCCGCCCTCCCGACATTGCTTCCCTGTGTCTGAATAGAGTCGCTTTAACCCGCTGCTTAACCCATTGCCGTCCTTGGGGCCCTGACATCTGTATTTGTGGCTCGATTCCCCCCAGCTCGCCACGTGGCGACTGTGGTGTCTGCAGAACATAGGTGACCGAATGGTCTTGGCTGTGCTAACCCAAGAGACTTCAGGCTCAGGGCATCCTCCTGTAGGGTGTCCTTGTTAAGTTGGGAAGGGCTGGTATGTATGTCTTCTTGGCCATCTGGGGGCCCCTCTGAGTGATCAACCATGGGTGGAAATGTCTGTTAGCAGCATAGGCTTCCTCCACTCTGGGACCTGAGTTTCTTGCCATCTTCAGGCAGTGGGTGGTCTGCCAGGAGAGCCCTCCGAAAGGAGGAGACTGAACTAGATGACTCGGCCTGGCTTGGCACCTGACTTTCTGGGACATGCAGCTGAGTGTGGTTAGAAGAAGCCGTGGGGCCTAGGCGGAGGCCACCTGGCTTCCCTACACTTGGGTGCAGAGGGAGCCTTTGCTCTTTCTGTGTGACCCTGCTGTTTGTCATCTGTGGCAGGGGAGAGGGAGGGGGAGAGAGGGAGGGGGGGAGAAAGAGAGAGAGAGAGAAAAAGAGAGAGGGGGGAGAGAGAAAGGGAGGGAGGGAGAGAGGGAGGGGGAAAAGAGATGGGGAGAGAAAGAGGGAGAGAGAGAGGGAGGGAGAGAAAGAGGGAGAGAGAGAAAGAGAGGAAGAGGGGGAGAGAGAGAGAGAGAGAGGGGGAGAGAGAAAGGGAGAGAAAGAGAGAGAGAAAGAGAAATAAAAAGGGAGAGAGAAAGAGAGGGAGAGAAAGAAAGAGAGAAAGAGGGAGAGAGGGAGAGAGAAAGAGAGAGAGGGAGAGAGAGACAGAGAGAGAAAAAGAAAGGGGGAGAGAGGGAGAGAGACAAAGAGAGAAAGAGAAAGAGAGAGAACAAGGGAAAGAGAGAGAGAGAGGGAGAGGGAAAGAGAGACAGACAGACAGACAGAGAGAGAGGGAGAGAGGGTGCTGCTGAGGCAGGCATGCTGTGGGGAACAGTGGGGCATGAGGATGGGATGAGAAGGGGAGTGATGTGTGTGGGTGTGTACATGCACATACGTACGCACAAAGGAACTAAAGCCAAGGCCTTGGCCTAATGAGCGGCACCGCAGCCTTGGAAGGATGTTTTTCAACAGTCACAGTGGTCTTGCTTGTCCTTCGCTCAAACTAAACCAACATTGCTGTGCCCTGCAGCACTGAGTGGGACCAGCACACATGGCCTCACATCTTCCCTCCTGAAGTCCCCATGTCCCTTCCTACCCTGAGCAGTGCCCACCAACCCTCTCCAACCCTCAGGAAGGGCTCAACATGCTCCCCAACCAACTCCAGGGGCTGCCTGACCCCTAGGGTTCTCCTTACTCCTCTGATGGACCCTCATGCTTGCCCTGCCCTCGCTCATGTAACCCTGCTGTCCTCTAGGGGCTACCTGACCCCTAGGGCTCTCCCTACTCCTCTGATGGACCCTCACGCTTGCCCCGTCCCTCGCTCATGTAACCCTGCTGTCCTCCCTGCAGCCCATGACAGACCTGGACACAAAGATCCAAGAAAAGGCTATGAAGGTGGACATGGACATCTGCCGCCGAATCGATATCACGGCCAAGCTGTGCGATGTCGCACAGCAGCGGAACTCGGAAGACGTGTCCAAGATCTTCCAGGTGACCAGGGCCGGCCCCGCTCACCTGTCTCCACCCCAAACCTCTTAGAACAGCCCTGAGCTCCACCACACCCTGTCAGCTCTTTTTTCCCTCCACATCTTGCTCACCCCAATCCTGAGAGTCCCCTGACTTTCCCTAGGGAAACACAACTTGGGGATTTGTAGTTATAGCTGAGGAGACAGAGGCCTGGAAGGACAGGCTGAGAAAGGACATGGTAAATCCACTGCCCCCTGCCCCCCTAGGACATGTTCTTAGGTCTACTCCATACCCATTGCTTCTCATGCAGCCTCTTTCTCTGAGATTCCACATTTTCCCCATAGCAGAGCAGCCCTGACAGTTGGGACCAATGGGCAGTTCTGGAGAGGGACAGGGTGTGGTACTGTTAACACAGGGTGCGTGTCATTCTCAGAAGTCTTGGGTCATAGTTTGGCTTGTGCTTTGGCCCAGGGCAGTGCAGTGTGTTGTTGCTTTCTGTGTGTGACTCTGGACATAGCTGCAGGAGGTTGGGGCCTACCCCAGGCCTTTCTCCATCTCATGCTTTCTTGCTGGGGACTGATCCATCAGGGGAGCTACGCAGCCCTCATTTGCACAGGTCTTTTCTGCTTGGAGCAGAGCTTGGTGAACCCTCCATGCCTCTGCACGTGAGAGGAAGGTTCTAGAAGCATGCAGCTCTTTTGACCTTTGTCAGGGTTTCTTGGTCTCTCCGGCTGGCTTTGAGATATCTCAGGTGATGGTGTCCTCACCTGGCCTATCTTTGTTCCAAATCATGGGGCTGCTTTAATGGTGATAGGTGAGCTGAGCTGACCCAGTCACCGGGCAGGACTTGGTCCTTGTGTCTGTGTTCTCCACCCTGCATGCCTCACGCCTCACGCTTCCTGCTAATGCTGCCTGCTTTGTAGAGGACCTATGCAACTCCCTGCGGTGGTGGCTGGTCCCAGCCATATCCATCCACTCCTCGGGACAGTGGTCCCCTCCCTCCCAGACTTATCCTTCTTCACCCCTGCCAGGCACCCCCGTTACCTTGGTCTCTTCCTTCCCCGTCCAGGTGGTCCCTAAGAAGAAAGATCGTAAGGTGGCTTCGGATGATGACATCTCTGAGCAGGACGGGGAGGTGACTCGGTTCTCAGATGAGGAGGTCGGCTCCATGAACATCACTGATGAGATGAAGCGCATGTTCAACCAGCTGTGAGTACTCAAGTTGCCCAGCCAGGGGACAGACATATCAGTGGCTGGGCTGAGACGAGTCATATGTTCTGGAAGAGTTTGGATTCTGTGTGTGTGTGTGTGTGTGTGTGTGCCAGCGATCAGTAGTGTGTGCCATTTCTCAGGCACTATTCACCATGTTTCTTGGAGTCAGGATATCTCATTGGTTTGGCACTTATTGGTTAGGTTAGGTTGGCTGGCCATCTAGCCCCAGGGTTCTGCCTGTATTCCTCCCCAGTGCTGGGATTACAAGGGCACCACACAAGACCAGGCTGGCCTTGAACTCACAGATCCACCTGCCTCTGCTTCCTGAGTGCTGGAACGAAACGCATGTGCCACCACCACCCAGCCCATGGCTGGCTTTTGAGCGTGTGTGCTGGAGATTGAACTAAAGCCTCACCCTTGCAAGACAAGCATGCCACTCACTGAGCCACGTTTCCAGCCCCCAGATTCTTTTTTTAAAATGTATTTATTTATCTTAAAATTTTATGCCTATTTTTGTTGTATGAATGTTTTGCCTGCATGTATGTCCGTTTGCCACGTGTGTGTCTGCTTTCTGTGGAGGTCAAAAGAAGGCATCAGATCCCCTGGGACAGGAGTTACAGAAGGCTGTGAGCTACTGTGTGGATGCTGGGAATCAAACCCAGGTCTTCTGCAAGAGCAGCCAATGCTCTTAACTGCTGAGCCATCTTTCCGGCCCCTGTTTTATTATTTTTTTAAATTTATGTGTATGGGTGCTTTGCCTGCATGTATGTTTGTGGACTATGTGTGTTCCTGGTTTCTTTGGAAGGCTGAAGAGGACATTAGATCCCCAAGGACTGGAGTTAGAGTTATGAGCCACCATGAGGGTTCAAACCTGGATCCTTTAAAAGAGCACCCAGTGCTCTTAATGATTGAGCCATCTTTCCAACCACTAGATTTTTTTTTTCTTAGCAGAGTTTCTCTGTGTAGCCCTGGCTGTCCTGGAACTCACTATGTAGACCAGGCTGATATCAGACTCAGAGAAACACCTGCCTGTGCCTCTTGAGTACAGGGATTAAAGGCGTGCGTTACCAGCTGCCATCCCCACCACAGGGCTGAATTTGCTGTAAACAGAGTTTGGGAGGCTTTCTCTGCACCATCCATGGCTGGGTATTTAGTGCCTGCTGTATTTGGAAGCATACCCATGATCCTTTATGTCTCCTGCTGCTCCCTCTGTCCTGTGAAACACTCCCACCCAGACAGGATTGTTCTTCCTCACCCAAGAGATGAAAAGGCCGGTCTGTCTTCTCCCTTTGTATGTAGAGTCTGCCTGATGATGTCATGTGTCCAGGAAAGGCCAGTGGCATGATGTCACCTTGGTAGGCTGTTCCCAGCCGTGCATCACACACACCCATCTTCTAGTCTCTCTTGAAGGGCTGGTGAGCGGACCCACGCATGGCTCATGGCAAGAGTCTTGATAGTCACCAAGAGTCCTCCATGAAATGACACTTGGCTGCTGCCAGACCTAAGCTAAGCAGACGGGGTCATTGTTAACCTTTTGAAGGCTCTGAGGAGGCTCAGTCCTATATGACAGAGTTGGGACTCAGACCACAACCTGTCACTCACTAGCACTCCCTCACCAGGAGGTTCGGGCTGAGTGACAGAGTTTAGCCTGAGTGTAGAGCTGAGAGTACAGTTGCCAGAGGCAGCTGGTTCCAAAGCCCTAGGAAGGTGTGTGTGTATGTGTGTGTATGTGTGCACATGCTGTCTGTGTGTGTGTGTGTGTATGCTGTCTGTATGTATTGTCTGTGTGTGTCTGTGTGTGCGTGTGCTGGTGTGTGTGCTGTCTATGTGTGTGTGTGTATTGTCTGTATGTACTGTCTGTGTGTGTCTGTGTGCACACATGTTGTCTGTGTGTGTGTGTGTGTGTGTGCTGTCTATGTGTCTGTGTGTGTATATGCACACATGCTTTTGTATGTGTGTGCTGTCTGTGTGTGTGTGCATGCATCTGTATGTATGTATGTGTGCTGTCTGTATGTACTGTCTGTGTGTGTCTGTGTGTGTGTGCTGGTATGTGTGCTGTCTATGTGTATATGCGTGCATGCTTTTGTATGTGTGTGTGTATGTGTGTGTATATATGTGTGCATGCATCTGTATGTGTGTGTGCTGGTCTGTGTGTGTGTGCTATGTGTGCTATGTGTGTGCACACATGCTGTCTGTATGTGTGTGTCTACTGTGTGTGTGTGTGTATGCATGCATGCTTCTGTATGTGTGTTTGTGCTGTGTCTGTGTGTGTGTATGTCTCTGTGTGTGCATGCTGTCTGTGTGCAGGCTCAGCCATGTCACATTGGTAGCTTAGACTTTGTCATTGTAAGAAATTGACACACGCCACCCTTTAGGCCACCTTTCCAAGCCATAGAGAGAACTGGTGTGCCAGAACCCATTGGCTGTATCGCCTGGGTGGCACTGCGGCCTTGGCCTACTTGGTGCTTTGTTCTGAACCCTGATCCATTTTTAACTTGAATACACATGGTACCCCAAGGTGGGGTGGGGTGAGGACACTGGGCGAGTCAAGGGCAGGACTGGGAGCCCCATACTCTCAGGCACCTGGACTCTTGAAAGCTCAGCTTGGTCACCGCTGGCAGCATCTAATGATCAGGCCACCAGCTCTTTGAGCCCCACATGAGGGAAGCAGTTCAGAGGCACACAGTAGGGCAGAGCCCACATACGTGGTTCAGTGTTTGTCTCCTTAGTCACCTTCCTGCTTGGAAGAGCTGTCTGTCTTCTGTCTGCTGCCCCACTGTTCCTGCCTGCTGGATCTTTGGCTTTAGTTAGGTGCTCAGGACAAGCAGGGTGGAGCTGGGTGTTCTTCCCTCAGACAGACCCGAGACGAGGCTGGACATTTGCTATCGATTATGCCAAGGACGCACCTTGTCCCTTGGTTCATCTTTCAGCTTGAATGTCCCTCCAGATCTCATGTTCTCATTTCTGCTGACAAGAGGGCATTCCCCCACCCCCACCCCTTTTGGTTTTGTTTTTGAGAGGGGGGCTTGTGTAGCCCAGGCTAGCCTCAAGCTTGCTATGTAGTCTAGAATGACCTTGAACTTCTGACCTTCCTGACTCCACCCCTTGAATACTAGGACCCATGCCTGGTTTATGCAGTGCTGGGGAATCAAACCCAGCCCCCCACCCCACCCCCATTGGTGATAGGCAAGCACTCTCTCAACTGAGCTGCATCCCCAGGCTTTTGAAAAGAAATGTGGCCTGGGTCCAGGGTTTCCCAATGTTGCGCTGGGAATTCCTGAGCCTGAATCATTCTTTGATGTGCAGACACCCCCAAATCTCCTTCATTTTGTTGAATAAAAGGGCTCCTCAGAAGAAATCAATTATCTGTGTTTTCATGAAGTCCCCAGGGAATCGTTAATCTGGTCAGAAAGGAGGTGCAGAGCAGAGGTACCCATCCAGTGAGCTGAGTCGGGGGCACCTTTGGCGAGGGCTCCCTCTTGGGTGTGCAAATAGTGTTCAGTTATGAGCAATGGAGAAGTGATCCCTCGTGTGGTGGGCACCAGAGCGTTGACAGGGTTCAGTGTCTAATTAGATTTGACTGGCTTTAAAGTTGCCTAAGTAAAAAAAAACAAAACAAAAAAACCTTTGATCATCCCCTACCCCTATTCTGTTCCTCTAGCTGGTGTTAGCAACTAATTTAGTGTCTTGTTTAGCTCCCACCTGGTATTTCCATGAGCCTGTGGCCCAGACTGGTGGTTACTCCTACCCCTACTCCCACCCCACCCCACCCCACCCCCAGCCAGGTTTAGTGAGGCCTTTGAATGACACACCCGTGTCAGAACACTGTTTTTTGTTTTGATCCAAATCAGTAGCTTGGGCTTCGGACTAAGGCTGAGAGAATTTTCAACATCCTTCTAAAGTCCCTGGGTGAGGGTGGGGGCTCTTTCCGTTTCTGCTCTCATCCATCTTCCTGTCTGTTCTGGCTAGCCATCCCCCAGCAGGGCTTTCCTTCAGATCTCAGACGCTGAAAAGGAAGTGCAGTCAGTAGTGGACTACAGGATGTGCTGATGGATGGACCCTGGAGGCTCAGAATCACCTCCTTCTCCAATAAACCCCTCCAAGCTTATTTCCTGACTCACGGGCGCTACCTAGAGGCTGCTATAAGAATTGCTATGGGCAAGGGAACAAGCTTGGCCTACCTCTAGGGGGGCGCTCTAGAAATCAGAAATCCTTCAGCGTCGCTGTCTTTTGGCCCCCAACTCATACCTTTGTTGAATGAGGTAGAGCAGAGTTATGAAAGAGCCAAGAAAGAATGGCGAATGGGGAGGAATAGTCAATGGGAGAATCCCTAAGTTGAAGTCCTGTGCCACTAATGTAAACTCAGAGCCCAAGGGCTGCAGAGATGGCTCAGCGGTTAAGGCTGTTCTTCCATAGGACCTGGGTTCAATTCCCAGCACATACATGACTGGTCACAACTGTCTATAACTCTAGTTCCAGGGACCTGATACCTTCACATACAGGATACAAGCAGGCAGAACGCTAATATGCCTAAAATAAAAATAAGTTAATCGTAAAAAAAGAAGGAAGGAAGGAGGGAGGGAAGAAGGAAGGAAGGAAGGGAGGGAGGAAGGAATGAAGGAAGGAACCCTCAGATCCTGGCATTGTGGCCCAAGCCTAAAATCTCAGGATTGTTTTGTGATTTTTGCTTGTTTTGAGACACGATTCCTCCATAGCCCTGAGTAGCCTAGAACTTGCTATGTAGGCCAGGCTGGCCTGGAACTCTCAAGAGATCTACCTGCCTCTGCCTCCTGAGTGCTAGGATTAAAGGCCTGCACCACCACATCTAGCAGATACAATAGTTTTTCAGACGCCCCCAGCTGGAGTAATCTATGTGTATCTTAGGAGCCAGTCCTGGGCAAACCACACATAACTACTCTTGTTCCTCCCATTCTAGCTGGAAAGACTCCAAAAGTTACTTGGATTTTTTTCCCCTGGTTTTATGAGACAGGGTTTCTCTGTGTAGCCCTGGCTGTCCTGAAACTCACTCTGTAGACCAGGCTATCCTCGAACTCAGAAATCCACCTGCCTCTGCCTCCCAAGTGCTGAGATTAAAGGCGTGCACCACCACCACCCGGCTGGATTTTTTATTTAAATGCAGTGTTAGCATATATCCATGCAGAAGGACACCCAGTCTTCCCAGAGTCTCAGTTTGCTGACCTGTAAAATGAAACTAATAAATACACTACCCTCCAGGTTTGAGCCTGGTCTTAATTGGCTTCAAAAGTTATAGGGAACCAGCAGATCTGGATCGAAGTCCTTCCTCTGCAACACAGTAGTAGTGGCTTTGGGCAAGTGTGTTTCCTCCTGAGCTGTGTTCTCCTCATCTGCAAGATGTCAGGAGTGTGGCTACATTTGCCTTACTCAGCATGGGGGCAGGGCAACCATTCTTCTTTTGACCAGAAGCATGTCTAAAGGATACATGTACACACACACACACACACACACACACACACACACACACAGAGAGAGAGAGAGAGAGAGAGAGAGAGAGAGAGATTTTGAGGTTGTTTTAAGAGTTATTTATTTATTTTACACATATGAGTACATTGTCGCTGTCTTCAGACACACCAGAAGAGGATTGTGAGCCATCACATCATTGTTGGGAATTGAGCTCAGGACCTCTGGAAGAGCAGTCAGTGCCCTTAACCACTGAGCCATCTTTGCAGCTGCTTTGACGGGATTAGAAAAAAGACTTATTGATGCGTATGAGTGCTTTGCTGGCATGTGTGTCTGTGCCCTATGTGCAAGGAGTGCCCGTGGAGTCCAGGGGAGGTTGGGGCCTTGGAAGCAGTGTTAGCAGTTTTAGCTGCCGTGTGGATGCTGGGAACAAACAGATCTCCAGTCCTCTGCAAGAGCATCGAGTGCTCTCCATGGCCTAGCCTTCTCTCTAGCCCTCAGGAATTTTGAGACAAGGTTTTATACCATAGTTCAAGTTGATTGGAACTCACTATATAGCCCAGGCTGGCCTTGAAAGTGACCCTCCTGTCTCATGCCCCTGAATTCTTGGGTTGCACACAAGTACCACTCCCCTCTTAATCTAAAACCAGACTTTTAATTGCACAGACACACTCTGTTCTGAAAGACTAAGGCTCTTTTGGGGTAAGGCAATTGACCCTTTGCCTACCACCCATTTTTTTTGAGATCTCCTACAGCTGCACACCACTGGGGAAGGTCCCCCTCTCTCTCCTCTTACACACCCCAGGGGCCTGGCTTCTGTTCAGTCATGCCCTCTGATGTCACCCCTAGGCGGGAGACCTTTGATTTTGATGACGACTGTGACAGCCTGACGTGGGAAGAGAATGAAGACACACTGCTGCTATGGGAGGATTTTACCAACTGTAACCCAACCATTGACCTGCAGGGCGAGGTGAGCCCAAGGCCTGCCTTCTCTAGGGGTGCCTCTCTCACAGGATCCCTCATCCTTGCCTTCCCATGCAGCCTTTGATCACCAGCTAAACTATCCCTTCTGTGTCCCCAGCAAGAAGAAAACTTGGGCAACTTGATCCATGAGACTGAATCCTTCTTCAAGACGAGAGACAAGGAGTACCAGGAGACTATAGGCCAGATTGAGGTAAGCACTCAAGCCATGGAGCCTGCTATGGAGTCTCCCAGGGGTCGCATAGTTGAGATCCTGGATGCTCATGGAAATGCAGGCTTGCAAAATGGGGCAAGTCAGGGTCAGAAGTCAGAAGCCTAGCATTGCAAACCTGTTCTTATTAGGGTATTGGTTTCCTCGTCTGTAAAGTCAGGCAGTGATTCCTGCCTCCTCTAAAGAGGCTCAGGCAGGAGAGTGCCAATAACAGGCCTACTGGATACCTAGCATCATTTGGCATCCCTCAGCTGTGGTCATCCTTACTTCCTCCTCTGCTATAGGAACCAGGTACCCATACAGAGGAGGAAATCATGTCCAAAGAGGCCAGGTCACTTGTCCACAGTTTCCCAGTTAGGAGGCAACATTCACACCAGTGTGCTTGCTTGGCCACCACTATACAAGAGTTAATGTTCCCCCTGTGTTGGAGAAGTCCAGAGTTCTCTCTCCTCCTTCCTTGTGTCATAGCACAGGATCAGAGACACAAACAGTTTCCTTTTCCAGTCCATTGCAAGTTCCCCAGAGATGCTGAGTATACAAAAGTCCCCGGAATCAGATGAGGCTTAGCTGGACAGACCTCTCTGGGGTTGCTAAGCAACCATTCTCCCTTTGACCAGAAGCACCTCTAAAGAATATTGACTGGTGTGCAAAGAATAAGGAAGGTATACCATAAGGCAGGGCCTGGATGAAGCCACCACCAACGGATAGAGGAGGGTGCTTACTGCGGGCGGTAACCTGAGGTGAGCTGTCCCCCTCATCACGTTTATTCGTCATTGACTCCTTCCAGCTGGAGCTGGCCACAGCCAAGAGCGACATGAACCGGCACTTGCATGAGTATATGGAGATGTGCAGCATGAAGCGAGGCCTGGATGTGCAGATGGAGACCTGCCGTAGGCTCATCAAAGGATCTGCAGACAGGTGCGGCTCTGCGCATGCGCATGAGCCCCAGGGCTTCCATGGTGGGTGGGGGCTTTACAGAGACATTCGGGGCTGCCTCTCGAAGCTTCACTACATTTTAATTTTTTCCGATTCTCTGTCCGTCCTCCCATCCATCCATCCATCCGTCCACCTACCCTCCAAGCCCCGAGCATGAGCATACCTACTATGTGCTAGGTGACTAATATACCTAATCTCACAGAGCTTCTAAAACAAACAAACAAACAAACAACAACAACAACAAACCCAAATAATACCACCACCACCGATCAGTTCAACAGAGAGTTGTCAAAGGCCCGCTGTGTGCAAGACGATCTGAGTGTTCTATTGCTGCGATGAACACTATGACCGAAACCAAGCTGGGGAGCAAAGGGTTTACTTGGCATACACTTCCACAATGTAGTCTGTTGTTGAGGGAAGTCATGGAGGAATCTGGAGCCAGGAAATGGTGCAGAGGCTATGGAGGACAGCTGTTTACTAGTTTGCTCTCCACGGCTTGCTCAGCCGGCTCTTGTATACCGTCCAGGAGCACCTGTCCAGGGGTGCCATCCCCCGCAGTGGGCTGAGATCTGTCTGACATCGTTCATTAATTAAGACTGAAGGCCAGTCTGATGGAGGCGTTGTCTTTACTGAGCTTCCTTCTCCCCAGTTTCCTGGGGTTTTTAGTGGTCACCACTTTTTGTGCTCAGACCGGGAATGATGGCAGGTTACCGAATGAATACCCACGACCCCCACTCTCATCCCCACCCCTCCCCCACACTCCCAAAGAGAAGCCACATGCTACAGTAAGCAGTGTCTAGGGCAGAGGTCCCAAGGGAACGCCAGGACTGGGGGAAAGTGTGCCTTTGCAGGGGCCCCTCAGGGTAGATTCCACTTTGTTGTTGCTGAGAGTGGAGCCCAGAGTCTTGTGCATACAATGTTTTGCTCACCCAGACCCTTAGGATAAGTTTTTTATAACAGGTGTGACTACCCCGAGCTCCTGGCCCTCGGCTGTTAGGGCCCCAAGGCAACTCTCTGAAAGGCTCTCGTTTCTTCCACCCTATGCAGGAATTCACCGTCCCCTAGCTCTGTGGCTAGCAGTGACTCAGGAAGTACAGATGAGATCCAGGACGACCTGGAGCGGGAGGCGGATGTGGAGCCCATGGTCAGCTGATGACGGAGGCCCGACGCTCCTGGTGGACTTGGTGATGGAGCCCAGCCTCTACTCCCCACTGAGCCATGAGGGCTCCTCAACTTGGGCTCCAGTCCTCGACACACAGACTTCTGTCCTCCCTTCTCCGGAGGCCCAGCGGGACCGCTGCTTCCTTCCTTCCTCCACCACCCACCCATGGAATGGTGCTGTCGATTTTTCTATTGTTCCCCCACCCCTACACACCACAAACGCAGACTTCTGTGCGTCGATGCAGTGCAACTGTGCCTTCTCCCTTAAGCTGAGCCACTTTGAGCTCCAAAGAATTCTTCCTAGCAGGTGTTTTTTATACAAAACTCTAAGGTGAGGGTGGGACCTAGGGGCGTGGTATCTTTTGGTTTTCTCCCTCCCACCTGCTCCTCTGATTGGACATGAGCTTTGCTCCCTCCCTCTGTCCCAAGATGACTTGCGGCGGTCTACCTTCCCGAGGAAGGAGACTAGTTACCTCCGTCCAGATCTGGGTGAGGAGGCGTTCTCAATGCTTTCTCACCCAGTGAAAGAGCGCGGTGGATGGAAGTGGAGGGAGGGAAGACCAATTTTTTTCTTCTTCTTTTGGATCTAGTGGCAATGAGTCGGGGAAAGGCACTGTGGGGGAAGGAAGAACCTCACTGTGTTTAAACTATGCAAAAAAAAAAAAAATCCAAATGCAGCTTGCCTTATATCATTGGGGAAGGCAGGCCCTCTCCTAGACTTCTGGGAACTGGGGGGGAGGCCACGGTTAGTATGAGACCCTCATAGCCTCTGAGGGTGAGCGGTGGATTTGGGGGTGACCCCAGTCAGACTGCTAGTGAGGCCTGCCTGCATTCTGCAAGCCGGCCCGCTGGGCTGTTGGCTTTCTTGGGGACCTCTGTGGGGTGGGGTGGGTGGGGTGGTGGTCTTTTATTCTCCTGATGACTTGATGTTCTTTCCCGCCTCTCCAGTCACCTGCCGGGTTCCACGGTTGTAATTTCTCTGTGAGAAAGTATGAATGGGCCAGGCCTGCTACCTACTCTGCCCTCCACGGCACTGTCTTGGTCCTCCGTTGTCCCTCAGGCTGGGGAGGACAAAAAGCCTTGTGAGGGAATGGGGGGGCAGGTGACAAGGCTGCTGGCGGCGGTGGCCGGAGAGAAGCTTCAAGTGAGGACCGTCTTCATTCATAAGCGCTTTCCATACCCATTTGTCTGGATGCCGAGCCAATGATTCCCCAAGGCTCCACCGGGCCTGAGTTAAGGGGTCATAAGATAGGGCATCCGTCTAGTCTCAGCTGGCGACACGCCTAGCAACGATCAGGTTTTGTTTTTATTTCTTTCCTTATTTTTATTTTTATTTTTCTATGTGTGTCTACTTTAGTGGTTTTGATGGCCTATGTTGTTTTTATTGACCCAGCGGCTCCCCCTGGAGGTCAAAGGAACAAATTGTCCCCAGGGATCAGAACCCATGGCCCTCTGAGGCCTGTGTGGTAAAGGGCAGAGGACTCCGGAGCCATAGTGGTACCCGATCCTCCTCTGCATCCCTCTGTGTCTCTCTGGGTGGTTCCATAATCTGTTTTGCATTTAGGACCAGTGTACATAGTAGGCTTGTGTATGGATAGAGAGGTGAGAGAATGTATTTGTTGGTGACTGATGTAACTTATCAGAACTTGGTGGCCTTTCTCATGTGTGTTTTGCATGAGCGGGGAGGGGCTTCCCACTGGTCCCCGTGCAGCTTATCTGCAGGGGTTCGTGTACCATCTGTTGATGGCCAACCAGTCCCTTCTGGCAGGTACTTGGAGGGACAACGGTTTGGGAAGAGACACAGCTCCTGTCCTCACCCCTCCCCCCTTGCCCCATTCTCAGCAATCCTTCTTTTAAAGGTTACAGGGTTCATACGCTTCTGGACAAATTATTATTGTGTGTTATTGATATTATTGTTTTGTTGTTTATTTTAACCAAAGGGTATCAGAGCCAGATGGGCCTGGACCTTAGCTGCTGTAAAGATTTCCGTTTCTGCGAGGGCAGGAAGATGGTTGCCCTCATGGGTCTCCTCAGCTGAGGTTGAGGAACATGTCCATCCAGCAGCAAAGCCGTAGAGCCTGGGAGCCGGGCAGGCAGAGCAGAAGCCGGCCCTTAATCGTTCTTCAGGGTGATCTCTAGAGTTAGGACAGTAAGCAGCAGTGTAAACATCTGGGGTGACAGATGTTGCTGTGGTAGCTGGTGTTCTGTGCTGTTATTTTACTTTCTCAACTGTGTACATAGGTCATGAGAAAGGCAGGCTCCCATGGGTTCCTTCCTGCTGACTTTCAAAGTCTGCTTTCCCCTGAGGGTGAGGCTCTGAGGCAGGAAGGTAAGTGGAGAGGAGCAAGGGTGTGGTAGAGGCATGCATCTTGGCTGGGTCTGGGCTCTGGGTCTGGCCTCCTCTTTGTGTTTGTTTGTTTGTTTGGTTGGTTGGTTGGTTTCTTTTTTCAGGGTCGGGGGAGACAGGATTTCTCTGTGTAGCCCTGGCTGTCCTGGAACTCACTCTGTAGTCCAGGCTGGCCTCGAACTCAGAAATCCGCCAGCCTCTGCCTCCTAAGTGCTGGGATTAAAGGCGTGCGCCACCACTGCCCTGTCTGGTTTGTTTGTTTCTTAGTTCATTGCCATCAGGTCCTGCTTGTGCTCACTGTGAGCCACAGCTTGCCCAGAAAGACCCCGCCACTCACTGGGCAGTGCCTGCCCAGTCTGGACGAACTCGTCCATCCTTGTAAACATGTACATACTTCCTCTTGATTTTTCTATTTCTGAGCCCCATGTCATATTGACACTGGCGGCTCAGGGCTTCTCAGATGGGCTCCCTGTGTTGCCCCTGGTCATGCTCCTAGTTTGGGAGTCACATACACAGGTACAGCAGGGAGATAGCATCCTATCAGGTTCCTGGTTGATCGTGAAATACACACACACACACACACACACACACACACACTCCACTAAGACTCCAAAGGAGAAAGATGGGGAAGAGATCTCGTCTCCCATGGAAGTGCATCTGGAAGGCATGTCCACTTTGGACTCTGTTCTGGGGGTAGAACTCAGATGTCCTACAGAGAAGTCAAACCACCTTAGGGCGGGAGGAGAGGGGATGGGTTAAGGGATATGGTGTAACTTAAGCTAAATGTATCCTATTTATAAAGCAAGAGACTGTATTTTTATGAAAGGAAAAAGGTTTTGTATCTAGGGTAGGCCGTCATGGTAGCCCAGCATTTTGCTGTGGACGAGATGCCGCCATGTTCATTGACTCCAGTGTATAACCATCAGCAATCCCTCTCCTCAGCTTGCCTTCCATTGTCACTGACCGTCTGCACACAGCTGGGGCAGGAGTACATTGTCCTTCTTCCCCAGCCCTCAGCTTGGAAGGCTTGGAGGGGAACTGGGGTGGGGAGGTTGGGGAGCGGAAGGTTCTAATTAGTCATCCCATCTTCCTTCTGGCTAGACCTGCTCCCATTCAGCTGGGAAGGGAGGGTAGGAGGGAGGTTCTGTAGGGCTGGGGAACACAGGACTTCTTAGGGGCTTTGGGCCTTGTGTCTGAAGTTGTCAGGTAGCTGGAGCAGACACAGAAGGGTGCTCAGAGCTCATCCCTGTCTGTGTCTACTCCAAGCCAAGGTCGAGCTTGGTTTTGGATGAAGGACCAGGACATGGAGGATTTCCTCAGACCTAGGTCCTCCCTCTGGGACTGACCTAGCGGGAGGAGTGGGGAGGGGTCTGGAAGGAGATGCCCAGGCTCAGCGTGGGCTGCGTGTGAGTCTCAGGCAAACTCCTCACCTTCCCAGTTCCTTCCCAAGCTCTTGAAGAAATGTGGTGACTTCCCCACCATGACTGACCCCCTTCCGCACACTGTAGCATCTACCTGGTGTTTAGTCCCACCCTACCCACCATTGCTGTGTCTGTCAGCTGGGTCTGAAAATCACTGGGAGGGGTTTGTACTCATCAAAGACTACTGACCCTACCAGAAAACCAACCTGTTTACTGTATTGTTGTAAATATTGTGCCCTTTATATCCTGTATATTGGCTTCTTTGGAATAAAGTAAAATGTCTTAGAATCCATGGTGTATGCTTCTTTGTGTCCTGGTTGGTTGTGGGAGGGATAAGAAGACTAAAGCAAACTTATCAACAGGCAGACTTGCCTGTTTGCATCTCACAGTAAGATCTTCCAGGATGCCAGGAAGTGGTAGCTTACATCTTTAATTCCAGAACTCAGAAGTTAGATCTCTGTAAGTTCAAGGACAGCCTGGTCTACAAAGTGAGTCCCAGGACAGCTGGAAACCCTGTCTTGAGAAACCAAGTAACAACAAACAAACAAAAGCAAAAAACCTCCTAGAAGGATAGAAAGCAGGAAGGATTAGACAGACGAGGACCAGAGAGGCCCTGGGCTAATTGGCACTGCCTGGTCTAAGGTTGAGGTCCCACCAGCTACAAAGCCCCCATTTCACAAACACCCCCAGAATGTCTATAAGAAGCACCTGCTGGACTCTGGATTTGATCCTGTCCGTTGTTACAGCTACTTTTAACGAAGGATCACATTCAAAGGTGGCCTCCCTCTGCTGTGAGCCGCCTTTTCCAAGGATGGAGAGAAGCCGCCGCGGCTCGGTCACATTCTGGAGCGCCCTTTCCTGGTCAGCTCTCCCAGAGTGTCTTAAACGGTGTAACTGGCAGGAAAGGGAGAAGACCAGGACGGGTGTTCAAGGTGCATATGATTGTCCTATTTTACAAAACAGGAAATTAAGGTCCATAGAACCTGTACGGAATACCTTTAAAGTCAGCTTGACAGAAGCTGGCGGCATCTGAAAGGAGGGAACCAAAAATGTCTCCAAAGGATCAGGCTGTAGGCAAGCACATAGGCATTTCTTTTCTTCCTTTTTCTATTGTATTTATTATTATTCCTATTAGTATTATTATCATTATTATTTTAGTTCCTCCGAGACAAAGTTTCTCTATATAGACTGGAACTCATTCTGTAGATTAGGCTAGCCTCAAACTCAGAGATCTGCTTGCATCTACCTCCCAAGTGCTGGATGTAAAGGCATGCACTACCATTGCCCAGCTACTTGGGCATTTTCTTAATTAGTGATCGACGTGGGAGGGCCCAGCGCATTCTAGGTGGTCCAACCCCTGGACTGGCAGTCGACCCGCAAGACTGAGCAAGCCAGTAAGCAGCGTCCCTCCGTGGCTTCTGCATTAGCTCCTGCCTCCAGAGTCCTACCTCAATGACGAGCTGAGAACTTACAATATAAACCTTTAGCTCCCCACTTGGCTTTTTGGTCATGGTGTTTTGAGGGGAATTTTCCCACTGAGGTATCAAACTAGAACTGGACAGAAGGGACCCCAAAGTAAATGCCCTGGTTACATTGTCAGAGACACAGAAACACATTGAAGGGGGACTGTGGTGGCACAGGCCTTTAATCCCAGCACTCTGGAGCCAGATGGGCCAGTGATCTCTGTAAATTCAAGGCGGGCCTGGTCTATAGAGTCAGTTCCAGGGTTAGCCAAGGCTACACAGAGAAACCCAGACTGGAAAAGTAAAAACAAAACAAAACAAATTAAAAACCAAAAAGAATAAAGTAAGAAAACCCATACCAGTATCTTAGGAATACAGTGGTTCCCTCAGGCACCATCCTAAGAGCAGGTTTCAGAAGCTGTTTAAATACGTTCGAGTACTCATCAAACAACGTCATGCAGAAAACTGAAAATTTCTATCCGGGCCAGAGGGACAGAGGAGGAACAACTGGTTTTTGTGGCCAGAGGCTTTTAAGCAAAGGAAGAAAGAAAGCAACTTAAAACGAAGAACGCTAAGTTCAGGCCCGCTAGGGTTTTATCTCGTTACTGATTCCAATCTGGAAGGAAGCAGGCCTAGGCAGCTGGCTTGGCCCTGAGCCAGGCTGGGAGGTGGAGGGCAGACCAGGCTCCATCCAGGGTGGCAGCCCCCAGTGTGGCGGCGGGGAGCTGCTGGACTTAGTGTGGCTCCGCGGGCCCGGGCAGAGTGGTGGCCTGCAGGTGTCCAGCTTTCCTTCCTGGCAGCACCTGTCGCGTCAGCCTGGTCCCCCCAACCCCGTCTACCACCCAGCACGTGCTCTGTGCAGGATCTGTCATTGGCTCCTGCAACTCTCCAGCCCTGCCTAAGAAGGCTGCAGCTTGCGGGTCCTGCTGGTTGGCCCGAAGGCTTTCACGCGTGACTCTGATTGGTCAGTGAGGCTCACGCCCTCTCTCCTTGGGTCATACCATAAGGAGAGGAAACGAGGAGAAGAGAGCATCATTTCGGGGCTTTTATGCCACACTCTCTTGACTCGCAGTCCACAGTAGCATTTTTGATGCTAAATAAGGCTGATGTTTATTGACAGGAAGCGTTGCCCGGGGAGGGACCCCGAAGCGGGTGGACCGGGCGATGCTGAGCCTCCCGCAAAGGTGGTGCGCTCCGGGCTTGTCTAGCCCAGCCCCGCGGGGTTGACTCTGAGCTTCCCACAGTCGCGCAAGACTCTTAGAGCCTCCGCGATGCTGCCGCTGCCCTCGCTGCGCCGATCCCTGCTGTCCCACGCCTGGAGGGGCGCTGGGTGAGTGAACCCTCCTGCTGCCTGAGCCCTGAGAGCCGTGGGCAGATCCCACGCTGTGGGTGCTCCTGGCTGCAGCCACTCTCTCCAGGGTCCCCATGGCTCCCCTAAGCGCGCTCGGGGTCGCGACCTGTAGAGCCACTCACTCTCCCAGGGAGACCCTGTGGCCCCTTACCGGGTCTCTCTAGGGCAGTGGTTCCTAACCTTTCAAATGCTGCGACCCTCTAATACAGTTTCTCTTGGTGTGGTAACTCCCCAACCGAAAAATTATGCTACTTCATAACCGTGTTTTGCTACTGTTATGAATCGTAATGTAAATTTCTAATATGCAGAGTAGCTGATATGCGACCCCAGTGAAAGGGTCGCTTGGGGTGGCGACCTACAGGTTGAAAACCCCTGTCCTAAGCCAAGGAACCCCTGGGAAGGGTGTGGCGCCCGGACTTGTGCCCACGCCCCCTTCCTTCACTTCTCTTCCTCCTAACTCAGGATATTCCAAATTTGCGGATTCTCCCAGACCTCGGACAACCCTGCGTTCACATTCTGGAGCCTCCCGACACTCCCAGGGGCCTCTCTACCCCACTCCCTTTCTGTTCAATATTGGGTTTTTGTTTTACAGTGGGTGTCATATTGACTTTTATAACTTGTGATGCTGCTCTGCGTGGCATGGGACTTATTTTGAGATTTGCATAAGTTCATTCAGGCAAGTTCCTTAGTAAAGCACTCCGGGGGCAGAGATAGGCAGATCACTGAGTTCAAGGCCAGCTTGGTCTACAGAGCGAGTTCTAGGAGGTTCAAGAATACACCGAGAAACCCTGTCTCAAAAACAAACACAAGCAAGTGGTTTTTAGCACCTGGGAGGCAAGAGGCAGGCTGGGCTCTGAGGGTTCAAGGCCAGGCCACCTTGGTCGTTGTAGTGGGTGCAAGACCCGCCAGGGTAACATGAGAGACCCTGTCTCTAAAGCGGTGTCTGGTTTCCACTGTCTGGACTGCCACTTTAGTTCAGCCGTCTCTCTGAGGTGTAGACACAGTCCTTACAAGTAATGAAGAGACTGGCAAACTGCAGGGCAGAGAGCTGCTTGCTGTTCAGTCAGAACCCTGGCCCTCTCGGTGATGTGTTCCAAGATCCTGCCCCAGTGGGGCTCACGGCCTGTTTGGGCTTGGCTATTATCCCCCATGTCTGCCTGCCTTCCTTGTACAGTTTACACAGCACCCCACACCCCTACTTTAGTTACTATTTGCCTGCTCTGTGGCCCGAGACCCACCGTGTCTACCTCCACCGAGTCGTGACCTTTTTGAGTTAATCAGTGACCCTTTCCCTGCCCCCCATGGGATGGCATGGGCGAGTTTCAACCCATCCTCATGTTGTGTGAAGCTATTAGGCAAAGGACATGGGATTGGGGCGGGGGCGAGGGTGAGGGCGTGTGCGCCTCTGGTGAACTGAGCCTGCAGCTCTTCAGGTTCTTCCTGCTCCGAGACCACCCACTGCAGACCCCGGATGGAAGGCTCAGAAAGGCAGAGCCTTCTCATAGATTCTCAGGTTTACCTTGTTCCTCTCAGGGTGTGTGCTACAAGGTGCACTGCAGTCAGGGGGATCTGGGTGGGGGTGGGGCATGATCGATCAGGGAGTGGAACCCCGGGGAGTTCTCAACTTAACTGGCCAGAGAGGCGTGGACCCAAACACCCTGTCTTCTCTTTTGGAGAGCAGTCCACGTTGTGAAGTCGTTTCGAATAGCAGTATCATTTAGCTAGCTAACAAGTGTGAGGAACCCCACGCTGAGCCCAGGAGCTTGTTCTGGGGAGCCCTCTGCCCACTGAGGCAGAGTAACTGCATTTACAGTTGGTCTGGATCCAGATCCCCGCCCTTCAGTGTGCGGCCCCCTGAACTGGAGGAGAAGAGAATTTTGCAACCAGTTCTCTGGGCTCTGGCTGCCTGGTTTCTGTACAGTGTGGTGTGGCTGGCCTGGCAGGGTGCCCAGAGAGGTTTCTCAACATCAGGGCATTCATTCACCTTTGGGGCAGGTCTGCAAAATGCTTAGGGGAGCTTCCAGCCTGTGTTTCTGGTCCTGGTGGCTTCTTCAGTCACAATGAGAACAGTACCTCCAGATAGATATCTTCTCCTCACTGGTTGAGAGGCACAACCCTAGGACAGCTGCCGTCATTTGGTCCCTTGTTCTTTTTAAGACTTTTATTTATTCATTTATTTGTTTTTTTGGAGAAAGGGTTTCTCTATGTAGCTCTGGCTATCCTGGCCTTGTCTCCCTGCGTCTGGGATTAAAGACATATACCATTTCCACAGGCCTTGTTTTGTTTTTGTTTTGTTTTATTTTGTTTGGAGAAAGGGTTTCTCTATGTAGCCCTGGCTGTCCTGGAACTCCTTTTATAGACCAGGCTGGCCTCGAACTCACAGATCCATCTGCCTCTGCCTCCTGAGCACTGGGACTAAAGGAGTGCGCCACCAAACCTGGCTTCATTGTGTGTTGTTAATGGATTTGTGGACTCATACTTAATCCTTGGTTTGATGGCAATTTGGGGATTATTTAGTTCAAGAGAATGACTTACCCAAGGTAATGAAACATGAGTTGTTCCCTGTTGCACCATAGCAAATGAAAGCTCGCCTCTGTCTGAGCTGTCGAGGCACGCACAGCCCTCTTCCCAAGCACAGATTCTCAAATTGACCCTGGCTTCTCCACTGCTCTCCACTCCTGTGTCATTTGAGGCGATTTTAGTTTCAGTAATGAAGGTAACTTGGTATTTCACCAATTATGAATTCTGAACTCTCCACAAGCTGTGCTACACTAACTCTCTCGGCCTGGGAAATGTGGGACGGACAGACAGACCCCTGATGGCATGGCTTCCCAGCTCCCTGGGAGGGGTGATTTGGTAAGAATTGGTGTGTGTGCGTTATTTTTGAAATACAGACTTGGGCAACGTTTTGTGAATCTCTTGATTTCTGTAACTGAGCCTGTCTGTGAGTGGTGTATGTGCATGTGTGTGTGTGTATGTGTGTGTCACTGCACACGTGGAGGTAAGAGATAGACAACCTCAGGTGCTGGTCATCTCCTTCCACCTTGTTGGTGGCTCGGTTTCATATATATTTTGTTGTTAGCTACGAGGTAGGCCAGGTCAGCTGGCCTGCGCATTTCCTGGGGGTTTGTACATGTGTGCTGCTGTCGCCTGCTTTCTGTAGGTTTTGGGGATTTGAACTCAGGTCCTCCTGCTTGTATGCCAAGCACTTTTTCACTGAGCTGTCTCCCTGGCACTCAGATATATTCAGTTAAAAAGTTGGCTTTTAGGCTGCAGAGATGGCTCAGGTGTTAGGAGCACTTGCTGTGGCTCTCGAGGAAGACCTAAGTTCAGTTCCCAGTACCCGCATTGGATAGCACATAACCCCTGCTCCAGACAGAGGATCCAGCAAGCTCTCTGATCTCCACAGCATTGTACTCGTGTGCAAACTCCACATACATACACACACACACAGAAACTCACACATACACACAAACTTACACACACACACACACCCACACACACTCAAACTCACACAGAAACACACACACAGAGAAACTCACACAGAGAAACTCACACACATACACACACACACACAGAAACTCACACACACAGAAACTCACACACACACTCAAACTCACACACACACAAACTCACACACACACAAACTCACACACACACACACTCAAACTCACACAGAAACTCACACACAGAGAGAGAGAGAAGGAGAGAGAAACTCACACACAGAAACTCACACACACACAAACTTACACACACACACAGAAACTCACACACACACACAAACTCACACACACAGAAACTCACACACACACACAGAAGCTCACACACAAACTCACACATACACACACAAACTCACACACACAGAAACTCACACACACACACACACTCAAACTCACACAGAAACTCACACACACACAAAGAAACTCACACACAGAAACTCACACACACACACAAACTTACACACACACACAAACTCACACATACACACACAAATTCACACACACAGAAACTCACATACACACAAACTCACACAGAAACTCACAGAGAGAGAGAGAAAGAGAAACTCACACACACAAACTCATACACACACACACACAAACTCACACATATATACATACACATATATACACACATAAGTAAAAATAACCTTTTTTTAAAAATTGATTTTGTTGGGTAGAGGTGGCACAGGCCTTTAATCCCAGCATTCAGAAGGCAGAAGTGGGAGGATCTCTGCGAGTTCAAGGCCAGCTTGATCTACAGAATGAGTTCTAGGATAGTTGGAGTTATCTAATGAGACCCTGTTTCAAAAAATCATAAATAAATAAATAAATAAACAAATCATTGATTTGTGCACCGAGAGTACAGCCCAGTGGTTGAGCATTTGTCTGGCATCAAGACAACCCACACCTGACTTCATATAATCCACACATGAAGTATATTTGCATTTCCTCTCTTGACTGGGGTGCCATACCCAAGGTTATGTGCATGCAAATATTTTAAAATTTAAAAAGATATGAAATCCAAAAAGACCGATGGTCCCAAGCGTTGTAGGTAAAAGCTATGTCACTTAAGTTTCCTCCTCATAGGTTGTCATACCTTACAGAATGTCCCCAGGACATGGAGCTGTGACTGACACCTGCTAATCTCTGGGCAAACTGAGTAAATAAGTGAATTTGCCAGCAAGCCTTTCCTTCCTAGGAGACATTTTATTATCGAATTACCTTTTGGTAGGGGCTGGAGAGATGGCTCAGTGGGTAAGAGCACTGACTGCCCTTCTGAAGGTCCTGAGTTCAAATCCCAGCAACCACATGGTGGCTCACAACTATCTGCAGTGGGATCTGACGCCCTCTTCTGGTGTGTCTGAAGACAGCTACAGTGTACTCACATACATAAAACAAATAAATCAGCCAAGCGGTGGTGGCACACACCTTTAATCCAGCACTTGGGAGGCAGAGACAGGTGAATTTCTGAGTTCGAGGCCAGCCTGGTCTCCAGAGTGAGTACCAGGATAGCCAGGGCTACACAGAGAAACCCTGTTTTGAAAAAACAACAACAACAACAACAAAAAGCAAATAAATCTTTAAAAAGAACATTATCTTTTGGCCTTGGAGGAGGGGCTGGCGACAATGGCTTCTGTTTGTCCTTTCATCTTTCTTTTATTTGAGACGGTCTCTCATGCAGTGCAGGCTGGCTTTGGACTTGCTTTGTGGCCTAGGATGACGTTGAACTTCTGGTCCTTCAGAAGGCCTTCACATCTCAGATGCTGGGATTTCGAGTGGACAGTAGTGCCATGCCAGCGTATGCGGTGTTGAAGTGTTGAAGATGGAACGCTGGGCTTCATGGGCTTCCTTCATGCTGGGCAGGGACTCCACTAACTGAGCCACTTCTCCAGGCCCCGCCTCTTCCTGAAAACTTGCCTTTTACATGGATTAACTTCCTCAGCCCCTCAGCGACCCACGATATAGAAGTTTGCTCTCCCCATTTCACAGATTAAACAACCGAGGCCCATGGGAATGAAGGAAAACTGGCTGCGTGTGTCAAGCTGCTGATCACCAGGCCTTCCTGGGTCTTCCTGGATCTTCCTGGGTCCTTTCTGCCTTGACCTTGACCTTTACCCTTTTCTGTGTTAACGCCCTCATCCGTTCCCTTAGTGATATGATACTCCCCTGCCTAGATCCTTTGAAATATGCATGATACATATGCACATGTAAACTTACCTCTGTGGGTATGAACACGAGTGTCCATTGCAGTGCTGGATCCTAGGTGAGCATTCTCCCACTGAGCTGCCTTCCCTGCCCTTACACAAAAACTCAGTAGAAAGAGGAGCTCGCCAGCTCTGTCAGTGGCCTCTAACGGTGGTCTATAATGGTAGCCTCTAACGGTGGCCTGTAACGGTGGCTTATAACAGTGGCCTATAATGGTGGCTTATAATGGTGGCCTATAACGGTGGCTCATTTCTGTCCCTCACTTACCTTTGCTCCAGACCTGCTGGTGAGTCGTCCAGTGTATCTTGGGGCTGCTTCCAGCCACCCCTCCCTGCCCCTGCCATTGTTGGGGTATTCTTGGCTCGGCCACGCACTTGGTTTTTCTGTCATGCGTGGGCCTTTCCATTGCTCTAGGTCCGTCTCAGAATCCTGCAGGTGGAGTGATCCTGACCTCACCAGCACGCTGCCTCAGTGTCGTCATCTGTATAATAGGGATAATCCTAGCAGCCTGGTCACAGGCAGTGACAAGGGTCACATGTGAGGGTGTGGTGCTTGCTGTGTGCTCTGTGAATACCGTGAGGGACCGGGTGGAGCCTGAGGTCCTCCTAAGGTTTCTGACCACTGTTCAAGTCCACGCTCATTAGCTGGCAGTGGCACCTGGGAACACTCTGCACCTGGCACACAGTAGGTATTTAACTGTTGCTGTCCAAAATGGCCCAGAACAGTTTGGATCCTGGCTCCACGTCTAAGCAGCTCTGTGGCTCTGTGCAGGTGTCTTGGCTTCTCAGTGCCACCTCAAGTTGTCATGTGGAAAGTGTCAGTAGCTGACTGTCACATGGTTGTCTTGACATCGAGAGTTCTTGTTTCCTTGCAGTGCGGGGGAGCCTGTGTGTGTAAGACGGGTACTTACCATGGGGCTGAATGTCCAGCCCTTTTTTTCTTTTTTTCTTTTTTTAACATTTATTTTGAGACAGTCTTGCTAAGTTGCCCAGGCTGGCCTTGAACTTGCCAATCTCTCTGCCCCAGCCTGGGAGTAACTGGGATTACAAGCCTTCCTCACTAGGCCTTGCTTCTCTTGGAGTTTGTGTGAGTTCATGGATGCTGAGTTGTTAACCCATGCTCAGAAAACTGAGGCTTGCTGTAATCTGGTGACCCAGCTCTCTCTCCCAGTCGACTGCCTTATGTGGCCAGCCCTGATGGAAATACCAAGGATTGCTGGACAGCAAGAGAGTCCTCCAGGTTGGGTATGGTGGTGCACACCTTTAATTCTAGCGCTTTGGAGGCAGAAGCAGGCAGGCAGATCTCTTGAGTTCGAGGCCAGCCTGGTCTACAGAGTGCACAGTGAAGGCTGGGCTGCAGTACTGGAGACTGACCATCTGAGGCGCACCCCTCCTCCACATGAGAAGTGAGGGGTTCCTTTGTGCTGTGTGGTCAGGGGATTGACCTGCCCCATCATCCAGGCTGGCCCAAGATCTCTGAGATATCCTTTGACCACAGACTGTGTCTCCTGACTCTATAAGTTTGTGCCATTACAGATGAGCTGTGACCATGAGCTGCAAAGGAGTAATGCTGTCTCTGAGTATCAGTTTACTTATGCATAAAATGGGGTCACAATGCAACATAGTACATTGGGAGGGTGGATGGAGAGGGATGGTACCTGGGCCCCAGATGCTCGGCTTTAACTGTCAACTTGACACAACCTAGAAACTCGTGGGAAGAGAGTCCTAGCGATTTGGGTTGGCCTGCGGGCATGCCTGTAGGGGAATGGCTTAATTGAGTTAATTCTGAAAAGACCCAGCCCGCTGTGGGCGGTGTCATTCCCTAGGCAGGAGCTTGGGAGCTGAGCTCAAGCACTTGAATGTGTATGTGTTCTCTTCTCTCTGCTCTTGACTGTGGCTGTGACCAGCTGTCTCAAGCTCCTGCCTCTGACGTCCCCACAGTGACAGACCCAGATTGTGAACTAACCAGAAACCCTTTTGTTCCCAAGTTGCTTTTCGTCAGAGTCTTTTATCACAGCGCTAGAAATGATGCAAGGACAGTATCCATACTCAGCTCAGTGCTCGGCATCCTAAGGGCTCAGGGGATGATTTGCACTGCCTTTCTCAGCATCCTAAGGGCTCAGGGGATGATCTGCATTGCCTTCCTCGGCATTAAGGTGAAGTGGCTCCTGTCAGCTGCCCCGCCCTGGGCCTGTACTTTCCCCTCCTCGGGAGCCTCCAGTGCTGCCTTAATTACACCTAATTGACTGATAAGGGGGATTTGTCTTATCAGGCTCCAGATTACAGCAGGGAAACCTGAGGCTAAAGAGAGCAAGATAGCCTCCACTTTCTTCTTGACCTGGTACTTAGCTAGCAGGAGGTCTGCTGTCAGCTCTCACACCCTCATACCCCGCGTGCATGCATTCCTTGCTCCCTCCCAAGCTTGCTCTCTGCCGGTGCTTATGTGCTGGGTTGCTTGGAGGGGATGGGCTGCTTCCTGGAGCTTGCTGATTGCTTTGGGATAGGATGCTCGGGCTCCGACACGAATCCCCCTGCTTGGCTTTGAGATGATGGAAAGGAGCCCCCTCAGACCTGGGGGCAGGGGGAGTCCACCCGTGAGGGGCAGCCGAGTGTGGTGGGAGGTCTGAGGGAAGGTTGGGGCGGCTGCACTTCTGCCAGGGATGTGTGATGAGGAATGAACCTCCTGAAATGGTTTTAAGTTGAGTCTCCCTCGATCTGGTTTTCATGTTAAAATCTGGGTCTTGGGCCTGCAAGCTGGTTTTGGAGGTAAAGGCACTCGCTGCCGAGCCTGACAACCTGAGTTTGGTTCTCAGGTTCCATGTGGTAGAAGGAGAGGCCCGACTCTTACAGGTTGGTTTTTGATCGTCCCGTGTCCGCAGTGACACATTAGAAACAAATAAATAAAACATAGTTCACTCTGCCATATAGACAATCATGGGCTCACTCATCCATTGATGGTCCTGTGCAACTGTAACAGATGCTGGGGATATGGCTCATTTGATGACTACTTGCCCTAAATTCTACGCCTGGAGCCCTAAGTTCCAGTCCACAGCCCTGTATAAACCTGGTATGGAGAAGCACGTGTACAATCGCAGCCAGCACTTGAGGAGGTTCAAGGTCATCTTCCTCTACATAGCGACTTTGGAGCTGGCCTGAGCAGGGTCGTGCATCATATCGGAGTGTGGCAGTGTCACGCCTGTCCCTTTTGCAGCATCTCCTGGTTGAAAGAGGTCCCCTTGGATCGGCTTGGCTTCCATCCGTGAGGTTTCTGTGTTCTCTGGCTCATTCCTAATGACTAAGTTGTTTAGGTGTGTATCTCTCAGAACACCCTCCCCCCTCCCCTCGCCCCGGTACTGAAGAGGCAGGATGACTGACTGTGTGGCTTTGGTTATGGCATAAGCAACCTGGAGATAGCGGAAGAGATGTGGCTGATCTGGCAACTCTGATGAATGCTGATGGCACTTTGAACCTTGGACAGGGTGGAGCCACGCCCTCTTCCACCCGGTCTCCTCCCCTGAGCAGTGCTGAGTTTGCTGGCTCAGGCTCTTCCTGGAAATCATGACATCTCCTGCCTCTAGGTGGGGAAAGGGAACACAGTCTCTGAAGCTTAGACAGGGAAGAACAGCTTTCTGGCTTAGGCCCTGGCCCTAGGGTCCTTAGCGGGGTTATCCCAGGTTGCCAGGAAACATGAGTTGGGTGCAGACCTTGCCCCCTGCTTCCTCTCCACAGTGGGCGGATTGAGATCAGGGCGGAGCTCAGAAATGTGTGGAGCATAAACCATCTGGTGGGTGAATTAAATCTGGGTCGTTGCTGTGAGCTAACCCTGCTGACTGTACAGATGAACGAATGAATGAGTGAATGAGCCGGGCAGTGGTGGCGCACACCTTTAGTCCCAGCACTTGGGAGACAGAGGAAGGTGGATTTCTGAGTTCGAGGCCAGCCTGGTCTACAGAGTGAGTTCTAGGACAGCCAGGGCTATACAGAGAAACCCTGTCTCAAAAAGAATGAGTGAATGAATGAATGAATGAATGAGGAGAACCATCCTGCGTAGAAAGGCCTTCAGGGATCCTCTTAGAGCTGTGGCTCTCAACCTTTGGGCCGCTACCCCTTTGGCAGACCTCTATCTCCAAAAAATACTTACATTAGCATTCACAGCAGTAGCAAAATTATAGTTACGAAAATAGCAACGAAAATGACTTTATGATGTGTGTGTGTGTGTGTGTCACCACACTGTGAGGAACTATATTAAAGAATTGCAGCATTTGAAGGTTGAGAGCCATTGTCCTGGAAGACATAAGCCTTGTTGAATGATCTACCTCCGTCTTCGTCTAAGGCACTGGAGGGGTGCCTGTTAAATCAGGACAGATCACTAGCCAAAAAGAAAAAAAGCCTGTTGGGAGAAAGGCTTGTTATTTTTGGAACCACTTGACTCAGGCTCAACTTGACTTTTGAACTAGTCTCTTCAGGGCCTGGAGACTTTCCAGGACCAAGGAAAAGCCCCCGTGAGCCTGAGGTCCCAGTGGGCCTCTGCCCTGGGGAGGGTGGAGGGAGGTCTGTGGTTCCTGTAGTTCTGGAAACAGGGAGAAGTTTCTAGGGGCTGACAGTGGGAAGGTAAAAATCTACCACGTGGTCCGGAGTCCAGCAGGCCTTCAGGCCTCCCCCAACCACCCACCATGTTGGACACTGTCCTTCCTGGAAGCAGATAATGTTTCTGGCGTTGCTTTGGGGGCTGGGGGACAATGGCAGGGAAGAGAGACCCTGTGTGGGTGGGGTATATGCTGACTTTCCACCAGAGCTGGGTCTGTCCTGGATATGATCCTGGTTGGGGAGGGGTGGGGTCTTTGGAAACTCCTGAGCCTTGGTAAGTCTGTCTGGAGCCAGTGGGCGAGGAATGCCTGGCATGTTCACGCACAGCTGGAGGTGACCTTTGAGGGTACCCTGTAGTGTTTGTGGGCTGAGGGAGCAGGCTCCAGGCCTCCCAGAGGGAGAGGGATCTTGACTGGCCAGGAGTGTTGGCTTTGATTTATCTGCTTCCAGGGAGGACAGCGTCCAACGTGGTGGGTGGTTGGGGGAGGCCTGGAGGCCTGCTGTACTCGGGACCACGTGGTAGATTTTTACCTTCCCACTGTCAGCCCCTAGAAACTTCTCCCTGTTTCTAGAACTATAGGAAGAAGAGACGTGGTGGATTTCTCTAGCTTTGCCTTCTTTTAACTGTCTGGTCTCCACAGTAACCCAATGGGTCTCACTATTCTGTTCTGCGGCATAAGGCTAAAGGGAGGTAGAACTGGGTCATTGGCTGGCCAGACAGGGTAGGGCCAAGGAATGTGACGTGGCCTCTGGGCGTGACCGTGGAGGGAGAGTGGACACCTTCCCTCAGCACTCCAGGTAGATGTTTAGTTTCCCTCCTCTGGAAGATCTTGTCAGCAAATGTCCTCTACCCTGTCCTTGACCCTATAGCCCTCTTTCGGCCTTTTCCCCACCTCTCTGCTAGGCCCTTTTCCGGGAATGTGCCCTCTGGGCCACACCCACCACACGAGGGTTTGTTTTAAACCTGCAGGGCCTTTGCTCTCCTCCTGGAAAAGGAGACGCACACAGCCCAGCTCCCTCATCCCGGCCGCGCAGTCCTGATGAGCGTGGTTACACTGGAGGAGGACCAGCCTACAGCTTTTCTCTGAGAGATCTCTTCACTTTGTCTAAGCGCTCTGTGGGAGCACAGCGGCATTTGGAGAGGGATCGCTTCTCTGCCCAACTGTAGCATCACAAAACCCGGCCCTCCTGGCTTTCTGGCCTATCCCCTCAGGTCACCCAACCCGAGTCCCGGGCATGTGGCAACCTACCCCGGCATCTCACACATGGTGCCTGGCTTTGTCTCCACCCTCGGATCTCAACCTTTCTAATGCTGTGACCCTTTAAAATGGTTCCTCGTGCTGTGTTGACTCCCCAGACATAATTTCATGGCTACTTCATAACTGTAATTTTGCTACCGTTATAAATCATAAAATATCTGATAGGCAGGAGGATATCTGATACGTGACCCTCAAAGCGGCCATGACCCACACGCTGAGAACTGCTGGTCTAGACGCAAATTCAGGTTTCTTTTAATCTCAGGCTGCAGCTAGTCACTCTGATTATAAAATGATCAGCTGACTTACTCCGTCAGGGGCAGCTATCTGGACAGCTGGTGAGGCCTGTGCCAACATTAAGATGTCCTCTGAGCTGTTCTCATTTAAAGAAGAATCTGAGGCCTGTGGGGACATCTCACATCTGGGAAGTGGAAGGGGCGGGCCTTTAGCTCAGGAATGATGAGCCCCGGCCGCTGGTGCTGTTCCTCTATCTTCCTTTCTTTGCACCCCTGGCCAAGGAAGGAGATGGAGGTCACTCACCAACCAGGTCTCAAGAACAAGTCATTGGTTCTCTGAACCAACCCTGCCTGTTGCTGCATCCAGCACCCAGGCTAGTCCTCCCAAGTTCGTGGTCCATATTTGATGCCTTTGCCCACTTGGATGCCAGGTCTCTGCTGAGAGCATCTTTCTGGCTCACACTGAGTGGATCACACTGAGAGACTCTGCTCTCACAGGCTACCTGTTCAGTGTAGAGAAAGCCTGACTCTGGAGTGAATTTCAGGGAGAAAAAAAAAAAGAGAGAGAGAGAGACAATGGCTTCCAACATATACAAAATGACTTCAGGGGGTTGGTGGCTTCTCATTCAGTGGCTGTAGAAACAGACTCCAAGCAGGCAGAGTCATGAGCCTGAAGTCACACAGGGGTAGAGTTAGGATTTCTAGGTCTTAGACCTAAAGCCTATTGTCTCTCCAAGCCCTGGACTTACTTTGGGCCAGCCCGGGACCACCCGTGGAGACGCAGGGAAGGACTTAGTGGCTGCTAACCAGTCTGCTTTCTCCCCATGCTTGTTTTGTTCCCAGGCTGCGGTGGAAGCACGCCTCCTCTCTGAAGGTGGCCAATGAGCCCATCTTAGCGTTCACTCAGGGCAGCCCTGAGCGGGATGCACTGCAGAAGGTAACAGGGTGTACGTGGGGGTGTTGCCAGGGTGTGAGGGCCATGGGACAAAGAGAGGCAGGAAGTTCTCATCCACATCTCTGTCCCTTTCCCCAGGCTCTGAAGGACCTGAGGGGCCAGACGGAAGCCATCCCTTGTGTTGTTGGGGATGAGGAGGTGTGGACCTCTGACGTGCAGTACCAGCTGTCGGTAGGTTGAGGAGTTGTGGACCTCCGATGTAGGTCTGACAAGGGCAGGCAGGGCTCAGCCTCACCTTGCTCCTGGACCTCCCTCTGGAATCTCACAGGCCTGGAACTGTGGTCTTTGCCTGTAAGGGTCCTTGTCCCCTCCCAGATTTTGAATTCTGTAGATGCCTAAAACTTGTAGAATCAGAGGGTGCCATGCCGGTCTATCTCTGAGTCATGTCCATAGCAAGGAATTTGGGAAGGATGTGGGTGTCCCTGGTGGCTTCTTCCCATAGGTCAGTTCCTAGCTGGGTTCAGCCCTCTAGAAACCAGCATAGCCTTCGGCAGACCAAGGAGCTCACAGGTCTCACCGCCAGAGGTGGAGCGAGGAAAGAGCTAGCCTTTTTGCCAATGAGCTTGCTCAGGCAGAACTCCAAGAGCACTGTGCACTGGATCCAGTTTGGAAGAGCTGGCTTAGCCTACTCGGCACTCTCCCGCTCACTAGCTTTGTGACTCTGGACGCAGGGCCTGTGGAGGTCAGAGGATAACTTTGTGGGGTCGGTTCTCTTTGTCCACCTTTGGGTTCTGGAGGATTGGAGTCACATCGCTAAGCTTGAGAGGCGAGTGTCTTTTACCCACTGAGCTGTCTCACTGGCCTGTTGGAAGAACTTTCAAATGAGGCTGGGTGCATAGCCTATAGGCCACGGAGAGCAGGGGAGGAGGAGGGAGCTGCCATGGCCTGGCACCGTAGGTGGACGAGCGGGTGGGATTCAGGCAAATCCAAGTGACCACAGAGGCTGGCTGATAAGAAATGCAGCAGAATGCTCTGTGGTCTTGGGTTTACTTATGAACTGCAACACCCCCTCCCCTCTTCTTTCAGCCCTTTAACCATGGACACAAGGTGGCTAAGTTCTGTTATGCTGACAAGGTGAGTCCCCAAAGTCCCCAATGGCCATGGCTGCTCCACCAGGTGGGAGGAGACCGCACGGCCCCTCTCGCTGACCCTGGAGTCTTTGGGCTGAGTCCGCAACAGACCCAGACATGTACAGGTTAACTGGAGCCAAACCCTAGCTGGATTGATCAGAGGAGAAATAGCACTGAATATTCCCATGAAAGTGCCCACCACTTGGAGCTGACTGGGGAGGGGGCATCTTTCAGGGACGGGGTAGATTGTGTAAAAAAGAGCGGTCATAGGTGGAAAGGCAGGCCGAGAGTGAGGGAGAGAGAGAGGGAGAGGGAGAGGGAGGGAGAGAAAAAGAGGGAGCAAGAGAGTGAGTCAGAGAGAGAGGGAGAGAGAGGGAAAGAGAGAGGGAAAGAGAGGGAGAGAGAGAGGGAGGGAGAGGGAGAGAGAGAGAAAGAGCAAGTGAGAGAGCAAGTGAGAGAGAGAGAGAGAGAAAGAGCAAGAGAGAGACAGAGAGAAACAGAGAAAGCGACAGAGAGAGCCATGCCCCATGGGAGGGAGGGGCTGGTGCCACACAGTAATGAGGGCCAGAAGAGTCTGGGTCACCTGTAGCTAGTTTATGTGTCAAGCTGTGGTTCTGACCCCAAGGCTGGAGTGTCTGAGATCCCGAGGGGTGTGGCACCTCCTTAGTAAGGCCACGGGAGAGAGTGGGGCAGGAACTTTCTTTTAGAGCAGCTATCTAACCTAACAGGAGCCTCAGACCTCACAATGACAACAGAACAGGCTGTCTGTCCGTAGCAGTGTGGACAGGACTTGGGGGGGCTTCTGCTGGTAGCTAGTGTCCTTCTGGTCCCCACTCTGTGCCCCACTGTGTAAGGCAGAAGGCAGCCCTTTACCTCCTTCTCCAGGCCCTGCTCAACAAAGCCATCGAAGCTGCGTTGGCTGCCAGGAAGGAGTGGGACCTGAAGCCTGTGGCAGACCGGGCCCAGGTCTTCCTGAAGGCGGCAGATATGCTGAGTGGGCCCCGAAGGGCTGAAGTCCTTGCCAAGACCATGGTGGGACAGGTGAGGATGGACAGGCCCTGCCAGGCTGTCCTACTCCATTGCTGTCACCAGACATTAGCTGACTGCGTCTATGCGCCGGGAGCTGTTGGAGACTTGAGGGGTTTTCCCCAGGAACAAGGCCGAGGAGTTGGGATGTGACATAGGTTACCAGACTTGGCTGACTATGGTGAGCCCATGTGTCCCACCATGGCCTGTCACCTCCCCTTCAGTCCTGCCAGTCCTACTCTGGGCCACGCCTTTGTCATTTCAGGCCCTACTAGCGGCCAGCCTTCTGACATCGATGCATGGCACTGCCATCTACAAAGGTGTCAGGCAGCAGGCACAGCCAGCCTGGGACACGTGGGGCTCACACTCTTCAGGTTGGAACTTGTGCCAATCTCTCTGCCTTCAGCCAGCCAAGCCCCTACAGCCTGGAGCTCGTAAACAACCACAGAGTTGTTCGTGACTCAGGGGCCTCCAGGGTCTCTCCCGGGTTCTCACCTTGGACCCCTCTACCCTTCCTCTGTCCTGTTTCCCAGCACTCTTTCATTTCCTGCCAGACCGTTCTGCCTTTGATGGAGTGAGTTCGGATACAGCAGGAGTCTATGGGGAGCTCAGGCCTCCTCTGCCTCTGTCCAGTGTCCCCTGCCTAGAGGGGACTCTGACCATCTGGCCTGGCTCTATTCTGTCCTCTAAGGGGCTTCCTGGCATTCTGGGCCCAGAAGGGCCATTCTGCTCCAGTCTGGAGCCTTGCGTGTGGTGTCGGCTACAGTTAAAGCTCAGGATGCAGCGGGCTGCTAAGTGTATATTTACCACCCGTGCGAGAGGTGTCTTGCTGGAGCCTCATCTTTAAGTTGTCAAATGAGAAAAGGGATTTGAGCAATGGTTTTTGTTGAGTGATCAGTGCACTGCACGGAAGAAGGAGCCAGGGAGAGAGTTCAGTCTCCTTAAGGAGCTCACCTGAATTCCTAAGAATCCACCTCCTCCCTAACCCCAGGCTGCCCACCTGCTCACCCAGCTTTATGGTGACAGCGCCCTCTGCTGCGCGGAGGTGGGATGACAGCTCCTCGCCTTCCCTTCAGCATTGAGCTTGTGATAGGAGAGGAAGCTGGATGTGTGGTTGTCACACCCTTTTTATTTGGTTTGAGATTCAAGGGATTCTAGGAAGCACTTAGTCTTCTAGGCTACACACTCTAACAATATGCCAAAGAATTATGAGCCGCGTACCTCTGCAAGATGGTCAGTAGGTGCTTTCCAGTCCAGTGTGAATTGGTCCGTCTGACAGGAGGTTCGGATGCCTGAGAGTCAGGCCCGTCCCTTTCTCAGTCCTGGGACCAGAACAGCCCACTGGAGGTTTTTGTTCCCTTCTCTGAGCTGTCTCTAGCCTGTCTGGTGTCATTGAAACTGGGCTGCCGTCCTAACAGGGCAAGACCGTGATCCAAGCAGAGATTGATGCTGCGGCCGAACTCATCGACTTCTTCAGGTTCAACGCCAAGTTCGCTGTGGACCTGGAAGGGGAACAACCCATCAGTGTGCCACCCAGCACCAACCGTGTGGTGTACCGGGGGCTGGAGGTACTGCAGGGCAGGCTTTGAGCCACAGGGCCTCCCAGGAACATTGAGAGCCATCTCACCATCTCCCTCTTCCTCAGGGCTTCGTGGCAGCCATTTCTCCCTTCAACTTCACCGCAATCGGAGGCAACCTGGCAGGCGCTCCTGCCTTAATGGTGAGGACCAGGGACAAGGGCCAGTTAGTCATGCCCCGGATCCCAAACAAACAAACAAACCCAGACCGTCTGCCCGTTGTCATGGGAGACCTACAGAGGGGAGCAGCTGGAGCTCTGGATACGTTCTGGGTTCCAGCTCTTGGTTTATCTTACAGCTTTGTCCATTTGTGGGAGACTGGGGCAGAACCCAAGCTCAGGGGCACAGTTTCCTCTTCTGTTGAGCAGAAGCAATGGCATGTGTGTGTGTGTGTGTGTGTGTGTGTGTGTGTATCTGTGTCTGTGTGTCTGTGTGTGTGTGTGGTATGTGTGTGTGTATGTGTGGTGTGTGTGTGTGTGTGTGGTGTGTGTGTGGTGTGTGTATGTGTGTGGTGTGTGTGTGTATGTGGTGTGTGTGTGTGTGTATGTGGTGTGTGTGTGGTATGCGTGGTGTGTGTGTGTGTATGTGGTGTGCGGTATGTGTGGTGTGTGTGTGTGTGTGTGGTGTGTGTGTGGTATGTGTGTGTATGTGGTGTGTGTGTGGTGTGTGTGTGGTGTGTGTGTGTATGTGTGTGTGGTGTGTGTGGTGTGTGTGTGTCAGGGCTCACACCATCAGCTCACAAAGATTGAGATGTGCTAGATGCCAGGTCTAGCTGAGAGTGAGCCATGGATCTGATAGCTGCTGCTGCTAGTGAGGGCTCATACGTGTGGCAGCCATTGACACTGTGCGCTGACGATGTCAGTTAATTTAAAAAGCAATGGGAGAGGTGGCTGCACCCGTACCTCTTTGCTAGGTGACACCTGAGATGCACAGCAGGGACTTGTAGAGGAACAGATAGGAAGCTCTGCAGTGAGAGCCACAAGGTCTACTGCCATTGCTGGGTGTAGGCGCCTGTGCCCGGGGAGCTCCCAGGCTGATGTGCGGGATCCAACAGCCTTCCAGGAAAAGATCTGGTGTTGGTCCATCAGCCTGGACCTTAGGCATGGCGTGTGTGCACAGGGACAGCCTCGTGCATCCTGGAACGCCCTCCCGGTGCCTATGATGGTACACGTGCTCTGAAGTGCTCTGACTCAGCACACGTGCGTGTAGTACTTGTCCAGCCACACCCTGGGATGGCCCAGAACACTGAGAACAGTCGTAACCTGGAGTGACGGCAAGACTCGGCCCAGGCTTGCAGGGAAAGGGAGCCTGGGCTAGAGTGAGAGGTGAAGACTGGGGCCTCGGTGGCAGGCGCCTCTGGAAAACAGCTCGGACATTGTATCAGTGAGCTTAGGTGGGGCCTGAAGTGGGTTCCGGTAGGGGTGGCCATACTGCACAGCGGGGTACATGCTTGGTATGGTTGGTCTCCTGCTACCGTGTGAGTCATGTTTGACACACTGTTATGACAGGGCAACGTGGTTCTGTGGAAGCCCAGTGACACTGCCATGCTGGCTAGCTATGCCGTCTACCGCATCCTCCGGGAGGCCGGCTTGCCTCCCAACGTAATCCAGTTTGTGCCAGCTGATGGGCCAACCTTCGGGGACACGATCACCAGCTCAGAGCACCTCTGTGGCATAAACTTTACAGGCAGTGTGCCGTAAGTCCTTGAGGGGCGGGGTAGGGCCTGGGGTGTAGGGATATGAGCTGATGTTTGGGGCTGTGAATCCAGAGGTCACACACTGACCTAACCCACTTCTTCTGGGTGAGCATGGGCGAGCCACAGTGCCAGATTAGAGTGGAGGGTCCCTATCTTGGTGAATATTTGAAAGGATGGGAAAGGAAAACTATGTGGGCTGGAAACACAGCCCGTGGCTGAGGGCAGCCGTCCACCACAGAGGGCGTGGTGAGCTGGAAACAGGAGGTGCTGGGCCTGCTTCTTGGAGGAGGCACCCCGGTGGAAGGTTGGATAGGCAGAGGGGAGGAGGTGGGAACGGGGTTCTAGGAAGGAGGAGGACATTAAGGGAGCCTGCAGGTGTGGTGCATTGTAGGGAATGTCCCCTGGGCCTGGAGGATGGAGTCGGAGGGTCAGACAGCCTGCACCACACATCTGCACTTAGCAAGTGTCTTCCAGAAACACCGGGTTCTGTGTCAAGGCTGAAAATAAGTAAGCTATGAGGTTGAGGTCCCTGCTCACTATCCTCCACTCAGCCTCCCTTGGGCCCACCTTTCAGATTCAGCCCAGTGGCTCCCAGGAGCCTTCTGAATCTATAGAGGTGTCCGGGCTGCTGAAGGTGGTGTGAGACACGGAAGGTTCGAGGGAACAGCGTAAGCATTGTTCTGTTTCAGGCTGGATCCAATGTTGCCCATTGGATCTAGGGGGGCCTGGCTTTATTTTCTTGGATTCCTAACAGCCATAGCCCACGCGTGTCTAAATTGGGAGTGTTTTATTTCTTGGTGTATGTTCCAGGCCTCCTGGGCCTGCATGTCTCATGGTACCATTAGCTAGAGGTGGACAACACTTTGTAGCTCCCCCAGTCCCTCTCCATACCTGGGCCTGTGTATCCCAGGTCTGCCAACCACTGGCTCTCCTTCCTCTGTCTGCGCTCTGTCCTAGGATACGGCTGGAGCTTCTCCAGAAGGTCAGGAGGTAGTGAGCATCAGGGATTGAGATGATAGCCATGGATCATGTAGAGATCTCGGAACCTAGGGCAGAGGACACTGAACAGCGTGGTGAGCCAGTGGCGGTCTGCAGCTGGGGCCTGGGTCTGGGGCATTCTGGCCTCCACAGAAAGGGCATTACATTGTTCAGGGAGATTGGTACTGTCAGGGCGAATTGGCTTGGGGACAGTTGAGTCATGTGTAGGTCTTCGACTGAGGAGCCTTCTGGGTTTGTGGGTGGAGTCGACTCGGACAGCCAGGTGTCCCCATTTAGCATCTTCAGCCCTTACTGTGTGACACCCACTGTGGCTTCTCTGCACCTTCCATGCCTGGATCGCCACCGGTGTGGGTGGCAGTGTGAGGAGTGCTGACGGGGACTTTTCCCCAGAGGCCTGTTCTGCCAGTGCTCGGGTCTCTGCCTGTTAGCAGGCAGAGTGGGCCTGGCCCCCTGTTTGCCACGCTCTGGCAAGCTGCTAGACCAAAGGTAGCAAAGTCATAAATTACCGCTAGCTGCTGTGCTGGGTGATTAGCATTTTTATTGTTTTGTGGTGTTGAGGTTGGTCACAGTGAAGCCCCTGGAGGAGGCTGTGTGTCTCAGGGGCAGCAGGTTGGGGCAGCTTGAGCTGTTGGTTTGGTCTGTCAGGCCAGGTGCTGGGCCAGGTGGCCCCCCCATAGCCACAGGGGTGTGTATTGATTGCTTGTGAGGGACTGCAGTGTGCCCAGCATGAGCCAACGTTCCAGGCTTATACTGGAATCCCCACAGGTGGAGCTTATTCTAGTTAGTAGGTGAGGTGAGGTGCGGAATTGGAGGCTTGGCAATGTTAAGTCACAAGACCAAGGTCACACAGCCTTGTGTCATTGCTAGGACCAGCACTATCTGTTTTCACCTCTGGGCCAGCTGGGTGCCACCCCACCCCCATCACAGCTGCCAGCACCCACTTAGTTCCTCCTGGCACTACCTTGACCCCTGTGCACCCCCTCAGGCATTTCCCCAGGTCTTTTAACCCCTTCCTCTCAGGCTTCCTGACACGCTACTCCTTGATTCTAGCACCTTCAAACACCTGTGGAAGCAGGTAGCCCAGAACCTGGACCGGTTCCGTACCTTCCCACGCCTGGCTGGAGGTAAGCCCTGCCCCTCTCATGCTTTCAGGGACCCTCTTCCTGGGCAATTATGAGCAACCAGGAGATAGAGAAGGGTGACCAGGATCTTGTTTTGTTTTGTTTTGTTTGAGACTGGGATCTTCTTAGGATGCTGGGAGCCAACCCTGGGGACTTCTTTATCAGCCCGCACAGTGACCCTCCTCAGGAGCCATGTGTGAGCCTGAGGCAGGGACTGAAAGCTGTGTTCCTTTAGACTTGAGTTGGTAGCACACATGACTCTGGGCTGCTGTGTGGGTAGCATGGGTTTGAGCCGGGAAGGAAGGAGCCCGTTTGGGTGTGGGTGTGGAGGGGACAGGAGAGGAGGACAGCAGGGTGGCTTCTCATCGACAGTGGTAACTCTCTTCTTGAGAAACCATTCTCTGATCACAAACACTTGGTCCATGCTGTGTGAGGCAAAACCAATGGAGTCCCAGAGCTTTTAGTACTCCATTAGTACTGCGTAGCTGGCTATGCAGTGTTTCCCAGACTCCCTGGGCCACGGAACCCCATTTTGCGCAGTCCCTGTGGGCCAGGAGTTGTAGAACACACTTGCTGAGACCTCAGAGAACTGCCTGGGGTGCACTTGATGGTAGAAGCCAGGACGGATGGCTCAGCCTTCTAACCCCTAGTGTGAGGTGGGCCCATGAGAGGCCCTTCCTGAGTTAGCTGGCCTGTGATGTGTGGCTGGGTTCCCCGTAGCAACTGAGCTTCCCAGCCCATCTTATGGACTCTGCAGGGGAGGGGGTAGCCTCTCCTTCCCGGGGGCCTTGGCCCAACCTGGAGCCAGTGGCTGCATCAAGGCGCCTCAGTTTATTCATCTTTGAGATGGGGGCAGTACAAAGGAGGTGGTCCTCAAGACTTGGGGAGACAGCTCGGGTGCTCCCTCCGGCACCTGGCAGGTGGTGTGTGCTTTTGGCTGGCCCATGTTACCTGTTGTTTCTGAGCCGGTAAACTAAGGCTGGAGGGTGCCGTGACCGGTCTGAAGGTCTTCTGTAAAGGAGTAGTAGGTGGGCTTCCCTGGGAGGTTTCAGGAGTGGGTGGGCCCTTGGGAGCTTGGTTTGCTGTGCTCGCACCCCTCCAGTTGCCCTTTGGTTTTCTCTGTGATGGAGAGTTGGTGCCAATGACCTCTGTTCTGTTCCCTCCCACCCCCCCAGCCTCGCTTCCCCGGCTAGGGAGTGGAGCAGGCCTGGCTTGTGGCTCCCCAGGATGCTCTCTGTTCTAGCTGCCTTCTGCTGAGTGTGGGGCTGCGGATGGGTGTGGGCGGTGGTCTGGGCTGCACCCAGTCATGTCCGCACCCGTGTTCTGCAGAGTGTGGCGGGAAGAATTTCCATTTCGTGCACAGCTCGGCCGACGTGGACAGCGTGGTGAGCGGGACGCTGCGCTCAGCCTTCGAATACGGTGGTCAGAAGTGCTCAGCCTGCTCTCGCCTCTACGTGCCTCAGTCGCTGTGGCCGCAGATCAAAGGGCGACTGCTGGAGGAGCACAGCAGGATCAAAGTGGGGGATGTGAGTGGGGCCTTGGCTCACACAGCAGGTGGCTGATGGGATTGGAGGCTGCTCGCTCTCTCCAGCTCTTTGAGTGCCTCCCTGAGGCTCTCTCCGACTCTCTAAGGCTGGGTCCTTCCCTAGGGGCTCTGCGCTTGTGGGTTGGGGTGCATGTAGGGAAAGGAGTCCCTTCCTCTCTGCCCTACAAGTGTCTCACTTCTCTCTCTCTCTCTCTCTCTCTCTCTCTCTCTCTCTCTCTCTCTCTCTCTCTCTCTCTCTCTCTCGTCCTCAGCCCGCAGAGGACTTTGGGACCTTCTTCTCCGCAGTGATTGATGCCAAGGTAGGGGACTGAGATGCAGTGCATTCTGGGGGAGGCGTGCTGGGCACAGAGGACAGGCTGGCCAGTGCTGCTTGTAACTAGGCGAGTCCCTTCCTGGCTTGGAAGAGGGCTGAGTCATCCATGGCGAGAAATTGCTCTTGTCTGCACACACTCACACCAGGCTCAGCAAGCCCCTAAAGTGTGTATGTGTGCACACACTCATGTATGCACACATACAGGCAGGCCCACACGTGTGTACTTGAGAGCACAGCTCTGGGAGCATTGTGCAGGTCTATGGCCTTGAAAACACATCTCTGGCCGGGCAGTGGTGGCACACACCTTTAGTCTTGGGAGGCAGAGGCAGGCGGATTTCTGAGTTCGAGGCCAGCCTGGTCTACAGAGTGAGTTCCAGGACAGCCAGGGCTAGACAGAGAAACCCTGTCTCAAAAAACCAAAAACGAAAAAAGAAAAGAAAAGAAAACACATCTCTGTAGCCACATGCTCGTTACCTTAGCTAAGTGTGTGCTCACATATAAACACATAGCTATGTATGTACCTTTCTGTGTGTTTATCTCAGAATAGGTTGGTATGTAAGGACAACCGTGGTTTGACCCCATGTGTGCACGCCACACAATGCATAACACATGCTTATATATATGTATCCAGATTCCAAAACCACAGTATACTCACTCATATACACACACCATACACCTACATACATGTCACATATGCACTTACATAAACACCACACACACACTACATCGACACAGGCACACACCGCACATGCATTCAGACACAGACACATGTTATATACTCATACGGTCTCCCCTCTGTGTCTCTACCATGGTTTAGCCAGGCCTTCAGTGTCTCCAACCCTGCCTGCCCTCACCTTAGGCAGAGGTATTTTGGGGTGAGTACAGGGTGGGGCGGGACGGCAGGGGTGACTGTCTCTGATGCTCCTGTTTACCTACACTAGGCCTTCGCCCGCATTAAGAAGTGGCTGGAGCATGCGCGTTCCTCGCCCAGCCTCAGCATCCTGGCAGGGGGCCAGTGTAACGAGTCGGTGGGTTACTACGTGGAGCCATGTATTATTGAGAGCAAGGACCCACAGGAGGCCATCATGAAGGAGGTGACTGCAGCGGGCTGTCCTCGGGCACGGTGTCACGCTACTTCCTGATGCTATCTGGTTTCATGGCTGATGAGGGATACCTGGCAGGAATGGCTCCCAGCTGGAGTGAGCTCAGGAGCTCAGGCCTGTCCAAGACTCTGTCCTTGTCACTTGGTGCTGGCTGTGGCCTAGCACTCCATTGCCGCAGCCGCTGCACCTGTGGGGCATGGCAGCTGTGGGCTTGCTGGCTCACTATGGTCTGGCCATGGCATCGGGGTGCAGGACATGGCAGGGAAGCCAGAAAGTTCTGGATCTTCTGCCAGATGATCAGGACCGGAAAGGACCTGGAGGAATCGGCCCCTCTTCTCTCCTGCTCGGGGCTGTTGTGTGGGATAGTGAAGAGGATGGCCAGATGGTGACATCGTAGGAACTAACCCCTCGCTTCTCTCTCTCTCTCTCTCCTCTCCCAGGAGATCTTTGGGCCTGTGCTGACAGTGTATGTGTACCCAGATGATAAATACAGAGAGACGCTGCAGCTGGTCGACAGCACTACCAGCTATGGCCTCACGGGGGCAGTGTTCGCTCAGGATGAGTGAGTGGCCTCAGCCCTGGGAGCAATGCCGGTGTGCCTTCCTTGCCAGTTCAGCTCGCCTTACCTCCTGGATGCAGTTTCTGCTAATTCCTCTTCTGCTTTCCCTCACAGTGTTCCCCAAGTCCCCTCAGCTTAGACCTAAAGGCAGACAGCCCCAAACGGGCACACAGCAGTCTGGCTTGTTAGATACATAGCTGTCAGAAGCCCCTGGTGACCATCGTGTCAGCATCTCCAGGGACAGGCCTGGGGAGCTCATGATCGACCTATCAAAGGCTCCACTGAGCTAGGTAGCCACCCTGCCCCGTGCTGCAGAGGCTCGCTGCAGTGGACACGGATCGGATGTGGGTCCTGCCACCCTAACTTTGAATTTCTATATTTTTCTTCCTCCTTGGCCCTGCCTGCCTCAGATGAAAGTGGGAGCCCAGGAGGAAGCGTAGGCTCTGGGTGTTGGCTTTGCTTTAGTGAAATGGATGAGTTAGACTGGAGACCCCCGATCCCTCCCATCCTCCCCCATCACCTCGCCAGTTGTGGCCTGACCCCCTGTGCTCCCCACCCAGGCTGGTAGCTCCAGAAGGCCAGTGAGCTGCTCCCCTGAGCCTCAGGGCCCACTCTAGCAGCTGGCCAGTCAGTATCCTGCTCTAACATGGCTGCTTGCTTAGCGGGATCCAGTGTGGGCTGAAAGAGGGATTGGAGGCCAGACTTAGGACTGGCGGCCCACCCCGTGATCACTGTCCTGTCTCCTAGAGCGATTGTCCAGGAAGCCACGAGGTGGCTGAGGAACGCCGCTGGCAACTTCTACATCAACGATAAGTCTACTGGGTCCGTGGTGGGCCAGCAGCCATTTGGTGGCGCCCGGGCTTCAGGTGCGTGGGAGGCGAGTCCTGGTCAGAGGCCGTAGGTCATAACCTTGGCGGTGCGAGTCGGAACGGGACAGCTCGCTGTGGGGTGTAAGGATGTTCAAACACAGCCTCTTCAGGAGCTTTGGAAGCTAGGAGGCCAGTCTCCTGTTGTACAGGGGAGGAAACTGAGGCACGCATGGGGAAGGGCTGTGGATGTTAGCTTCAAGGCTCACTGATCCACCACCAGACTCGAGATCACCTGAGTCCAATGCTCGGTGGCTCATAGGTGAAGCTCGGGCTCGGGGGAGGCAGTAAGTAGCCAGCGGCTACTACCTGCTAGTGACAGCCAGGGCCAGAACAGGGTAATGGGGAATGTGATGTTTCTATCCATCCATGTGGCATGTAACATTTAAGTTAGCTAATCTGTCTTTTCAGATGTGTGTGTGTGTGTGTGTGTGTGTGTGTGTGTGTATACCTGTGTGTGCGTGTGTGTGTGAGACTAAAAGCATTCAAAGCCATTACTTTTGGTCTTTGAAATATGTAGCATCATTGTCACCTTTACTCACCCAGGAACAAGGTGAGGCTTGTTCCTGTCTGCAGTTCTTCATCTAGCAACCACTGTCATTGCCAGCTTCCAGGAGATCAGCTCTTTGGGGTCCTGAAAGAGCAAGAGCTCACCATTCTGGTGTTTCTGAGCCTGGCTTATTTCATATAGCATATTGGCTCCCAGTTCCCTTTTCATGACTGCATACTATTCTACAGTGTGCGTGTACCACAGTTTTTTTCAAGCACACATCGGTTAGTGGACCTTTCAGTTGTTCTCTTTCCTTGGCAGTTTTGCAAATAGAGTAGAAGTGGGCGCGGATGCACAGATAACTCATCAACATGCTGATTTCATTTTCTTTCCTGGCTAAATATTCAGGAGGGATTCTTGTACTTCTGTTTTGTTTTGTTTTGTTTTTGTTTTTGTTTTTTGTTTTTTTGGTTTTTGGAGACAGGGTTTCTCTGTATAGCCCTGGCTGTCCTGGAACTCACTCTGTAGACCAGGCTAGTCTCGAACTCAGAAATCCACCTGCCTCTGCCTCTCAAGTGCTGGGATTAAAGGTGTGTGCCACCACTGCCCGGCCGATTGTTGTAGTTTTTAAAGAGCAATTTCCAAAGCGTTTCTCATGATCCTTTAATGACATGCCCTCCCTGTGCAAGGTGCACGCGTGCAGTTCCTGCATTTGTATTGGAGACGCTCTCTCCCTTGGTGTGTACTAATATTTGCTTTCTGTGCTCTGATATTGGTTGCCTATGTATTTACAGCTGTTATTTTCTATTCCTGATTTAACTGCTTCCTCATTTTTTTTTTGGTTTTTGAGACAGGGTTTCTCTGTGTAGCCCTGGCTGTCTTGGACTCACTCTGTAGACCAGGCTGGCCTTGAACTCAGAAATCTGCCTGCCTCTGCCTCCCAAGTGCTGGGATTAAAGGTGTGCGCCACCACTGCCCGGCCCTCTTCCTCATTTATAACCTCTCCCTCCCTCTCACCTCCCCATCCAGTTTTAGTTTAGATCTGTTTTATCTGTTGTGAGTGACTCCTGTGTCTTTGAGATTCTAAATATATCTCTTCCTGTGTCTTCAGGGAGTGAAGTGAGTTTCTCTTAAATGATTGTGTCTTGTTTATTTATTTACTTAAAGATAAGTATTTTTCTCAAAATACCTTTGATTTAGTTAATGAGCATGTGTGTGTGTGCGCGCGCGCATGCTCGCACAGCCACGCACGCACGCACGCACGCACGCACGCACGCTTGCGCGCGCATGCATGTGAACAAGTTGTCAGAGTTAGGTCTCTCCTTCCACCGTGTGGGTCATGAGGACCAAACTCAGCTCATTAGGCTTGACAGTGAGCACTTTTACCTGTTAAATCGTCTTAACAGCCCAGGGTCTTGCTTTTTTTTTGTTTTGTTTTGTTTTGGTTTGGTTTGGCTTTTCGAGACAGGGTTTCTCTGTGTAGCCCTGGCTGTCCTGGAACTCACTCTGTAGACCAGGCTGGCCCTGTACTCAGAAATCCGACTGTCTCTGCCTCCCAAGTGCTGGGATTAAAGGCGTGCACCACCACTGCCCGGCTTTGTTTTGTTTTTTGAGGTAGGGTCTCACTATATAGCCCTGGCTGCTCTGTAGACCAGTCTGGCCTTGAACTCATAGAGATTCACTTGCCTCTACTTCCCAAGTGCTGGAATTAAAGGTGTACGCATTGTTTTTAGTTAATGAAGAAAGTATGTTCTGTATATGAGTAACAGGCCACATGTGTGTAGTTACCCAAAGAATCCAGAAGATGGTGTCAGACCCCCTGGAGCTGGAGTTGCTGAAGGTTGTGAGCCACCTTCTGCAGGCTCCAGGAACCAAACTCTGGCCCTCTGGAAGACCAGGAAGAGCTCTGAACCACAGAGCTGCCTCTCCAGCCTGGGTCTGGGTTTTTTAAATCCATTCCCTCACTGTGACTTTTTTTGTTTGTTTGTTTGTTTTTGGTTTTTTTTGTTGTTGTTTTTTGGTTTTTCGAGACAGGGTTTCTCTGTGTAGCCCTGGCTGTCCTGGTACTCACTCACTCTGTAGACCAGGCTGGCCTCGAACTCAGTAATCCACCTGCCTCTGCCTCCCAAGTGCTGGGATTAAAGGTGTGCGCCACCACCGCCCGGCTTCACTGTGACTTTTAATTGCAGAATTTAACCCATTTACATTTATGCTGATTACTGATAGCTAAGGCTTGGTTCTTAGTCTTGCTATAATTCTTTCTTCCTCTCTTACCTACCTCCTGTGGTCAAGTGCTACACTCAAATATTGTGTTTTGATTCTTGGACTGTCTGTCCTCCTTCATTTCTAAGGAACAGCTTGGCTGGGCAGTGTTGGTTTTGGTCGGTTGGTGTTTTATTACTTGGCTACTGTGAACCTCAGCCTCTCACCTGCCCTCTGGCCTTGCATGCTTGGCCCTGATATGCTCAGCAAGCCCTGAGCCTGTGAATGTGTTTAGTAGCCACTTCTCCAAGCCTCTTAGCAGGGTGCGTTGTGGACAGAGCCACCATTTACCCCTCTAGCTGCCAGCCCTGTGCTACCCCATTCACTCTGCTAGTTCCCCTACCCGCCACCTCTCCCCCACCGCCAAGAACCATTGTATTCTCTCTTTCCCACAGGAACTAATGACAAGCCAGGAGGCCCCCACTACATCTTACGCTGGACGTCACCCCAGGTCATCAAGGAGACTCATAAGCCCCTGGGGGACTGGCGATACCCCTACATGCAGTGAGCCCCTGCCCAGCACGTCTGTCCATCCAGACGACTGACATCTCTGCACTGACCCCCTGCTCCCCACCAGTTCCTCCTGGACTCTCTACAGCTGAGCTGGCCCCTGTCCTGGCCACTGGTGCCTGTCCTTGGAATCAGGGGCCCAGGCTTTGGCTTTGGGTCATATTGGGGAGGATCAGCCAGTCCATCCAGAAATCTCATCCTCTGCAGAACACCCTGGTGCCTGGCAGGTTCTCCAGCCGTCTGCTTTTCTCTCCTCATGCTGGGCCCAGTGACTCAGAGGCCCTCAGGATAGAGAGGGATACTCTCAGGCTGTCGGGGACGGAGACAGCTCTGGTGTCCTGTAGCCTCACCACTCAAAGACCCCCTGACCTTGGCTTTGTCCCCTACACATGTCCAGTGACATAGGACCTCAGCCAGATGGCTCCAGGGGCACCCGCTGGCTTTGCCCCTTGGTCTGGGCTAGCTCCTCCTGCCGGGGCACCAGCTGGCTTTGCCCCTTGGTCTGGGCTAGCTCCTCCTGCCGGTACTTACGTCCAGCCATATGCCTTAGACCAATGTGCCTTCTTCCAGGGTGCCTGCATGTCCCCGAGCCTTCATCCCTCCTGGCCACCTGCTTGGAAGTGACCAGTGGTGGTCATCCCATACAGGCTGAATCTGGGAAATCTTGAGGTGTGCCTCCATTCCATACTCTTTGTTTTTCCGAGACAGGGTTTCTCTGTGTAGCCCCTGCTGTCCCGGAACTCACTCTGTAGACCAGGCTGGCCTCGAACTCAGAAATCCACCTGCCTCTGCCTCCCAGTGCTGGGATTATAGGCGTGCGCCACCACCGCCCGGCCATTCCATACTCTTGTGGGAAGCAGCCAGCCCAGGGGTAGCCAGGGTGAGCTCCTGCTTGGGTCCTGGATAATCAAGTATTTCTAGTGGCTTGAGAGCACACGTGCCTTTCAAGGACTTTTGCCAGGATCCACATGGAGCTGGTCTAGCTGTCACCCAGGGCTGCCCCCGTCACACTCAGGGGCGGGTACCAGTCCCAGGCCAGCTCTGTGTTCGGCTTCCTTTCAGGGCCCAGGTTGTTTCCCAGGGAGCAGGACTAGGCTGCAAATGTCCCAATTCTACACTGTGAGGGGGTGGGGCGCATTTACTGCCACCCGAGGAAATGCCAGATATCTACTCAAAATGGCCGGGGAGGGAAGTGAGGGGTAGACTGGCTTCTCATTCCTAATCTAATGAACTGCCAGTGTGTTGTCATGTGGTTCTATGTGATGTCTTGGGGGTGGGGGAAGTAGTGACTCCAGAGCCCAGTGGCTGGGTTTAGAGATGGCTTTCTGTCGTTCCCCCCACCGAACCCCCAAGGCGGTCACCAAGAAATCATGTAAATTCTCCAACCTTCCATGTCTAAAATGCTGATGGTTCCCTCATGGACACAGAGGGTCGATGAGCTAATCCCTGTGGAGTTCAGACAAATGATCAGAAATGTCACCTGTTTGTTCCCCAACACTATGTGCTGTGGTGGCTGATCTTAAAAAAACGTGTCAGCTTTGCTGGGCCACGGTCCCCAGAGACCTGGTCAACCATCGTGGAAGTTTCTTTGAAGGAGCGGTAAAGCTTAAATAGGACTCTTACACTTTGATTGTGTGTGGTTTTTGCATGTACGGTGCATGTTTGTACAGGTGCCCACAGAGGCCACAAGGGGTGGGTCGGAAGAGTTGGGGCTGGTGTTACAGGCCTTTGTGAGCTTACATCTAAATTCTAGTTGCCTGATAAAGCAGTGAGCGCTCTATCCGATGGGCTGTCTTTCTAGCTCCAGCGTGCTTGTTTGGAGACATGGTCTTGCTAGGTAGCCCAGGTTAGCCTTGAATCTGGTGCCTCGGCCATCTAAGTGCTGGGTTTACCAGCCTGTGTCTCCAGGCCTGACTTTAATTTGTACTGTGAGTGGGCCTTATCTATTGAATGTTTAAATAGAATAGAGGATGTGCTCACCCAGGAGGGGACTCTCCAGTTCTTACTGGTTTTCTGGTCTGCTCTATTCATCTTCCCGCTGTCCCTCTCTTCAAACCCACCTCCCTTTATGTTCCATGGATTCCGTGTCCCCTGGAGAACCTTGGCTAATAAACACGTCAAGGACTCTGTGTCTCCGTACTCTTGGTCCCACTAGCAGGGACAGCCTTACACTCTTTGTACACATGAGGAATCTGAAGCAAGAGCTGACACTGCATGTCCCAGGAGAGTGGGGTTGCTGGGATGCGAAGCCAGATCTCTCTGCCGTACTCCTGTGTCCACCTTGGGGAGACCCATTCACATGGCCCTTGGAACTGATTCCTGCAGAAGGAGGCAATGAGGGGCTGTGCCCATCAATCAAGCTCTGGGCTCAAACTCATTGACCGCAGTACCTCCCTTCGAGACACTGGTAACACGGGTGCCCTGGCTGTGCTTCAGAAGGGAAGGTTGGCATTTATAGCTCTGGTTTTGAATGAATGGTGCCAGTCACTCACAGGCATATTGAGTAGCTTTTCCAGTACTGAAAGATGGACCCTGAACTCTTGCCCGCGACTGGAGAACACTGGACCAACACTGGACCGCTAAGCCACACCCTAGCCCTCTGGAAGCTCCTCTCTGCCACTGATCATACCAGGACATTATTTGGTTTCTGTGGCAGGGCTGGCAGAGGTCAGGGGTGATGGTGGGCATAGTCGGAGGCAGATTTGAACCCAAGTCTGGGTGCCTGTAGCCTGTATTCCATAAGGTCACTGGCTTCTGGGTTCCTGTGTCACTGCCACTATTTGATCTCCCATGATATCTCCTGTTTGGGGGAGGAGGGGACTCAACTCCATTGCTTTGTTCCCTTGGGCTTGAGGCTGCCGGCTCTCAAGGACACTCTCCCTGGTTGGGTTCCTGAGGCTGCTTTGAATGGTCCTCCAGTGTCAGTCGCCATGTCTGCGGTCACCCACAGAGCCCCTTCATTTCCCTACTGTGGCCAGGGGCCCAGTGCAGCCCTGAACAGGAACCATTTGACTGTGGCCGGATGTCCCCAAGGCTGCTGCTGCACACACTGTCACTCAAGCGTAGGTGCTAAGGAAATGAGGGACCATCTGCTGCCTCCTGGACACTGGACGACCCGGAGCCTTAGCAGAATGGGGCAGAGGAAATGGCAGGGTACACACCTGCTCCTACCCAGCCCCGTCTCCATTTCCTTAGTTGAGGCATCAGCCCGGCATGTTTAGATTCTAGGCCAGGCTGGCCTAGAGCGCAGGCTGGCACTGATCTAAAGGATTTAGAGAAGTCTAGACAAGATGACTCCGAGGGTAAAGGCATTTACCACCAAGCCTAATGACCTGAGTTTGATTCCTGGGGCGCACATGGTAGATGGCAAGAACCCATTCCTGTAGCTCTGACCTCCATCCACTCCCCGCCCCCCCCACACACATGTGAATGTACATGTGCATATGCACACACAACAAATGTAGTAAAAATGTGATTTCATCCTTCATAGCAGAAAAGTGTAACCTGTTCTACCCATTTCCCTAATGAGGACCCTGAAGGACAGGTGGGTGCCAGGATACCAGGGTAACAGGAGATGATGGCCTGAGCTTCCGTTTATCTCCCTGGATGCTGAGCCAGAGGATACAACTACAGCATTGTCCAAGCTGACTGGTGGTGGGGTCTCGACCCCTGAGCCTCCAGCCTCAAGCCTGACACTTCTCAGTGGCTGGGGACCGGATGAGACATTAGGCAGCAGAGTTCTGGGATGTCGGCCTCAGAGCAGGACACTTGGTGACTAAGGATCATCCAGCCTCAGTAAAAAACCATTCAGTCTTGGGAGGCTGAACTTCCGGTGGGGACGGGGACCTGTTTATGGGCCCCATGGGCCCCCAGTCACAGTATGACCTCAGTTCCTGGGCAGCGGGTAGGTAGTGGCAGCGGGGCTGATGTATCTGCCTTTCACAGAGGAGAGACACTGAGGCTCTTGGGACACAGCCGTTTGGTGGGGAGTGGGGAGTGGGGAGCGGTGCCCACTTACCCAGAAAGCACCTCGAGTTGAGAAGCTTAATATCCTGCTCATCATCTCTTTATATTTCTTTTCTTTTTTTCTCATCTCTTTATATTTCTTTTTTCTTTCTTTTCTTTTCTTTTTTTTTTTTTTTTTTTTTTTTTTTTTTTTTTTTAATAAAAATGTATTTAACTTTATGAGTACACTGTCACTCTCTTCAGACACATCAGGAGAGGGCATCGGATCCCATTACAGATGGTTGTGAGCCACCATGTGGTTGCCAGGAATTGAACTCAGGACCTCTGGAAGAGCAGTCAGTGCTCTTAACCGCTGAGCCATCTCTCCTGCCCCAAAAGCAATGATTCTTCGCAGCTTGTAGGTTGTGGTGCATCTTGGAGGGGAGTTAGGGCAGTGACCTGGAGGCTGTGGAGCAAAGCTGCTTATTGGCTTGCTATCCTTAGCTTGCTTTGTTTGCTCTGACCATTGACCATCAAGAGTCATCTGCCCAGGGGCAGCACCTCCTACCGTGAGCCAAGCCCTCCCACATCAATAAGAAAAGTGCCCTAGAGGTCTCCCCATAGGCCAGTGTGATGGGGCAATTCCACATCTGAGGCCCCTCTTCCCAGATGACTATGTCAAGTTGACAACAATTCCCCAGCACCCTGTCTAGCCAAGGATCCACCTCCTGAGTGCTGGGATGCCAACCCTGTGTCACCATGCCCAGCCAGTCTTGAGATGCCTTAACATCCCATGAGGCTGAAGTGGGGACTGAGCCTGTGGGAACCAGGGCAGACCTCCCCGATACTCTGCCCAGTGCTATGAGGAGGTCCACCGCTCTGCATCCTAAGCCGGCTCAGAGCCCAGTGTGTGCAGGAGGGTGGGTGAGGAGACCAGACTCAAGAGATACAGGAGGGTACAGGGGTCACGGAGGGCACATTGAGGAAGATGGTTGGGAAAGCGGCTTGGGATACCCTAGTCCCCCCTACCTATTAGGTAGGTGGGGGAAGCTCTGGTCTGCATACCAGCTGGCATGCCTACTTCTTATATGTCAAGGGAGACACCAAACGAATGGATGAGGCTGGGCTCATTGTGAGCCTCTGTCTTCCTTGTGCGCTTTGCATGTCCACCACGGCTGACTGCCACTTTCGCAGCCAATGACCACACGGGTATGAGCTCAGGCAGAAGGCTGGGTGTAGCCATGTTATAAAGATGCTGTGTTCTCCCAAGCCATGCAGGCCCCACAGGGCCCCACAAATATATCCTGCTCCAGTCTCTGTTCCTTGCCCAGAGCCCTTAAGGATGTCCGCCTGTCCCTGGGCAGGACTGTCACTATGTAAATGTCTGTGCAAATGCCTTGCTGTGGGGTGACCAGCTCCGCAGTGAGGCCGGGCATCTTCTAAGGCTGTTACTTTGCTGACATGGGGCCCCAGGCAAGGACACTCCACTTGCTGTTTCTCCTGCTGCATGCTCTGCCTAAGCCAGCCAAGCTGGTAGAGAACTCCGACTTCCACCTTGCTGGGGACTACCTCCTGGGTGGCCTCTTTACCCTCCATGCCAACGTGAAGAGCATCTCCCACCTCAGCTACCTGCAGGTGCCCAAGTGCAACGAGTGAGTTCCCAATGACGCTGCAAGTGGTGGTGGTGGTGGGGGGCGAGAGGCAGGACCCTGGAAAGTGCAGGCCGTGGGAGGCCAGGCCAGGGCCCAGAATGCAGCTCCTTAGTCATTGCCAAACCTTCAATCCTAGATCCAGCCTGCTAGCTCCAGTGCCCCCACTGTATTATCTGTGTGCCAACCCCCTAGTCTTAGATCTAGCTTGCTAGCCTCAATGTGCTCTGCATGATCTGTGCCAACCCCCAGTCCTAGATCCAGCCTGCTAGCCCCAGTGCCCCTCCCCTTGCACAATCTGTAGAAATTTTAAGCAGTTGTTTGCAACCCGGAGACCCTGTTTGTCCCTATGTTACATCCCTGGAAAGACAGGGTGTTTAAACTCACAGGGTCACCATCAAAGCCATTGTCAGCCACTTTGGCAAATGGGGGAGCCCCCACCCCCACTAAGACCGTGCCAAAGCCTTGTCTGGACACCAGGTTCTGCCTTACCAGACAGAAGGTGGTGTTTGGGTAGCGAGCTCTGACACTGGACACTGGAGGGAGCTTTGCAGTTCCCAAGGTTGTGGCTGGGGAGACAGGAAGTGCTTCCGGGCTTGGGGAGCCCTCCTTCCCCAATGTGAGCCATTTGGGATGACAGCTCCACTTAGACACTGAGTCACCCTGGTCTTGTTCAGGAGGAGGAACATTCTAGGTGATGGGGAAGGAGAGGGAGGGGAGAGAGGGGCGGGTAGCTAACTAAGGGTTGACTGTGGCAATTCACCACATAGACAAAGAGGAGGATGCTGTGTGGACCTGAGGCTGGGGAGGAGGCTGGGGGCTGGGGAGGC
>NW_022196900.1:96185981-96189842 GCF_008632895.1 Mastomys coucha
GTCGGGGAGGCTGGGGAGGAGGCTAGGGAGGCTGGGGAGGTGGGGGAGGCTGGGGAGGCTGGTGCTAAGTGCTCTGAGGCTTGTGATGACGATGATGAGGTCTGTAATGATTGGCCTTGCCAGTGGCAGAGACTCAGTGACATCACAAGCAATGCTGACCGCAGTGATAGATGACGGTGTTAACTTGGGTGTAGGGACGGTGGTGGCAGTAATGGTTGTAGTGCTTACGGTCACGGTGGTGATGGGGATGGTTGGGAGTGATGGTGATGGTTATTGCGTTAGTTGTTCTAATGATTTTAACGATGGTGGTGCTGATGTTGATGGTGGTGGTGATAGTGACCGTGTTTAGTTATACTGATGGTGTTTTGGTGGCGGTGGTGATGGTGGTGATGGTAATGATGGTGATGCTCACAAACATACAGTAACAGTGGCCGTGGTGGCGCTGGGATAGTGGGAGATGACGGTGACAGTGGGGATGGCAGTGATGGAGGTCACTGTGGGTGTGAGTGGACAATGGTAGGGATCACAGGGATCACAGTGTGGTCATAGGGACAGAGGTGACCAGAATGCAGTAGGTGCCAGAACCTTCTAGGGTGTTCCTTGTCACATTTTCTCATGTAGGGAAACAGAGCAGCGGTCGGTCCTATTCCCCCGCTCCCTGTGGACACGCCCCTCGCCATGTGTGGCCCCTGCAGGTACAACATGAAGGTGTTGGGCTACAACCTCATGCAGGCCATGCGCTTTGCGGTGGAGGAGATCAACAACTGTAGCTCTCTGCTACCCGGCGTGCGGCTCGGCTACGAGATGGTGGACGTCTGCTACCTCTCCAACAACATCCAGCCTGGGCTTTACTTCCTGGCCCAGGATGACGACTTCCTGCCCATTCTTGAAGACTACAGCGAGTACAGGCCCCACGTGGTGGCCGTCATTGGCCCGGACAACTCTGAGTCTGCCATCACTGTGTCCAACATTCTCTCCTACTTCCTCATCCCACAGGTGATGACCGGGAGAGTCAGAGGGGGCAGCTGTCACCAGGGTGGGATGCTCTTCCTCCCTGTCAGGCATGGTGGGAACATGAGCGGGGTGGACAGCAGTTCAAGCTTAGGGCTGACTTACTGGGAAGCCTGTGACAAATCTCTTCACCCTTCTGAGCCTCAGTTTCCCCATCTGTAAAGTGGGCTGACGAAACTCTGTCCCAGGACTGTCTGTGGGTTGAATGGTCAACCAGAAAAAGTTTTCAGCACACAGTAGGTGGTCTGCAATGCTGTCATTACCAAAAACACATCTTTCTCCAGAATGAGGGCTAAAGAGCAGGCAGTATTAGCTTGCTCAGCTGCCTAGCACAGGGCCTGACTCACAGTAGGCCCTCAAGGAGTGAGGTCCCACTAGAGCCTGGGGAGATGACTCTGATGGTAAAGTGTGCAGGCATGGGGACCTGAGTTTGGATCTCCAGCACCCACATGAAAAGCCTGGACCAGCAGTGGGGAAGAGGGTGTGGAGACAGGGGGATTCTCGGAGCTTACTGGTCAGACAGTCTTGACAAACTGGTGACTTCCAGCTTGTTCAATGAGAGGCCTTATCTCCAGAAATATGGTACCGAGTGATTAAGGAAGATGTCTAATGTTGACATCTGGCCTTCATGTGTGTATAGACATGTGAACCTATACACGCATGTGCACACATACACACATGTGCACACATACACACATGAGCACACTATATACACACATGTGCACACATACACACACGTACACAGTGCACATATACACACACGCGCACACATACATACGTGTGCACACATACACACATGTGTGTGTACACATACACACATGTGAACACATACACACATGCGCACACACACATATATACACACAGTGCATACATACACACGTGCACACATACATACATGTGCACACATACACACATGTGCACACATACACACATGTGCACACATACACACATGTGCACACATACACACACGCGCACACATACACACGTGCACACATACACACATGCACACACATGTGCACATATACACACGTGCACACATACATGCACGTGCACACATACACACATGTGCAAATACATCTGTGCACATATACACACACATACCCCAACAGTGCTGATTGCCTGCTATTATCTTTTAAATTTGGGGGTAAGGAAATGAGGCAAGAGACAGGGTCTCTCTACATAGCCCTGGCTGTCCTGGAACTCACTCTGTAGACCAGGCTGACACTTTGAACTCTCAGAGATCCTCCTGCCTCTGCCTCCAGAGTGCTGGGATTAATGGAATAGATGGCTACTCCTAGTATATTTTAAATTTTTTTAGATTACATTTTCCCTTATTGGGAGAGAGTGCACACATGTGTCATGGCACATGTATGGAGGTCAGAGACAGGTCTGTGGGAGTCAGTCCTCTCCTTCCACCAAGTGGATCTTGGAAGATTAAACGCATCCTCAGGCCTGACAGCAAGTGTCTGCACCCCCTCAGTCATCCTGTGAGGCTCAGACAACTATTGACCTGACTGCCACCAGCCACATGGTTTCACACAGTCCAGTACAGGTGTAGAATATTAATTATAAATCAGATTGTCACACAGTAGGCTGGCACAACTATTGGAATTTCCACTGTAGCTCTTACCTCGTGAAGTACCCAGAGTGGGGCCAGACGCTTAGTAGGTGCTAAAAATAGGTGCTAACGTTTTGATGTGCAATGTCTGGTCCAGAGTTGAGTTCATCCATTCATCCCTGTAACAGATATTTCTTGAACACCTACTGTGTGCCAGGGATGGTTGTAGGTGCTAGAGAAACAGCCGGGAACCAAGCACAAATCCTTGCCTGCATGCAGCCTGTCTTCTATGGGAAGACACAGATAATACATATGGATGAACGAGTGACCCGGAATGTTAGAAATGTTGTGAGTAAAACTGCAAGGGGAGGCCAGGAGGCAGGATTAACACGCCTTTAATCCCAGCACTTGGGAGGCAGAGGCAGGCGGCTTTCTGTGTGTTCAAGGCCAGCCTGGTCTACAGAGTGAGTTCTGGGACAGCCAGGGATAGACAGAGAAACCCTGTCTCCAAAAACAAAACAATACAAAACAAAGCAAAACAAAACAACAAAAATAGTCATAGGTGGGGGTAGAGGGTTTTGGGTGGAGACTGGGGTGGGCTTAAGAGATTGGACATTCCAGTGTGGTGATTGGATGGGTTTGCGGCCCACAGGGGATGTGTGTGGGTGAGCATCTGAAGGAAATACATTCCAGGAAGAAGAGTGCCACGGTGAGAGGCTCCTGACTGGCACAGTGAGCAGAGCCAGGGCCTGGAGAGTGGTGGCTGGGGCGGAGTGTGGAGGTCACTGATGGGCCTGGATGGACATCCTCAAGGGACATCTGAGAGACCTGGATGGGTGTGTGGTGTGTGAGAGAAGGTCAGAGATGCCATTGACGCTTTTTGGTCTGAAAACAGGAAGGGATGGAGTCCCTCCATGAGGGGGACCCTGCAGGCAGTGATCCTCGAAGAGGCAAGGATGGAAGCTTGGTTCAGGTTGACTTCATCAACCTGCGCCAGACTTAGGGAGTCTAGCGCCAAGTGGTTCATCGTCAGTGCATTGAAAACATGGTGGAATTCGGGAAAGTTTCCAGGCAACAGTCAGTCCCATTCTAGGTCCACAATAAAACTTAAGGTGCGACTCCATAGAAACTCCTCTACAAAGTGCATGTGAGCGGGAGGGTGGGGTCTGTAGTTAAGGGGCCTAGAATCTGGCTTGATGTCAGCATCGAGATCAGTACTACAGGTGACATCTTCCCACACTAAGGACAGAGGGACAGTATCTTAGGATTTCTACTGCTGTGAAGAGACACCA
>NW_022196900.1:96189852-96205352 GCF_008632895.1 Mastomys coucha
CAGGCGGTGGTGGCCCATGCCTTTAATCACAGCACTTGGGAGTCAGAGGCAGGCCAGCCTGGTCTACTGAGTGAGTTCCAGGACAGCCAGGGCTAAACAGAAAAACCCTGTTTCTAAAGACAAAAAAAAGAAAAAAAAAGATTTTATATTTTATATATATGATGAGTACACTGTAGCTGTCTTCAGACACATCAGGAGAGGGTATCAGATCTCATTACAGACGGTTGTAGCCACCATGTGGTTGCTGGAAATTGAATTCAGGACCTCTGGAAGAGCACTCAGTGCTCTTAACCGCTGAGCCATCTGTCTAGCCCTACAGCAACTCTTATAAAGGAAAACATTTAATTGGGGCTGGCTTACAGTTTCAGAGGTTTGCTTCATTATCATTGTCATGGCGGGAAGCATGGCAGTGTGCTGGCAGGCATGGTGCTGGTGAAGGAGTTGAGAGTTCTGCATCTTAATCTTCAGGCAGCAGCAGGAGACTATGTGCCACACTGGGCATAGCTTGAGCATCTATGACTTCAAAGCCCGCCTACCCAGTGACATACTTCCTCTAACAAGGCCACACCTCCTATTCCCTATGGGCCAAGCATTCAAATACATTAGTCTATGAGGGCCATACCTATTCAAACCACCAAAGATGGGTTCTATGAACTGGGACTTAGGGAGGGAGAGTCTGGAATAAACATCCTCGGGGGGGGGGATTTGGGTGAGGTCTGCCTCTATTGCAAAAGGTGGGTGAGGTCTGCCCCCACAGACACCACAAAGGTCACTGGATCATTGACAAGATCCACTCTCAGCTTTCTGGATGAAAGGCAGGCATTTTATCTCTCCCATCGAGGAGACACCCCAGCATGATTAATATTCCTGGTTTCCCTGTCGACCTTTGGTCAAAAAGACCTTTATGCCTCCAACACTTACAGACTGGTGGACTTAGAGAAGAACTGGACTCTGGGGTTGGAAAAGTCAAGTTTGAGATGAGCGGTGGACATTCTGAAATCCAAGCCTGAGGTTCAGGAGGGAGGGTAGACCTAGCCTTGGACGTTGGGGTTGCAGGCCTCGAAGTGATGTTTGTTTAAGAGGCTGCATGAGACTTGTAAGGGAGATGGTGTGGTGGGAGAGAATCGAGGTGGGGAGCCTCATTTTGGGATCCACTGAGGCCATGAGATCACAGCAGAAGGAAGGAGCCACGACAAGAGATGGAGCAGCCAGTGACCCCACACTAGCCTGGTGTGGGGTCAAGAAGGACCTGAGGCTGACAATGAGGCTGGGGGGGTGCTGGGGTTGGGGCATGAGAGCCATTTTCAGGATGTGCTGGAGGAGCTCAGTCAGGGCTGCTAAGCGGTGGCAAGAGACAGGGTTGCTAAGCAACGGGAAGAGACAGATGTTACCACCTAGCCAGGGTGGGACACATAACAGGTGCCCTGTCATGGGAACTAGGTGAATAAGGGACTTATGTGGGTTATCCAGCCAGGGAACAGCACATAGTAGGGCCTCACGTGTACTAAGGTGGCTATGATGATGATGGTACAGTCACAGCCCTGGGCGTTGTAGGTGTCCCCAGGTGATGATGTCAGATGGAGCCCCTCTCCTAACACCCCCCTCTGGCAGATCACATACAGCGCCATCTCCGACAAGCTGCGGGACAAGCGTCGCTTCCCGGCCATGCTGCGCACAGTGCCCAGCGCCACCCACCACATCGAGGCCATGGTGCAGCTGATGATTCACTTCCAGTGGAACTGGATCGTGGTGCTGGTGAGCGATGATGATTACGGCCGCGAGAACAGCCACCTGCTGAGCCAACGTCTGATCAACACTGGGGACATCTGCATTGCCTTCCAGGAGGTTCTACCCGTGCCCCAACCCAACCAGGCTATGAGGCCCGAGGAGCAGAGCCAACTGGACATCATCCTGGACAAGCTGCGGCGGACCTCGGCGCGCGTCGTGGTGGTGTTCTCGCCGGAGCTGAGCCTGCACAATTTCTTCCGCGAGGTGCTGCGTTGTAACTTCACCGGCTTTGTGTGGATCGCCTCCGAGTCCTGGGCTATCGACCCGGTTCTACATAACTTCACGGAACTGCGCCACACAGGCACTTTCCTGGGCATCACCATCCAGAGGGTATCCATCCCTGGCTTCAGCCAGTTCCGAGTGCGCCATGACAAGCCAGAGTATCCCATGCCTAACGAGACCAACCTGCGAACTACCTGCAACCAGGACTGCGACGCCTGCCTGAACATCACCGAGTCCTTCAACAACATCCTCATGCTTTCTGGGGAGCGCGTGGTCTACAGTGTGTACTCAGCCGTCTACGCGGTGGCCCACGCCCTCCATAGACTCCTCCACTGCAACCAGGTTGGCTGCAACAAGCAAATCGTCTACCCATGGCAGGTGAGGGCCTAGACTTCCAGGGACTGACTCCACCATCGCCCATGCTCAGGGGCTGGGCAAAGGGGTACAGGAAGCCACAGGGCATCCCCTATCTCTAGGTGCCCCAGCAAGGGTCTGAGTTCAAATCCCCAGAACTCATGTAAGAAGCTGGACTTGGCTGTGAGTGCCTATAAACCCAGTGCTGGGGCAGGTTGAGATGGGAGGTTCGCTGGCATTGCTGGCCGCCAATGGAGCTCCAGGTTCAGTGAAAGACTGTCTCCGGGGGATAAGATGGGAAGTGAGAGAGAAGGACACTTGATGCCCTCCTCCCCTGGGCTCTGTGCAAGTACACAGGCATGCATACTCCCTCCCCCGTACATACACCACACACACACACACACACACACAGATGCAGCAGTCCAACTCTGTTCTTTCAGTCGTGTATCTACATGTATAGCCCTAGTCAGTTCTTAGTACCTCCATTTTGAAAGGTGCAGTTCTTTGAAAGGCCACTGGCGGCCAGCTTCTGAGTGCTGAGTCGCTGGGAGTCTGTGTATTGCTCAGGGTGGTACTATGGCACTTGCCACGTGCTCCCTAGGATGCGTCCTCACAGTTGGTCTTACACACTTAGGGAGACTGAGGCCCAGGGAGCCAGAGTCACAAAAGCCAACCAAGAACTGAGCTAGGACTGCACTTCAGACCCCAGGCTGCTCTGTTAGGAGCACGCTCTAGCTAGCACCAGTGTGGGGGGCTGACCCAGTGGTTTAGGGGAGCAGGAATGGTGGGTGGGAGGTTGAGAGAACTCCCGAGGGATGCCCCAGGTGACTCCTAGGAGAAGAAAGCATTATTCTCAGCTACTGTTCTAAGTTATTTGCCTTTTTAAAAAAAAGATTTCTTTATTTCCTTTATTTATATGAGTGCACTGTAGCAGTCTTCAGACACACTGGAAGAAAGCATCCTATCCCATTACAGATGGTTGTGAGCCACCATGTGGTTGCTGGGAATTGAACTCAGGACCTCTGGAAGAGCAGCCAGTACCCTTAACCACTGAGCCATCTCTCCAGCCCACCTTTTTCCTTAATGTTTTATTTATGAGTGTTTGCCTGTGTGTTATGTCTGTGCACCATATGTGTGTGCAGTGCCCGTGGTCAGAAAAGGCATTGGATTCCCTGGAACTGGGATTACAGGTGGTTGTGTAGGTGCTGGAAATTGAACTCAGGACTGCTGGAGGAGCAGCCAGTGCTCTTAACCGCTGAGCCATCTCTCCAGCTCTCGCTCTAAGCTGCTAATGTAGCTCCAGAGCCCAGAAGAATCCTGTCCCTTCCATTTTGCAGAAGAGAAACTGGAAGCTTCTTCTGTCAAGAAACTAGAAGTCCAGAGAGTCTAAGCAACAGGGCTAAAGCTGCACAAGGCTAAAGTGGCAGGGCTGAGACCCAGCTCTAGGTACATCAGGTTCCAGAGTGACCACCCGACAGTTCCATGTCCCCAGTGCTCCCATTAGACAGGTGTTGAGGCTGGTGTGGGGGTGGGGAGTGGGGTAGACTCTCAGAAGTCTGGTCCTGTCGGATGCCAGCTCCGCTATCCTTTTTTCTGACCCCTCCAGCTACTCAGGGAGATCTGGCGTGTCAACTTCACGCTCCTGGGCAACCAGCTGTTCTTCGACCAACAAGGGGACATGCCGATGCTCCTGGATATCATCCAGTGGCAGTGGGACCTGAGCCAGAACCCCTTCCAAAGCATTGCCTCCTACTCCCCCACCAAGAAGAGGCTGACCTACATTAACAATGTGTCCTGGTACACCCCCAACAACACGGTCAGCTTGGAGGGTAGCGCCTGGGGGCTTGTCAAGAGCGGGCTCCAGAGATGCATCAGCAATAGCCGGCAGGGTCTCCGATTGGGGTGTAGGGACTAGGGCCATGTCCTTCTTTGTCAACTGAGAGCTATGGAGTTGAAGGTGCTCTAGCTCCAGGAGATGGGAAATCCGGGCCTTCTGGTCACAGCCCTGCACTGAAGTGCATATGGCTCTCATATCAGCCTGCAGTGATGGCTTAGGCTTGATTTCTACCACCAAACAACTGATAAGAAGCACTTAATGGATAGAGGGTGCATTTCCACTCAGGGTTTGAGGATACAGCCTGTCTTGGTGGGAGGGCACCGCCGCAGGAGCCTAAGATGGCCAGCCCCCATGGCATCCACAGTCAGGAAGCAGGGAGAGCATCCACAGTCAGGAAGCAGGGAGAGGCGGATGCTGGCCCTCAGCTCTTTTTCTCCTTTGTGTTCAGGCCAGAACCCCAGCCCGTGGGATGAAGCCACCCATATCCAAGGTGGATCTTCCCTCTGCTAAAAATTTTCCAGAGACATCCTCTCAGACACACCCAGAGGTGCATCTCCACAGACCCTAAATTTCATCAAGTTGATAGGGTTAACCCATCACAGGGACCGAGACTACTGCTCTTCCCATTGTAGAGGCTAGAACACCGAAGGCACAGAGAGGTTGTGCAATCTCCTTAATGCCGCACAGCTTGTCTATGGTAGAGGCTTCCCAGCTGTAGCCAATCACCACTGTTGAGTCTGTGGAGTGAATCTGGTTGGTGTCTTTCTGTTTTCTTGAGCTTGAACCACAGACGTTCCTTGTCCCAGGTTCTGCAGGCAGAAGCTGAGGGAGAGGTGAGGCTGGTCCCGGCAGAGGCCAGGAACCTGCTTGGCCTCTCTCCTGTTGTTTGGCAGCTTGCTGGCACTCCCTGTCTCTCCTTGGCTTGTGGAAGCTCCACTCTGATCTTTGCCTCTGTCCCCTGATGTCTCTCTGTGGTCTTGTCGGTAGCCACATGTCCCCTCTGTGTAAGAACACAGGTTCTCTCGGATGAGGGACCCTTCTTTTCTTTAATTATATATGCAATGACCCTACAGTGGAGTCAGGTCACATATTTAGGACATAGGCATGAAGACCTACAAGGTCTTAGTCTATGTTCCCATTGAAATGCACAGCCTGAGGCAAGGGTCGTGTGTGATAGATTATTACAGACATGACTCCAAGGACCAAGACTGGGAGATAGGAAAGTTTGCAGCATGGGAGAGGAAAAGCCAGTGGAAGGGAATATCCTCAAACCAGACACTGCTGTGACCCACAGTAGCACCGCCTTCCTGTTACCTTCCAAGGGTCTGCCTCAGAGCTGTGTCCCAAGGGAGAGGAATGCACAGCATGGACTGTCTGGGTCCCACCCCCCCGGTGGCTACGGCTTGCTCTGTGCAGTGCTAAGCATTGTCCTCCGCGCATGCTGTGGGGCACGCATGGAGGTGAAAGACCGACTTTGGGAAGTCACTTCTCTCCTCCCACCTTTACGTGGGCTCTGGGGATTGAACTCAGGTCATCAGGCTTGTCTGCAGCCACCTTTACTAGCTGAGGTATCCTAGCCCATGGGTGTTTACTTTTGACTTGTGCGAGTAACTCAAACTTCTCTATGAAGTGCTATCGAGGTGACAAGTTATCAGACATCATCTGATGGCCAGGTACAAGGAAGACCTGTGTGTGTGTGTGTGTGTGTGTGTGTGTGTGTGTGTGTGTGTGTGTGTGTGTAGGGAGAGGTGAACAAGAAAGCAGAGATCTCAGACTTGAGAGAGACAAAAAGAAATGGGCTCTGGTGTTAAGGGATCCTTTTGTGGGTCCCGGGTCTGAGCCTTAGGCCCTTCTTAGGTGTGCCCATAGAGATCATTCTCCTTGGTCACAAAAATGATGTCCCTAGGATCCAGTGGCTGCTCACCCACACCTGTGGCTGCCTAGGGCCTTCCCTGTCTCCTGCCTCTACCATGGTCTTACCCACACGTGGCTCCCTCACCAGGCTCGGACGCTACACCCTCCTCCTCCTCGGTCCTAATGTCCCCTCTGTGTATAGCACCTCCTTTCATCCCATGCTTGGCAACCTCTCTGTGTGCTGGGCTCCTCTGTGGTAAAGACAGTAGGCACAGGCACTGCCCTTGGGTTCAAGCTCACCTGAGACCCCTGCTCTTCAGACGGACATGCTAACCGGGAGTCTTAGCTGTAGTGACAGGGAAACATGGTAACAGAATAAATGGTGATGGGTCAGGTGAGGATGGGTCCAGGATGTCTCGATAGCTTTTACCCCTCCCCCGCCAAGGTCAGGTTTTTCTTTGGCCGTGATGTCCTCTTTGTGATAAGATGGCTGCCAGGAGTGCAACTGGAGGTTGCGCTCTCTCTTGTCAGCATCTTCAAGAAGTCTCTTCTTCACAGTTGGGTGCCTTTACCAGAGGATGGTGGATTAGGTTAGACCACAGGCAAGACCGAGAGAGTCCTGAGATCCAGTTCTAACAGCAGTTCAGACAGGGCCAGGTTACCCTCTCCTGAGGGGCATCCTGATGGGTGTGGGAGAGAGCAGGGGCCTCCCAGAGAGTGGCAAAAGAGGGCCCAGACTCTCTCACCTTCCCCCTCCAGGTCCCTGTATCCATGTGTTCCAAGAGCTGCCAGCCTGGGCAAATGAAGAAGCCCGTGGGCCTCCACCCCTGCTGCTTTGAATGCTTGGACTGTCCGCCGGGCACCTACCTCAACCGCTCAGCAGGTATGGCTCCCACCCCCCAACCCCCAACCCCGCTCCGCCCTTCATCAGCAGACTTCAGGTCTGTTCATGGTTCAGTGTCCCCACCCTGTCCTGGAGTTTTCAGAGGCCCTGCACTTTGCCAGAGTCTCCGGGGGTCTTCCCAGGGGATGCAAGTATCCAAAGGCTAGAGACCAGGCCTGGTGCCTCCTGTGGCTTCCGTGAAGGGAAATCCCCAGTATAGGTTTCTATGTGGCTTCAGGATCAGTCTCCATGCTGTGTGCCAAGCACGTCACCCACTGAGCTGTCTCCCCAGTCCCCGTTGACTGAATTCTTGGTTTAAAGCCACTTCGTCTTTCTAGATCACTGACTCCAGTGTTTAAACTCACATTAGTGCTTAACACAGTTCAGGGTTGAGTGAAAAGCTTTCGCATGGCCTCATTGATTAAAAATTAATTGGTGGTTTCACCTCTGAATAAAAACCCTTGCTGTGTGCCCAGCAGCAAGCAGGGCCCCGGCTAAGTGCTGATCAAGTATGTGGAAGTTTTCTGCTGGCCTGCCTGTCCTAGCTGTCAGCGGCCTGTAGGTACTGGTCTCTGGAGCTCTCCATCTCTGTACCTACCACAGTATCTGACTCTTGATGCTCTCTGTGGGGTTGGGGAGACATGGATGGTAAAGAGCTTACCTTGCAAACATGAGGACATGGGTTTGATCCCCAGAACTCATTGAAAAAGAGCCAAGCATGGTGGCATGCACTTGGGACCAGTGTTGGGGAGGCTGAGACACGTGGCTTCCTGGGGCTCACTGGCCTACCAGTGTGGCTAACTTACCAAGTTCCAGGCAAGCAAGAGAGCTAGTCTCAATAAGAAAGGAAGGAAGGAGGGAAGGAAGGAAGGAAAGAAGGAAGGAAGACAAGCAGGCATTTGAGGAACAATACTGATATTATCCTCTGGGCTGTACACTCATGTACACACACATGCACATGTACACACACACCATGTAAACACGCGCACACACACACAAACCCCCACCCTCTGTCAAAGATGTGGTTATAGTTAGGGTTTTACTGCTTTGACCAGATACCATGACCAAGGCAACTCATAGAAGGACAACATTTAATTGGGGCTGGATTACAGGTTCTAAAGGCTTGCAGTTCATTATCATCAAGGCAGGAACATGGCAGCATCCAGGTAGGCATGGTGCAGGAGGAGCTGAGAGTTCTGCATCTTCATCTGAAGGCTGCTAGGAGAATATTTGCTTCTAGGCAGCTAGTAGTAGGGTCTTAAAGCCTACACCCACAGTGACACACCTACTCCAACAAGGCCACACCTCCAAATAATGCCACTCCATGGACCAAGCATATACAGACCATCACAAGGTCTCTTTCCCTAGAGAATGATATCTTGAGAGAAAGACCTTAGAGTTGGGTTCTGAGAAAGGAGACCTGAGTTTGAATCCTGATTTGGTAACTTATCAGCTTTGTGGCTTTGAAAAAAATGACTTAACATAGCTGGGCCGCGTTTGTCTGTGAGATGGGATGGCAGGGAAACTTTGCTCAGTCATGGTGGTAGGAGTTCCTTTAGCCTCTCTCTGCCTCAGGGCCCAGGCCCAGAGAACACAGGGAGAGGGGTGGTGGCTCGCATGTGGGTTACTACTGACAGGAATTGCTGTGGGCTCTTACAGATGAATTTAACTGTCTGTCCTGCCCGGGTTCCATGTGGTCCTACAAGAACGACATCACTTGCTTCAAGCGGAGGCTGGCCTTCCTGGAGTGGCACGAGGTGCCCACCATCGTGGTGGCCATACTAGCTGCCCTGGGCTTCTTCAGTACACTGGCCATTCTGTTCATCTTCTGGAGACATTTCCAGACACCCGTGGTGCGCTCAGCCGGTGGCCCCATGTGCTTCCTGATGCTGGTACCGCTGTTACTGGCCTTTGGGATGGTTCCCGTGTATGTGGGTCCCCCCACAGTCTTCTCCTGTTTCTGCCGCCAGGCTTTTTTCACCGTCTGCTTCTCCATCTGCCTATCCTGCATCACCGTGCGCTCCTTCCAGATTGTGTGCGTCTTCAAGATGGCCAGACGCCTGCCGAGTGCCTACAGTTTCTGGATGCGTTACCACGGGCCCTATGTCTTTGTGGCCTTCATCACGGCCGGCAAGGTGGCCCTGGTGGCGGGCAACATGCTGGTTACCACCATCAGCCCCATTGGCCGGACTGACCCCGATGACCCCAACATCATGATCCTCTCCTGCCACCCTAACTACCGCAATGGGCTACTATTCAACACCAGCATGGACCTGATGCTGTCCGTGCTGGGTTTCAGCTTCGCTTACATGGGCAAGGAACTGCCCACCAACTACAATGAAGCCAAGTTCATCACTCTCAGCATGACCTTCTCCTTTACCTCCTCCATCTCCCTCTGCACCTTCATGTCTGTCCACGATGGCGTGCTGGTCACCATCATGGACCTCCTGGTCACTGTGCTCAACTTCCTGGCCATCGGCTTGGGGTACTTTGGCCCCAAGTGTTACATGATCCTTTTCTACCCGGAGCGCAACACTTCAGCTTATTTCAATAGCATGATCCAGGGCTACACCATGAGGAAGAGCTAGCCCCGCCCACCGGCCTCAGCAGCAGAGCCCCCAGAGGAACGCTGCCGGTGTTCCTCTGCCATTCTTTGCAGCGTAGCTAATTTTTACCCACATAACGCTTGAAAATACCCACAATGCACTCTTTCCCCCTAAGCCGTTTCCCTGGCCAGAACTGACCACCCACTTATAGAAGAAACCACCAAGGTGACCTATGGGGCTCCAAGGATGGCCTACCACTGCCATCTGGTGGTCACAGTGAGCACCTGCGGGCTGTGACCCGTGCCTTCTAGCTTGCTCCTGGCTAGTGGCTGTGAGGCGGATCCACCGTGCTCCCCAGATGTCTGTTTATCTGTGTTTCATTCCAGTTCCTGGGGAGCACAGACTGGGGTTCCCACGTTCTAATGATCAGATGGGCATCGAGGGCTCTTCATTGTTGCTTCTGAATAAAGTTCCCTTGGGTGAAATCAATGTCCCCACTTGATTTCAGAGGTGTCTTGAGTCTGGGCATGCCTCAGTCTGGGCATTCATTGTATCTGAGCGACCTTGGGCCAACTTTTCTGTCTTTGAGCCCACACTTGCCAGCCTCTGAAATGGGAGTCATAGCTGCAGATGTTGACGTTTGGAAGCTAGCTGAGTTGAGTCACCCTTCTGGAAGAGACAAGGGGAGAGTCACAGCATGGTGGGCACAGTCAGCCATGATGGGGCCCTGGATGGGGAGAGGGAGCCTTTGAGTCTTAAGAGGAGCCTCCTTAAGTTAGCAAGCCACCATAGATAGCAATGACAGGGGGCTGCAAGAGAATAAGCCTTCACTTTTTGTCCTGGGGTGTGTGTATACACTCTCCGGGGAAATACACTCTCTGTTGTGTTATCTTAGCTACTCACCAGGAGTCCCAGGGCAGAAAGGCACTAGACAAAAGTGAAGTTATAATGCCAGGTTGTTTTAGGCCTGGATATCAGGGGCCTGGGCTCCCAATTGCAGGGAGGAAGGAGTCTTTCAGGTCATGGCAGGTTTACTGATCAGCTCTGTCCAGAGAGAGCTGTGAGGAGGTAGGGTCTGATGAGAGAGGGGGGGGGGAAGAAGGAGGGAGAGGGAGAGAGAGAGAGGGAGGGAGAGGCAGAGAGAGAGGGAGAGAGACAAATAGAGAAGGGGGGGAGAGAAAGGGAGAGAGAGAAAGAGGGGGGAAGAGAAAGAGAGAGAGGGAGAGAGAGAAAGAGGGGGGAAGAGAGAGAGAGGGAGAGAGGGGGAGAGAGAGGGAGAAAGAGGGAGACATGGAGAGAGAGAGGAAGAAAGAGAGAGGGAGAGAGAAGAAGAGAGAGGGGGAAAGAGAGAGGGAGAGAGATGGGAAGGGAGAGGGAGAGAGGGGGAGAGAAGGAGAGAGAAAGGGGAGAGAGAGGGAGGGAGAGAGAGGGGGAGGGGGAGAGAGAGGGAGAGAAGGAGGGAGGAGAGAGAGAGACACACTATAACACAACAAGAATCCATGATAGAACACAATAAGGTAAAAATGTACACAGTGGGTGCTCAATAAATGCCAATCATTTTAAATTCACATGCCTCTGAGACCATCAGGGTAAAGTAAACATACATGTGCTGTGTGTGTGTGTGTGTGTGTGTATGTGTGTGTGTGTGCGCGCACATGTATGTGCAGCTGTACCTATATATGTGTATACATGCGTATGGAAGACAGAGGAAAACATTAGGTGCCATTTGTCAGAAACAAAGTCTCTTATGGGCCTGGCACTGGCTGATGGGCTAGGCTGGAGCCCAGTGAGCCCCAAGCACCTGCCGGTTCTATCTACAAGATAGAACCACCATGCCTAGTGTGGAGGTTTGCATGGGAACAGCCACCCCATGGGCTTATATAATTGAATGTCTGGCTGCCAGTTGGTGGAACTGTTTGGGAAGGTTTGGGGAGCGTGGCGTTGGAGGAGGTGTGTCACTGGGAGTGGACTTTGAGGTTTCAGAAGCCCAGGCCACTCTAACAGTTAGCATTCTCTGTCTTCGCTTATGGTCTCAGCTTCTGCTCCAGCACCAGGTCTGCCTGCCTGCCACTATAATCCTCACCATGGTGGTCATGAACTCTGCTCCCCACCAGAATATTTTTTTTTTAAAAAAATGATTCACTTATTTTTATTTACATTGGTGTTCTACCTACATGTAGGTCTGTGTGAGAGTGTCAGATCCCCTGAACCAGAATTACAGACAGCCATGAGCTTCTAAGTGAGTGCTGGGAATGGAACCTAGGTCCTTTGGAAGAGCAGTCAGTGCTCTTAACTGCTAAGCCATCTCTCCAGCCCCCTACCCCACTGTATCTTGAGCCCCAAATTAAATTCGGTCTTCTACAAGTTGCCTTGGTTACGGTGTTCTTAGCATAACAATAAGAAACTAACTAGGGTTTTTTTTGGTGTGTTTGTTTTAAAGGATCTTTTTCTTAAAGACTTGTTTATTTCTTTTATGTATGTGAGTATACTGTAGCTGTACAGATGGTTGTGAGCCTTCATGTGGTTGTTGGGAATTGATTTTTTAAAGACCTCTGCTCACCCTGGTCAACTCTGCTTGCTCAGTCCCTGCTCACTCTGGCCCAAAGAGTTATTTATTATTATTCATGTACTTACACTGTAGCTGTCTTTGGACACACCAGAAGAGGGAATCAGATACACTATGGGTGGGTGTGAGTCACCATGTGGTTGCTGGGATTTGAACTCAGGACCTTTGGAAGAGCAGTCAGTGCTCTTCTTACCCGCTGAGCCATCTCGCCAGCCCAGGGTTTCTTTTCCTTCTTAATATATTTATTACTAGAGAGACCACAGTGCCAACGCTTGTGGAAAACCCACCTTCCTGAAACTGTTCCCAGCCTTACCCACCCAAGCAACAAGGCTCACAGGCTTCGCGATCCAGGGCTAGCATGTTGTGGCCACCTTGGCACTGATAACTTGGGGGAGTCACGCTTCAGGGCAGGGCTCTGTCTAGTACACCCCTATCTCATGGTGGGCTCTGGGGAGGGCCCTCTGACCTTGCTGTGTCCGGGACTCAGGTCTGATCCCTCAATGCTCACCAAGGAGACAGCGCTCGCTCAAGGTGTTCTTCAGAGAGGCTGAGCAGCCAGCTCAGAGGCACCCAGACAGGAGTGCAGCATTGAGTTCGTAGTTGGGGGCAGGACAGAGGTACAAGCTTCCTGAAGATTCCCCCAGTGGAGGACATAGGGGAAGCTTTTCAAATCTCCTCTAGGGGTGATCGCAGTTTCCCAGGAGTTGGGAGGTGAGGATCAGTGAGGACAGCAGGAAGAAAGATGGGCAAGCAGACTGCGAGGAAGGATAGCTGGGGCTGGGGCAGAGGCTCAGCTCTGGGTCTCTGGGCCTTGGCAGTGCTCTGGGCACTGTGTCTACCCTGCACCTTCGATCTGTCACTGGGGAAGCCATCCTTGTACCCTTCACTCCATGTCCAGCTGCGTCTTCCCACAGTCCTCAGCGTGGGTAGAGATGGTTGGGAAAGAGACCGAATTAGGCAGCATTTTTCTTTCCTTTCTTTTCTTTTCTTTTCTTTTCTTTTTTTCTTTTCTTTTCTTTCTTCCTTTCTTCCTTTCCTTTCCTTTCTTCCTTTCTTCCTTTCTTCCTTCCTTCCTTCCTTCCTTCCTTCCTTCCTTCCTTCCTTCCTTCCTTCCTTCCTTTCTTTCTTTCTTTCTTTCTTTCTTTCTTTCTTTCAAAAAAAGCCTACAGCACCCAGTATTCCCAGGCGGTCTCCCATCCAAGTACTAACCAGGCCCGACCCTGCTTAGCTTCCAAGATCAGACGAGATCGGGCACGTTCAGGGTAGTATGGCCGTAGACGGCAGCATTTTTCTGACGAACCCAACAGACCTATCGGGCATGCTTATAAAATGATAAGAGGACATTTCTTCCATGAGTCTATTTTGTCTGGGGCTGACTAGCCCCACTATAGAGATCTGCAGACAGGAGAGCTGAGGGCCCTGCAGCTGCTCGGATCAAGAAGAACCAATGTCACAGCCCAAGTGTGAGGCCAAAGGCCGGGGCATCCCTGGCAAATGAGGGTCCACATCCAAGTTCAAAGGCTAAAGGAGCTAGAGTCGGACAATGTCCATTGTAACAGAAGCGATCGCTCAAGAATGGCTAAATGTGCGCTAGCTTTGCTCTTCCATGCTTCATCCTTGCCAGGCCCACTGGGAGGGTCTTCCCGTTCAGTCTGATGGCCCACCTGCCAATCATTTCAGGATACGCCCCGAACTGTGCCACCTGCCAATCATCTCAGGAAACGCCCAGAGCTGTGCTTTACCAACTTTTCTAGGAGGTTCTTTTTCTCTTCTTTCTTTCCTAGCTTGCTCTTTCCCCCTTCCCGTCCCCACCCCCTCTTTTTTGGGGGGGGGAGGGGGTGTTTCTGAGGTAGGGTTTCTTTGAGAATCCCTAGCTGTCTTGGAACTTACTTTGTAGACCCGGGCTGGCCTTGAACTCACAGAGACCCACCTGCCTCTGCCTCCCAAGTGCTTGAATGCAATCAGACCAACCAACAGAAGCTTTCAGCAGATGCTAAGGATGTGGGGTTTTCCTAAGAGTAAGGTCTTGGTCGATCTTCCTTCTCCATCCTCTCTAGACTTCTCGGCGGAGCCTGGAGCCAACACACAGAAGCTTGGCTGAGCCTTTAGCTTTTGTGGGGCCTGGTTCTGGCCCTGGCTGTGTCCTGTTTGTCCCCCCTTGCCTGAGGGACCAGATTTTAGGAGCACAGGGAGTTTTAATCTCTTAATTCTTTCTCTTTACATCCGTCTACGCCTTGGCTTAATTTTTTTTTTTTTAAAGAGCTAATGGCCTCATTTCTGGGTTCTGTTGGAGGACCACCATTAGTGGAGAAAACCCCAGAGCCTCACTGAGCTCAGAGGACCCCACTGCACACCTGCACAGCCGCTGTGATGGGGGTGGTCTTAATCCTATCCTCCCCTGCGGAGGATATTGACGATGACCTCCACTGTTAGACAACTATTGTGTGTGATGTTGTGTGCATAGATGTGTGTGTATGTGTTGTTTGTATGTGTTGTGTGTATATGTGGTGTGTGTGTGTGTGTGTGTGATGTGGTAGCTTGTATTTATGTGTGTTGTATGTAGGTATGTGTATGTATGCATGGGTGTGGTATATGTGTATAGGTGTGTGTGGTGCATATGGTGTGGAGTGTACGTGTGTGGTATGTGGTGTGTGGAGTGTGTGTATGTGTCATGTAGTATGTGTTATGTTTGGTGTGTGTATATATATGTGCCGTATGCAGGTACATATATATGTTTGTCACAAGCATGCGGAAGCCAGAGGACAACCTCCTGTGTTTTTCCATCATGTTTTCTTTTGAGCCATGGCTTCTCATTGGTTAGGACTCACCCAGTAGACCAGGCTGGCCCACGAACTCTAGGAATCCTCCTGTCTCTGCTTTCCCAGTGTTGGGATAACTAGTGAATCTGATTTTTAACACACACACAGGTCCTCATGTTTGCAAGGTAAGCCTGTAACCAGCTAATCACCCCAGGCTAGACCATTCTTGGTAGGTCGAGGGAGAGCCTGATTCTCTGGGATTTCTATTTAGGGACACTGGCTGTGTCCTTTGAGGCCATATTAAGCTTTCTCCTGGTGGCCAGTCCTCTGTGATAGCAGATGGAGCCTTCTTTGAAGGTGTGCTGGCTCCAGCACCTTCCATGAGTTCCACTGATCTCCCAGCACCCCTTACCACCCCAAACACCCAGCAGCCCCTGCTCTCAGAGCCAGAGCTCTGTGGGTGGCACCGTATTCTGGGGTGTCAGTGGGGGAACAGTGGTTGGTTCAGGGGTGGGCACATGACCTGGGGTGGTCCAATCAGAGGGCCTCTCAGGGTTTGGGCTGGGACAGGTTTCTGGGTGGGTCAGGCTTGCAAAGCAAAACTCCTGTTCTCTGTGTCTCCACAGTGGACACACCTCCCATTGCTCTCTCTGGCCACACGGGCTCCTCTCCAGCTCTCAGTCTGCCGTTC
>NW_022196900.1:96205408-96211445 GCF_008632895.1 Mastomys coucha
TCTGGCCACACGGGCTCCTCTCCAGCTCTCAGTCTGCCGTTCAGTGGACACACCTCCCATTGCTCTCTTTGGCCACACGGACTCCTCTCCAGCTCTCAGTCTGCCGTTCAGTGGACACACCTCCCATTGCTCTCTCTGGCCACATGGACTCCTCTCCAGCTCTCAGTCTGCCGTTCAGTGGACACACCTCCCATTGCTCTCTCTGGCCACACGGACTCCTCTCCAGCTCTCAGTCTGCCGTTCATTGTCTTGAGGCCTTTGCACTGACTGCTTTCTTCTACCAGAATGCCCCTCCTCGATAGCCCTGTGGCTCGGTGCCTTGTTTATTCTCTCCGTCCTGATTGGCAGCTGTTCTTCATCCATCACAGGATGAATGAATATTTCACTACCTTGCTGTGTTCATCTGCCTCCAGGATACAATAAACACAAACACACAGGGGGCTCTGACTGTCTCCTGACAGGTGTCAGGCACCTAGGAGAGCATCCTGGCCAGAACAAATCCTTGTGAGTGTTGTTGGGAGCGAGAACAGGTGGAACTGGGCTGTGGGTTCAAGACCAGCCAACCCAGTGGCTGTTCTGGAAGTCTGGAAGAAATGGCCAGAAAGAAGAGAAAGAAGAGTTCACTGGGGCTGGAGAGGTGGCTCATTGGTTAGGAGTACTGACTGCTCTTCCAGAGGTCCTGAGTTCAATTCCCAGCAACCACATGGTGGCTCACAACCATCTGTAATGGGATTGGATGCCCTCTTCTGGTGCGTCTGAAGACAGCAACAGTGTACTTGTATACATTAGCTAATTAGATGATAGCGTTCACCTGTGAGAGGAGCTTGTAGGTATTCATTCATTCATTCATTCATTCATTGAACAAGTGCCAAATGAGGACTACCAAGAATCAGGCCCTGCACAGCATCAAGGACAACTGTCACCTCAGAAGACAATCCCTGCTCCCAGCACGTAGCACACGGCCCACACAGCCATTCATCCTGGCACCAGCCACTAGTGTGGGGGCATTGGGAATCACGGAAGTACCAGGGGGCCTTTGGCCCAGGAGGCTCCTAATACGTTGACAGCTTTCATCAGGCCGAGGGCAGAGGAGTGAGCAGTGGCTCTGAGCCTGATGGTGGCAGAAGAGTGCTTCCTCTACATACACTCACACGCACATGCATCCATGCACATGCATACACACACATGCACACACACATGCACACACAGGCATACACGCACATGTGCATATGCACACATACACATGCACATGCATACACAGGCACAGGCATACATGCACATACGTGCATGCCCATGCATACACACACACACATGCACACACACACACACAGACACACACAAGCACGCACGCAAAATAGACAGATATGTTTTTACAAGAAGGTGGCCAAAGGAGGGAATGTTTTAGGAAGAGAAACAGCCTGAGCAAAGGCCCTGTGGTAGGAAGACCCAGCAGCCCAGAATGCAGAGAGTTAGGAAGCTGAACCTGAGAGAGCCAGAGGAGAGGGAGGGGAGGCAAGAGGAAGAGATAGAGAGAAACGTGAGACAGGTTGGAGGGAGAGAAAAACGGGTGGGAAGAAGAAATACAGAGAGGAGAGGCAGAGGTGGGCAGTGAGGTGACACCATTGTGCATGCCACAGGACAGCTGAGGTCTTCAGCAGTACACCTGCCCCCAGGGAGTCTCTGACAAGTGTGATTCAAGGGGCCCAGGGAGCTTTGGGAGAAAGGAGCAGATGTGTGGGGGTGGAACTCAGGGGCTGAAGAGGCTGGGATACCCTTGAGAAGTGGGCTACGAGGCCTGATGGAGCCAGTGATGATCATGGGGTCAGGGCCGCATCAGTTCTGTGGAGCAACGGGCTGCAGGGGTGAGCTAGGAAAGAGATCCTGGCTTCTGGCTACCTAAGATGGTTTTTGTGTGGTTTGGGCTATCCCAAGCCTTGAGGCCTGCTTGACTCCCAGTCTAGGATGCTGGTGGACGCTCAAGAATTTCTGCTGGCCTTCCAATGCAGTGTACTGATGCCACATAGAGAGGTCTAGCAGATGCCAGCACCCCACAGGGAACTTGGGCCAACAGCCATCCAGGATCAACCCACCTCTTGTGCTGCCCAGTTCTTGGGGTATAAACCACATGCTCAGAGCCTCTCTTGCCTCAGGTCTTCAATCCTAGGATGGGACACCCAGTTGGAATGTCTAGGATGACGAAGCAAAGGCAGGTCCGCTTCTGCGATTGGGGGAGTGTCTGGCCATCGTCCTTCCAATGATGATGTATGGGCCATCTGCTTCCAGTTAGCAGCTCCAGGCGCCTAATTGGCAGATCAAACAATCTGATGTTCCACGTTAGATAAGTTGTTAACGCATACTATGGACACTGACAGTTTCTGGATGCATTCCAAGCCCCATCCGACCACCACAGGAGCCGGGTGCTAATACGAACCAGGCCCTGTGTGCAGAAGTGAGAGGACTGTGAACAGCTTCGAAGGGCCTAGGCAGATGAAGCCAAGATCGCCTGGGACTTGCTGAGACTTAACTGTGGACTTGAAAACAGAGGTGACAGGAGCTCTCAGAGAGAACACAGTCTCCAATGGCAGCTGAGGACTTCAGGGAACCTCTGGATCCTGTCCTGATGGAACCGTGAAAGGAGTCGCTACAGATTAGAAGCAGGGGAACTTGGCTCTTGGAGACTCAGAGCGCTATGGCTACACAGCCATAGTGCCATCATCTGGGAAAACAGAAAACAATCCTGCTACACCAGAGGGGACAAATTGTCTCAGGTCCCTGTGTGTCTGAGACATGGTGGGCCTGAGTGTGGTTCTTACCTGCCAGGAGTTAACTCTGAGCTCACTGTCACAGACGCTTCAGTATAGAGTCACAGTGAGGCCCTCAGAGTCACAGTATCCCCCTCATAGAGTCATATGTTCCCTCATAGAGTCCAAGTGTCCCCTCACAGGTTCACAGTGTCCCCTCACAGCGTCAGTGTGTCCTTGTCTTAGTTGAAATTTCTATTGCTGTGGTGAAACACCATGGCCAAAGCAGCTTGGAGAGGAAAGGGTTAATCTGGCTTATTCTACCACATCACTGTTTATCATGAAAGGAAGTCAGACCAGGAACTCAAACAGAGGTGGAACCTGGAAGCAGGAGCCGATGCAGAGACCATGGAAGGGTGCTACTTACTGGCTTGCTCCCCATGGGTTTTGCTCAGCCTGCTTCCTTACAGAACCTAGGACCACCAGCTCAGGGATGGAAACACCCACAGAGGGCTGGACCCTCCCACATCAGTCGCACTGAGGAAATGTCCTACAGGTTTGCCTCCAGCCCGATCTTATGGAGACATTTTCTCAGTTGATGGTCTCTCTTCTCTGATGACTCCAGTTTTGTCATCAGATTGACATAAACCCAGACAGTACAGTCCCCCTTACAGTCAGAGGGTCAAATCAGAGTCACAATGTCACCCTTAGAGTCACTGCATGCTCTTACAGAGCCACAGTGTCCCTTCACAGAGCCACAGTGTCTCTCTTCAGAGTCATATCTTTCCCACAGTGAGTCACAGTGTCCCCCTCCCATAGTCACATTGTCTCCTGACAGTCTGTGTTCCCATCTCAGAATTAGTCACACCATCCCCTCACAGAGCCATAGTGTCGTGCACAGAGAGTTATGGTATTTCCCTTACATAGTCACAGTATCCCCTTAGAGTTACATAGTCCCTGCAGAGTAATAGTATCCATCTCAGAGTCCCAGAGTCCCCTCAGAGCAACAGTGGTCCCATACAGAGTCAGTATCCTGTCACAGTGTCCCCAGCACAGAGTTACAGAGTCCCTGTTACAGATTCACACTGTCTCCCTGGACAGTCACAGTGGCCCCATACAGAGTTATAGTATCCTGTCACAGAGTAACAATGTCTTCTTATAGAGTCACAATGTTCCCACAGAGAGTCACAATATCCTCCTCATAGAGTTAAAATGTCCCCCCACAGAGTCACAATGCCCTTCCCCAGTCACAATGTAAAGAAACACAATCACAATGTTTTTATTTTTCCAGACTCACAGTGGTCCACTTCACAGAGTCTTAGGGTCCCCCTCACAGAATCATAGTGTCCCCATGTGGTGAACTGAATACATTTTGCATTTTGATATAGCTTATATATTATTTTATATATTATCCTGGCCAGGGAGTTGAATGTGATAGTTTGCATAGGAACAGCCCCCATATGCTCATATATTTGAATACTTAGTCACCAGGGAGTGAAACTATTGGAATGGATTAGAAGGATTAGGAGGCATGGCCTTATGCGGAAAAGTGTGTCACTGGAGGTGGGCATTGAGGTTTCAAAAGCCCATGCCAAGCCCAGTCTCTCTGCCTCTGCCTTTGCATCAGGATGTAGCTCTCAGCAATTGCTCCAGCATCCTGTATGGTGCCATGTTTCTTCCCATGCCAGCAATTAACAAAGCCTCTGAAACTGTAAGCAACTCCCCGATTAAATGCTTTCCTTTATAAGAGTTGCCTTGGTCATGGTGTCTCTTTTTAGCAATGGAACAGTGACTAAGACAGACACAGGTACCAGGGACTGGCGTATCGCTGGGACATTGCCTAATTATGATGTTTGTTAGACAAGCAAGAAAGACAGTCCTGAGGGTGATTTGAACCCAGAGGCCCAGCACAAGAAGTTTCAGAGGGGAAGAACATTAGTAATTGGCTTAGAGACATTTTTTTGTCATATATTGGCAAAGAACATGGCTGCTTTTTGCATTTATCCTAAATAAAGATCAGTCTGAGGATAAATTGAAGTGTTTTTTGGCTTAATAGCATTGGCAGAGGAGATTTCAAGACAGCCTCGTATTGACTCTGTCATGTGGTAATTAGTGGTCACTCTTAAACAGATATATAATGAAAAAGAAAAAAGCTGAACAGAGAAACACAAAATGAACAGCTTGAGGGGGAAAGGCATACCAGGAAGAACAATGGAGCTAAGTTGAGTGCTCAAGGAGATAAAAAGATTAATGAAAAGTTGATGCTAAATGGAGTAAAGGGAGCGGTGACCTCAGGGCAGAACTCACTTAGCCGAGCTTCCAACCTGTGAAAGGAATTAAGGAAAAGCTTATGCAGTGAAGAGTCATGGACAACAGAAAACTGGTGCAAATGTAGCTGAATGAGGGGTCCAAGTTTCAGCCCCAGCAAGCAGCAGAACCTGGCCACATTGGCCACCTGGTTCTGGTTTTAGAGTCAAGGATACAAGAAAAAGGTTATGGAATTTCTCTCTGCAACTAAGGAAAGCTGCTAAGGTCAGGCATATGTTAGCGGAGTCCCTGCATGGAGTCCCAGTTAGCGGTGTCCCTGCATGGAGTCCCAGAGGGGCCATTGTGTAGAGCTGTGAAGATGAAGCTTTGGAGACCCCTAGATGCTGGAGATGCCAGAGCCATGGGAGACCTGCCTAGAAAAGCCTAAGATGGGGTGTGGAACTAGCCCAAGAGAGAGAAGTATGTTGCCATCAATGGAGCTGATGGGAGCTGGAGATCTCAATAGTGGTTTGGCATCAGACATCATTATGCAGAACGTGAAGTTTGTCCCGGTGGCTTTGATCTTGCTTTGGCCCAGGGTTTCCCCACTACACCCCCTTTCCTCCCTTTTGGAATTGTAATGCGCATTCTGTGTCATCGTAAATTGGAAATATGAGATCTGCTTTTTAATTTTGATTTTATACAGGGTTACCATTAAGATATTTCCGCGAGTCTCAGAAAAATCTCAGACTTTTAAACAGCACTAAGGCTGTGAAAGACTATGGGAACTTTTGAAGTTGAACTGAATGCATTTTGCATTATGATATGGCTCTAAACCTATCAGGGCCAGAAAGTGGAATGTGCTCCCTTGAATAGGAATAACCCTCATAGGTTCATATATTTGAATGCTTAGTCACCAGAGAATAGTACTATTTGAAAGGATTAGAAGGTTTAAGAGGTGTGGCTTTGTTGGAGAAAGTGTGTCACTGGGGGTGGGTTTAGAGGTTTCAAAAACCCATGCCAAGACCAGTCTCTCTCTCTCTCTCTCT
>NW_022196900.1:96211455-96218107 GCF_008632895.1 Mastomys coucha
TCTCTCTCTCTCTCTCTCTCTCTCTCTCTCTCTCTCTGCTTTTGAATCAGGATATTAGCTACTGCTCTAGTGTCATGCCTGCCTCCTTGACACCGTACTCCCCACCATGATGATGACTAAGCCTCTGAAACTGTAAGCCAGCCCCCAATTAAATGTTATTCCTTTATAAGAGTTGCTTTAGTCATGGTGTCTCTTCACAGCAATAAAACCCTAAGCCAGAACTTCTTGCTGTGGCTTCTCTCCTGAGGCCTCACTAGATCCTAGGATCAAATTCTGGTGTTCGGGTCTCCATGCAGACATCTCTCTCTGCTGAGCCACTACCTACCCCAAACACTAAAGTTGAAGGACAATTGATAAGCACGAAGGTGCACAGCCTGTGAGATCATACACAGTTCCACTGTCTCTGGCCCGTTTCTATGTCCAGTCACTATGGCGACTTCTGCCACTCAGACATCTTCATTATCAGATCAGCTGTCATGGTGTCCAAGCCTGTCTGACTAAAGTAAGCCAAACATGATGCTTGGAGTGGCTAGGATGATGATGATGGCATTGTGATGGCCTTTGTCATCATTCCTGTGACCCAGTGGGTATGGCCACCCCTGAGGGAGCTCTGAGCTCAGGTGACAGGGTACGTATGTTAGTGTGTGTTCACATGCTTGCCTCCTGTCCTGTCATCCTTGCTCTTACCCCTTTGACAACCATGCCACATATACACAACAGTATGTTGTTGTAGATCATGAAATTACATTGTGTGTGTTTGTGAGCGTCCACCTGTGTGCATGGCACATGTGTGGAGGTTAGAGGATAAGCTTGGGTTTAGATTCTCAGCTACCCGCCCCTCCCCACCCCTACTCCCCCCCTTACCCAACGCTGTCATGTTTTCTTTGAGACAAGGTCTCTAATCGGTCCATGTCGTAACTTCCTGTTGCTGTGACAAACACCATGACCTAGAGTGACTTACAGAGGAATTTATTTTGGCTTACATTTCCTAAGGGGGTGTCCATAATGGCGGTGGAAGTGTGGCAGCGGGTGGCCTGAACAGAGAGCCGAGATCTCACATCTTCAACTATAAACACAAAGCAGAGAGACTGAATGGGAAGTAGGGGCAGCCATGATTTTCAAAGCCCTCTTCCGGTGATGTGCATCTTCCAAGGCTGCATCACCTTCGTAAACAGCCCTGCTGACCGAGGTCTCTCCAGGAGTGTCCAGGTTCAGTGTCACCCACATGGGGTTCTCTGCTTTCTGGTATAGTCCCTCTGAGATGTGCCTCAGCCATGCTGGGCAAGGGATCATGGTAGAGATGCTAATGCTATGTTTAAGTCAGCTGGGTGGCCATAGGGACATAACAGAGATGGTCATGGATGCATGGAGTATGGTGTTGATATTGGTGAGGATGATAACGGTGCTGATGGTTATAATGGGGTTGATGCTGATGGTAATGATAGAATTATGGTGATAGTGGTGGTGATGGTGACAGTGATACAGACAGACAGTGATGGTGGTGATACAGACAGTGGTCTGTATGTGCTTGGCCCAGGGAGTGGCACTATTAGAAGGTGTGGTCTTGTTGGAGTAGGTGTGTCCCTGTGGGTGTGGGCTTTAAGACCCTCATCCTAGTTGCCTGGAAGCAAGTATACTGCTAGCAGCCTTCAGATGAAGATGTAGAACTCTCAGCTCCTCCTGCCCCATCCCTGCCTGGATGCTGCCATGTTCCTGCCTTGATGATAATGGACCCTCTGAACCTGTAAGCCAGCCCCAATGAAATGTTGTCCTTAGAAGAGTTGCCTTGGTCATGGTGTCTGTCCACAGCAGTGAACCCTCAGAGAGACAGTGGTGATGATGGTGACACCTAGGATAACTTTTAACTTTCCCTTCACTGAAGTGGAAACGTGAGGGTTCTTTGGAAAGTCAGTTGGATGGTGTTTGGCTGGAGCAAACACGTGAAGGAACGTTTAACTGAAGTGGAAGTAGGCAAAAGGCTAAGGCAGACTTGTGAAGGGATGTTTTTCTGAAGCAGACACAGGAGAGAGGATATTCTGCTAAACAAGCACGTGAAAGGACACGTGATGAAGGATTCTCTGCTAACAATGCATGTGTGTCAGTCTGCCTTACACCGGGTAGTTGAGCTGCAGTTGTCAAGACTCCATAGAGAGAAACTGCACCAGAAATCTTCTGGTGGTGTACTGCTGTTCCTTGCCGCTTCTGTGGGCTTGGGCTGATTGGCAGAGTGATGTCAGCTGAGACAGACGCACGTGCTGAGACAAGACCCTTGGAGGACCCATGATGTTTGGAGAAGGTATAAAAGGACTTGACAGACAGTGATGGGAGCTGAGCTTGGCTTGCTGATAGAACTAGCTGTGCAATGCTTGTGGGTTTCGAGTCTTTGCTGATCTTTGCTATCCTGAGAGAGGCACTGCCCAAAACTTCTCCTGGTGTCCCTCCTGGTCCCTCCTGCTGACTGGAGCCAAGGCTGAGGCCTGGCTGTCTCTGCTAGGTTGTGTCACCGCTGCTGATTCCTGTTTGCTATCCTGACTCTACAGAACTGGACTGCTGGTTTATCCATGAAGTGATTGCAAGTGGATGGCGCTGCCGCTGCCTGCTAACTTGTGAACTGAGCAGCCGATTTCCAAACAACACAGATGAGGGGAGTTGCTCCAAAGAACCTTTCGAAACAGGTCCACTTCCCCTGTATCTTTTCTTTCCCACCCCCTCTGGTGGGTGGTGGGCTACAAGGAAGGTTAAAGCATTTAAGAGGCATCATTAAACGTAGGTTTGGGAAAAAATTAAAGTTACACTTCACAATTTCATACGTGCAAACAATGTGTTTTGACCCTATTCATCCCCACTGTCATCCCACCCCCTTCCCACTCCTGCTTACCCACTTCTTCCCAGCCCACCCCCACTTACTCAACTAAAGAGAAGGAGAGAGCCAGGTTTGGGGGAGGGGAGAGCTTTGGGCTGGGCAATCAGATCCTGGAATAGGGCTCATCCCAGCTCCTCTCCAGCATCAGTGACCCAGGTGACTCGGTGACCCAGGTGACTCGGGGTCACAGGGCTGGTATATTTGGTTACCTTCCTTGTTGCTAGGGCAGAATGCTCTGTAAGAAGTGACTTAAGTGAGAGAAGGGCTTATTTGGGTCACAGTTTAGTCCATGAGGTACAATCCATTATGGTGGGGAAGGCATAGCAGCAGAAGAATGAGGCATCTATAGCCAGGACCCAGCGAGAGATGGATGCTAGCCCTCACAGCTCATTTTCTTTTCACTCAGTCCAAGATCCCAGCTCACAGGATGGTGCCGCCCACAGGATGGCACTGCCCACTGGGTGTTGCCACCCACAGGATGGCACCGCCTACAGGATGGCACTGCCCACATGGTGGGACTTCCCAGATCACTTAAATGTCTCTAAAGACATGTCCAAAAGGATGTTTTCATGATTTCCAAACCGGTCACGTTGATAATGAGGACAAACCCTTCCAGGTTTGCTGGACTAACCTGTCACTGCAGTGTTCAGCGGGAGGTCTGAATGTGGGCATCTGCCTCTGCAGATTTGTGTGTTCTTTACCGCAGGGCCTCCATACTTCCGAGCCACTTCTCGCAACGGCCTGCTTCTTTAGCTGTTCCCGTCAGTCCTCGTCCACGGAACGAGTGGTACTCGGCCTGAGAACGTGAAACAGAATTAGAATCTGAGAAATGTGTTTTGAGTGAAATCCCATGACCTCTTTACCTAGTCAGCACTGGACTCCAGGTCTCAGTTTCCCCAGCTACGAAGGTTGGGCAGTCCCTGACTTGGGTAGAGCTCTTCCCAGGTTGCTCTAAAGACAAAACTCATTAGAGGCTACAGGGCTGGGATGTTTCTGCAACCCCCCACTGGCTCTCAGGGTCAAGCCTTGGCCTCTGGGGTCCTTTAGGGAAATGGACCCCATCGGACTTCACGTGTTCCCTGAAGGGCAGTTCCAGAAGCTGACAGCAGATGGCGATGTTGCTCTCATTCTTAGGCCTCTCAGGTTCTCTTCTCCAGGGACTGGAGGGCTGGGACAGACAGACACTTGTATATGCACACACGACATGGAGACACAAGAAAGAGCACACGAGCTGTTGTCTTTTAAAGCGTCATGCAAATGGGCCACCTAGTTAGGTCCCCGATTCTCACTCATGTGTGTTTTTACACGTCACGGTGGTGTCATGGCTTCTGTCAAACTTGACGTGTGTGTGTGTGTGTGTGTGTGTGTGTGTGTGTGTGTGTGAGAGAGAGAGAGAGAGAGAGAGAGAGAGAAAGCAAGAGCAGAGATACACACAGGGCAGCTGTGTTGGGCGGGCACACGGATGCCTGCAGCTGTGCTTGTGTGCATGGGAGGCTGCAGGAGTGCGAGGGGATGAGTGCGTAAGGACTCTTGTGCCACAGCTCAGTGTGTGGAGAGATATGTGGAGGGATGCCTGTGTGTGCACATGCATGCGGTTTATGTGTGGGCTTATACTTATGGTTGTGTGTTTCCCGTGTGTTTGTGTGCACGTACATGTGTCTGTTTATCACAACTTTCCTAGATAATGACAAGAATGAAGACCAAGGAACTGAAGAGGCGGCTCGGTGGTTAAGAGCACTGGCTGTTCTTGCAGAGGACCTGGGTTCAATTTTAGCACCCACACGGCAGCTCACAACCATCTATAACTCCAGTTCAGGGGATCAAATGCCCTCTCCTGGCCTCTACAGGAAAAACACATGCACACACAATAATAATAATAATAATAATAATAATAATAATAATAATAATAAACAACAACAGCAACAACAACACCCAAGACATGTAAACAAGTAGCTTGAGAAACAGGGCAGTGTGAAGGTCAGACTTGACCTGTCGTTGACCTCTCTGTAAGAGAACGGCCTGCCGTTGACCTCTCTGTAAGAGAACCGGCCACTCCGGCTGACCCGGTACCTAGATATCCAATGCAGGTGGGGCAGGCACTAGAGTTTTCCAAAACCATCAGGGGAAAGCCCTTTCACTGTTGCTGTGGGTGACGGTAGTGCATCTGTGCTGTGTATACCTAATGCCCTTGTTTCACAGATAGGGAAACTGAGGTTCTGCATGGAGAGGAATTTGCTGGTGTTGTAGGTACGACAGTGTTAGTGTCTTGGGTGGAAGGCCCCACCCTGTGACCCACCCTCATCCAAGCCAGTGGAGGGACAGTGCTGAGTGAGGGTCATCTTACCCAAGGCCAGGTGAGCAGTGGCTGGCGTTTGTGAGACAGGATGATGAAGGGAAAGTGACTCTGGCCTGAGGGCTGGTGTTAGGGCTGACGCCTGTGGGATGAGGTGGGACAGAGACAGTTATGAGGAGAGCACCTTGCTTCCAGAAAGAGCCATGGGTGGGATTTTACCTCAGGATAGTGGAAGTGTGTGTGTGTGGGGGTGTGTGTGTGTGTGGTATATATATGGGCATTGTATGTGGTATGTGCATGGTATGTTGAGTGTATATTTTATGTGTGTTTTGTGTGTGTGTGTAGTATATGTGTGTTGTGTGTGTGGTGTATGTGTGTATGTTGTGTGTGTTTTTGTATATATGTGTGTCGTGTTGAGTGGTGTGCGTGTGTGTGTGTGTTGCATGGGGTAAGAAATGTCAGCAAAAGTAGTCCATATCTGATCTGAGCCTGAATGACCCCAAGATGCAAGCCCAGAGTGTCACGTTCTCTCAGCCTACCAATCAGGAGGCTAAGGCCGGAAGGTCTTGAGTTCAAGGCCAGCCTCTGCATGGAGGGAGACCCTACCTCAAAGAAGGAAGCACACAAACAAAGGGCCTGGGTGTAGTTATGAAAATACCGGGGGGGGGGGAGGCGGGGCAGGGCAAGTCTGGTGGTTCTGTGATGATGTCCAGTGTGTAACAGGCATTATGAAAACCAGCATAGTTTTGGGCCTAGACAGCTTGGCTACGCAAAGAAGTTAGTTCGAACCCTGGGTCCCTGTACAAGGAAGATCTCTCTGGCCTGTCCCTTCTGTGTATTCCTGTCCCCAGGCTCCCTCTGTGATCTGTTTGCCACTGCAGTGCTTGGCAGGGGTTGTCTCAAGTATAGAACCTCTCTCTGTCCACACTGAAGGCTGAAAGCCCAGGTCTCCCCTTATGGGATAGATGGCATCAATCAAAATGTGTTTCTGAAAGTCTTCATTTCCCGCTCTGTGGCGTAGGAGAAGGCTGCTTTTCAGAGCCGGACAGGTGATGGGGAGGTCGTGGGGACCCATGGGATGTGCACAACCCAGGACAGGTCATCGGGGCTGTGAGCACTGACCACTGGTCTGCACTGCTCATGGCATGTGGGAAGTGCCTGATGAGGGTGGGCAGGATGTCATCCCACCTGCTCCACAGAGAAGTGGCTTCTGTGGACAGTGACAAGGCAGGGAGGGTGCCAGGGTTAAGACCTCCTTTGCTACCTATCTCTTCCCACCACATCTGTTCTTTCTCCAGTCCCCTCCTTCCAGGCTTCCCAGCATTCCTTGCTGAAACCGAAGTAGCCTTGCATTCCTTCCCTCTGTGCCCGCCTGTCCTCCGAGGGACACATAAGCAAGACCAGGAACACCCATGGCTGTTGGGATGTAGTGATGAAGGGAACGTTGTGACCCCTTTCTTACCCCTGCTCCTCGCCCCGCCTCTAGCTCTGCTCCC
>NW_022196900.1:96218341-96237333 GCF_008632895.1 Mastomys coucha
CCCCCCCCCCACCCTTGCTCCTGCTAGGGGAGGGGTTAGTGTTCTTTTCATCTCCCGCCCCTATTTCTGCCTACCCCCTCCCCCACAACTGTGTTCACACAGTGTCTGGGGGCTTCAGGGAGAGACTCACGGATGATCACAGGTTTGACATTTACGAATCTGCGTGTCTCTGTGCTGGGCAGGCGCTGGCCCAAGACGTAGATTTTCCCTGCTCGATCACCAAGCACCATCTATCCAGAGCCTTGCCCAGACCCATCGTCCTTCAGGCCTCACACGGGCTGCTGGTACTCTGTCTTCTAGAACATGGATTGGCCCTTCTCCCTACTGCAATCCCCCCTGAAGCCCAGAGGACTGCTTCTGGTCACTTCGTCTCCCCTGGGTCCTCTTGTACCAGCCACACCAGTTTGCTCGGAGATCCTCGGGGCCTTTGCACATGCCTTCCACCAACACTTCCCAGGAGCAGCCCCAGCTTATCCTAGCCATTGCTGCACTGTATTCAGGTCTCAGCTGAGCTCTCTCTTGGAAGTCCCACTGGGAGGTGGCTGGGAGGAGAAGCAGGAAGTCACAATGCAGCTCCCCAGGAAGCCTGGGTACATGTGTGTGTGGGGGGTCCACCACATGTGTGTACAGTGTGTGTACAGTGTGTACAGTGTGTACAGTGTACAGTGTGTACAGTGTGTGGTGATGACCTTGCGGCTGTGGCCGCCGCTGAGCGTGACACAGGTGCAGGAGACAGCAAGGCGTTTGATGCTTTTCTTGCTGCAGGGAGAGTTGACTGTGACAAGGACCATTGATGACACCTGTTGACAGGGTTTGGGGATTCCATCTGTCAGGCCACGCCCAATCGCTGTGGGCTTTTCCCCCTCTTCCATGCCTTCCCTCTCCCCAACCCTCCATCTTTTTTTTCTGTCTTCCTTTCTTTCAGGGGTCTCATGCATCCCATGGCTAGCCCCAAACTTAGCCATTACTATGACCTTGAACTTCTGATCTCTTTGCCTCTGCCTTCGGTGTGTTGGGAGCATGTGTGTATGTTGTCCACCACACCCCATGCAGTGCTCAGGGCTCCATGCATGCCAGACAAGTGCTCTACCAACCACACTATGAAATACATGCCCAACCCTCAGGCTATGCTTTGGGCCACCAAATTTTTGAGCAAATACGGGTATAAAAGGAACCATGAATAAAGAATTCACACACACAGCATTAAACAAAGAGGCCTGTGGTCAGGTGGGGTCTGTATTTACCTAAGAACAATACCATGAGCCTGTGGAGGGAGACGCGTGGGGCCAAGTACCCAGAAAGGTGCCAAGGGTGGGGGCCTCTGGGTGATCCTGTTCCCAGCACACAGTGGGCTCTGCACGGACGTCCTAAGATATGACCTGGCTTTACAAAATAAATCTGTCTTAGGTCTCAGCCCCTGGTCTAACCTCAGCTCACCGGACTTTCTGTATGTCCCTGGACTGGCTCCATCTCAAGAAACACCCAAGGGCTCCCCAGGCCTCTAAGGCCTTTCATTCCTTCCTGCTGTTCAGGTGAGCCTAAAAGGTAAATCTGGACAGTCTGTAACAAGCAGGTGGCAGCCTCACAGAGGACACCTGGGAGGTAGGAGGCTGGCATGTGTCACCAAGGGATGAAGTATATTTCGGGATATTTCCTGATTACCTGCTCTCCTTTCTACCTTCCTGTTTGCACCTGCCTCCCACCTGGGCCTGTTACAGTGCATCTGCCTCCCACCTGGGCCTGTTACAGTGCACCTGCCTCCCACCTGGGCCTGTTACAGTGCACCTGCCTCCCACCTGGGCCTGTTACAGTGCATCTGCCTCCCACCTGGGCCTGTTACAGTGCACCTGCCTCCCACCTGGGCCTGTGTCATGGCTAGCTGAGGGCATGGAGCCCCAATAAAACATATCCACTTTGCAGCCTCCGCACCAGTACCCCTACCCCCACCCCATTCTGATATCCCTATGCTGAAAGTGAGTAGCAAACAGAGAGGGCATTGCCTTCCCCAAAGTCACACAGCTAGAGGAGGAAGAGAAGCAGTTCTGGAAAGACAAGAAAGGGAAATTTGCTATGTGACCCCAACCATGACTGGGGTTGACCTTAATGAGTGGCCACAAACAGAGGAGCGGAGGGCAGGGAAATGGGGGAGAAAATGAACCATTGTAAGCAGACATGTAAGCCAGTGACGTTAAGGCCATCTGCACAGCCAGCCAGAAGTCCTGGGTTTGAATCCTAGCCATGCCGCATGGTAGCTGTGTGACCTTAGGCTACCTGCTCGCCCTCACTGAGCCTCAGCTTCCTGTCTGCAGAATGGAGTTGATGACGCAGTTGATGCTTCTTGTGAGGATTTAGTGAGCGTGTGCAAGGGTGGCTACTGTGGGTGTCCTCTGTCTCTCGCCTCAGACTGATGTAGCGGGAGTGACCTTGCTTTGCAAGGGCAGGCAAAGGAAGGAAGGGAGGAGGGAAGGCCATCCAGCCAGGGTTTGTGCCCAGCCTGGCTGGCTCCATGCCTGCCCAGCCGTCTTGGCAGGGGAGTCAGGAGGGGATTGGAGGTCTGTGTGTGTTGGGGGGAAGCAGCCAGCCTGACATAAGGCCCTCAAGAATGTGATCTGCCGCCTCCCAGGCCCCTGGGAGCCTGGTAATCCTGGATGTGGGGAGACAGCTGCTTGGCCAGCCCACGGGGGGGGGGGGGGGGGGGGGGGGCGCTCAGGGGATACCCCTCCTTCTTGCCTTTTTCTGTAGGGTTGGGGCTGTGGCTATTAACCCTGGCTGTCCCGGAGCTGGAAGGTGAGATAGAGAGTGGCAGTCAGGGTGGTAGGGAATTGGATGTGTCTGAAGTGGATCCCATGGTGGAGCCCTGCCTGGATTGCCTGATGTGGTCAGTTGGGTCCCCTAGGGAGGGGGCTTTATCTTTTAATTACACTTTATTTATTTGTGTTTGTAGGGGCTGCATATTAAACACACAACATTTGAAGGTCAGAGGTCAACTCCCAGGAGTCTTTTCTCCTTCGACAGTGTGGATCCTAAGGAAGGATGGAGTCCAGGTCCTCGGGCTTGGTGGCTGTCATCTGTATTTCATGAACCATCTTGCTGGCTTGGGGACGGAGGAGTTTTAGCAGAGTCACAATTGCAAGAGGTCTTGAACACTAATGCCTTTGCTACATACACAAAAGGGGAAACTGAGGCCCAAGTGCGGACGGCCACTGGCTCAAGGTCACTCAGAGCTGCCCTGAGTTGGAATCTTGCTCAGGCTTCCTGTCTGCAGAGCTAGGGGCTTCCAGATGCCCAGAATGCACCTGCCCTTGCTGTCTCCAGATGGCATGGCGCTCCACGTGGCTGGTCTCATACCACTGCACCATCCGCACAGGACCATGTGTCACCTACACGGGGTCACTTGCTGCCTACCATTACTGCCTCCCTCTGACTCTGAAGCATGTGGCAGTGTTGGGACTCTTGATTGCACAGTTCAGATTTTTACAGCTGCTGTTCCAGGGCTCTGCGGCCCGAGGCTACATGCACATGAATGGCCTCACTCTAGATGTGAGCTCTGAGTTTCAGTGATGGTTTCTCTCAGATGCACAGCAGTGGCATGTGTGTTTTCAGAGACAATAAGGCCTAGGGTCTCCCACTGGTTGTGTGAGAGTCATCCCAGTTCCGTTCTGCACCCTCCTGCACACGCAGAAGTGAGCTGAGGTTGTCTCTATGGCTCCCAGATCCTGGCTCTGTCTCTGCCTGGAGCTGGCTGCCATCTCTTACCTCGAAGCCTGTGGCCTTCTTGTCTCTATTCATGTGCTTGCTTCTCTCCACTCTCCATGGTGCGTCAGGGGCACCTGTGAGAGTCTCTATTGCTTAAGACCCTCTTCTAATGGCTCCTCCACTTGGAGCAGAACCAGGAGACTTCTGGGTCAGCCTGAAAAGTCCCTGCTGACCTACCCCTGTCTACCAGGGCTCTGGTCTCACCCCCTTAGTCTAGGCATTCGCTACTTCTCTGCTTGCTTTAGACACAGAACTCCTCCTTCTTCCCCACCCCCCCGGCCCCCAGTCCCAGGACCTTTGCACATGCTGTTGCCTCTTCTTCCTGGATCGGTTTACCCCTACCTCTGTATGGTTGTCTCCCAGTACCTGAGCCAGCCCTGGCTGGGCACCCTGGCGGTCTGCATCTCATTGCTGCTCCTCACATGACAATGACCTCTGACCTCTACGCATGCACAAATGACCTCCACAGTGAAGCACTTTCTTCCCAGAGCTCGGTGGGAGTTCATTTTCTTTTCTTTTTTTTTTTTTTCAGAGTTTATGGTCTGCCTCTGCAGCCTAAGATGAGAACATTCTGGGCTACAGGCTCTCTCACTGCCAAAATGCTCAGTCCTAAAACAAGCCAGAGATGTGCAGGATAGATGCTTAGTAAGTAAGATGAGCTGAGTACCTGACCAAGAATGGTGGAGGCGGAAGGCTCTGTTTCCCTCCCAGCAGCTGACTGCCATTTTCTGTCTTGTTGTCGATAAGCAGAGGACACTGGAGCCCAAGCTCCCAGTGGCGTGGGGCTCCTGCTTCTGTCCTTGCCCATCTAGAATGAAGGTCTCACTGTGTTTCCTGACCTGTCCCTGCATCCCAGAGCTCTGCAATCTTCTACTCCTGTGGTCTGGGGCTGCAGCTGCATGCAGAGGTGTCATGCCATGCCTGCATCCATTCGAATGTGGAGTCTTGGCAGAAGAACACTAGGCATGGGGCAGTACAGACACAAAAGAGGACCGGGAAGATGTCTCAGTGGGAAAAGGCTCTCTGTGCAAGCATGAGGACCTGGGTTTGTGTTCTCAACATCAGCCAGGTGAGACGGTGTTCACCTGTAACCCCAGCAGTGGGGAATCAGTGGCCAGCTGACAAGCCAACCACTGAGCTCCAGTTTCAGTAAGAGACGTTGTCTAAAACAATAAGGTAGAGAATCATAGTTGACATCACCGGATGTCAACTTCTGGCCTCCACAGCATGCATGTTGAGTACAAGCACTCTGAGGTGCTTAAAACTCAAGCTGGTGAGACGGTCCGTGAATAAAAGTGCTAGCTGCAGGAGTCTGAGGACCTGAATTTGATCCTAGAACCACATAAATGTGAACAGGGAGAACCCACCCCGGGAAGTTGTCCTCTGGCATCCCCATATGTGTTCTGGCACTTGTTCACCTTGCATCAAACACTCGTACATTAAAAAACAAACCAGGGCTGGAGAGATGGCTCGCTCAGTGGTTAAAAGCATTGACTGTTCTTCCAGAGGTCCTGAGTTCAAATCCCAGCAGTAATATGGTGGCTCACAACCATTTATAATGGGATCTGATGCTCTCTTCTGGTGTATCTGAAGACAGCGACAGTGTACTAACATAAATAAAATAAATAAATCTTAAAAACAAACAAACAAAAACACAAAACAAAACCGAGGGGGCAGTGGTGGTGTACACCTTTAATCCCAGCACTCAGGAGGCAGAGGCAGACAGATCTCTGAGTTCAAGGCTAGCCTGGTCTATGGAGTGAGTTCTAGGATAGCCAGGGCTACACAGAGAAGCCTTTTCTCCAACCAACCAACCAACCAAAACAAACAAAAATGAGAGCCATTCTCTCCAACTGAAACACCCCCTCCTGGAAGAGGAGGGAAACTCCTAAGATCCTTAAAGCCCAGAAAGTTCTGAGACTCCCCAGCACTGCCCAGCCCCATGCAGCCCCGTCCCAGCCCAGGCTGCATAGGCATCGACTGTTACAGAGGAGGAGGCTCTTTGGTGGAGCAGCCTAGAACTTGTGCAGGAAGCTGCAGATTGCAGACTTTATGGTTGTCACCCTGCTGGGGGATGGGGCTGTCTGTGGGGAGCCCACACTCCCGTAAGTCACCCCAATAAACTCACAAGTTCATTAAACTGGATTCGAGCGGATTGGTTTCTCCCGTCTGGGGGTGGGGGAGAGATGACAGACAGGATGATCTGATGCAGGTTAAGTTGACATTTGTCCCCCAGGGAAAGTCATAGGATACCTGCTGTGAGGGAGTTAAGCAGTGGACACTATGCCAGCCCCACGTGGTCATCACCGTGCATGGTGGGGGGTTTGCTGATGGTGTCACGTCTGCTCCAAAACACAACAGTTGTTTGTTGGGTAGGGTGAATTTTCAGAAACACCCATTTTACAGATGAGGAAGGCAAATGGGAGTAGAGATTGGGGAACCTGAAGGCGCCAGATCTCGGGTGGCTGAGCTGGATTCAGGTCCAGTTCTGGATGGCTCCAAAATCCATGTCTGAAAGATCAGTGATAGGGATGGGGGTTGGAACACTCAGGGGAGATAAGCATAAGGACCGGATAAGGCAGACAGGGTTGAAGGGGACACCCTGTAGGAGTGGGTGACTGTAAGTTCAGAGAAGAGCTTTGCTTTCCTGGGGACATTGAACAGGGGGAGAAAGGGGGGCAATGGGAGAGGAGGAAGGCAATTTAAGACCGCCAGTCTCTGTGTCTGTCTGTCCCTGCATCATGGTGGCAGTGAGTGGGTAGAGGGAGGAGGCAGGGGTTGAGGGTAGACCCCAGCAGGCTTCTGAGTGAGAGGGTGTGCAGGAAGAAGCACGGGAATGGCTGCCTAGGCTTCTCTGCTCATAGCACAGAGGTTCAGAGATGGCATGGGGCTTGCCCAGGGTCATACAGCCTTCTTGCTCTGTGTGGAGATCAGATCCAGGGCTCCCGGGGCTCTGCTTTTCCAGCACATCTGTCTCTCCCCAGGGAGTGTCTCTCCTTCCCCCTTGAAAGGCAGGGCCTTTTCCAAGTCTAGCTCCAAACTCCCGGAGCATGGGGGGCAGCTGGGAAAAGCTGGGAGACCAGGATAGTGGGTGGACTGAGGGGATTCTGAGGGGGCAAACAAATTCTGCCATTTCTGACTAGAGATAAGAAGTTTAAGGTGAACCCCAACAGCTGTGGTCTGATACTCCCCAGGGCCTCGATAAAGAGTCCGAGAATGCCAAGCTGTAGAGCACGGGGGATTTGGAAGGTGTGAGGCGTCTGAGCGGATGGATGGGTCTGCCCATGCTGTTTAAAGCACTGTGGTGTTAGCCACAAGTGATAAAGAAGAAAGGGCCTGTTGAGCTGCTTAAGGTCATGGCCAGGGTAAATCCCTGGAGAGAGGCAAGTCTGTGCAGGAAGCCTAGAAGCCCTGGATCTGAACTTGACACCGCGCAAAACTGCTGTGTGACCTCTGGCAAGCCCCCACCCTCTCTGAACCTCTCCCTGTACCATGAGCAGATGTCATGGTTAAAAATTTTGGGTTTCCAGGCTTCGGAGGAGCAGGAGGCAAATCTTTCACCCCAGCAGGTGAGTGAGGGGACCCCAGTTCACCCTTCTTGGATCCTGGGAACAATGAAGGTTCTAATCTGCTGTTGACATTCCATGGGGGCTTGGGAGCCATGTGGGGGGCTTGGGTTTCGCTTGCTTTGTGTGATCTTCTGGCCCCTCATAGCACTTGCTTCAAGTCACTCTGGGGGGATTAAGAACCAAGCTGGGGGTTGGGGGTGCAGAGAAAAGAGAACAGAGGGGAGGGGCTGAGAGCCAGCTGCGGGGTGAGGCTTCTCTGCCCTCAAAGTCCTTTTGTGGGAGACATGGCAGTACATACTGAGCCTTGACAGTGGCAATCCCGTGTACAGTCAACAACAAACACTGTCGCTTGTGGGAATGGAAGGAGAAATGTATTCTCTTCCCAGAGTCAGCCTCACTCTGTAGACCAGAACACAGCCTCTCTCTGTGAGCAGAGCTGAAGGCCCAGCCTCCTGGTGATGGGTCCCGGCCCTCTCCCGCACGCTCAGCTCCAGAGCCCAATCAGAGAATAATGGAGACCATCAAAGTGTCCAGCCGGCCCAGGCTGAGGGGCAAACAATTGGGGGTGGTCAGTATGGCATGGGAGGGGCTTCGGGGAGCTGGAACTCAAGTCCTGACTAGCCTGGGGCCAATGTGAGGTAGGACTTTTAGACGGTTCTCTCATATGTGCTCTGCATATGGCTCTCCTCTGTGTGCCTTGACTTCCCAGACCCTGATGGGGGGTGCGGGGGGTGCAGGCAGGCATCCAGGAGCTGTCGCTGACTAGGGTTGAAGAAAGAATCTGCATTGGCTCCTCATATGTCTGTGCCCCCCTCCCCCCACCTCAAGGTCAAAGCCAAGGTCTAGAGGCTCCAATAGGAAACAAGAATTCCCGAGACTCAGTTTCCCCACAGCACATCAACAAGATGGGAGTTAAATGAGATATTATATAAAGGGTTCCTAACACGCTGGCACACCAGCATCATTCATTCATCCACTCATTCATTGATTGAGTCATTTATTCATATGGAATGGAACCACAGTTCCAAGTGGTCTTCCAGAGTCTGACTGATTTCCCAAGACCAGGTCCAATGGGAAGAGTTCTAGACTCATGGCTCACTGGGCTTCGCCAGAACTCACCTAGTAGAGGGTAGTCCAAAATGACCCTTTTGGAGATGAGACTTGGGCTGGTCACGAGGTGTGGTTAGAACTCAGCCTGGACTGGGCTCAGGCCCTGGCCAAGGCTTCACTGGTGTCCTGGCCCTCGGCCCTGCACACCCTGAGGGGGCACAGGGATCTCAGGGCTGTACTGTGTGGAAAGTCCCATGCAGACACTCACGAAGTGAATCACTTAGCTAGAGGCCACCCAGCCGGTCCCCTGGAGAGGCCTTCGGGTCTCTCAAGTCTGGAAGTGAACCAGACACTCTCTGCGTATGCCGAGGACCAACCTCTCGGTCTCCCCACCGCACAGCCTCCTCTAGCGCTTGTGGCAAGATGGGTCCATAAGAGAGTTCCAGAAGGCCCCGGATAGAATATCAAGACTGAGGCTTGAAAACCTGATCTTCCTTCCCAAGGTTCCCCAAGTAGGTCTATCAATCAGCGGGGAGACACGATTGTATTTTATAGCCCGGCTAGGCTGGTGTGGCAGGAAACCCAAGCCCATCTCCGCCTGGGGTCCTGCCTGCTTAGGGGGATCAAGGTGACTGGCAGAGCCTTAACTCTTTGTGGTCCTGCTCCACCAGCCGTGGGGACAGCCCTCCTTCAACAGCCCTGCTCTATGGGTGTCCTGAGGCCGATAGAGAGATGTATACAGACAGACAGAGATAGGTCTCTGTGCCCAAGAGCTTGGGAAAGGGCCGAGAGCTCAAAGGAACATCTGGCCCAAATCTAAGAAGCTAGGTTCTGGATTGAGATCAGCCTGTTTGTGGCTGGGTGTCCTGGAAGACGGCTCTCCCTCTCTGTGCCCCTGACCTCTCCCTGAGACTTCCCAGCAGCCTTTTGCTAATCATGCTTTCACAGAGTGGCTGTGTCCCACCGTCTTTACCCAGAGTCCTCCTGGCTTAGTAAACACAAAAAGAAAAACTCTTGCCTCTTTTAGGGCTTGTTCACTTTTTTTTCTCTAGAACCCAGTGCCCAGATAGGACTTTCCATGGCTCAAGATGGCCTAAGCGTTAGGCTGGAGTTCATGTCCTGCCGTCACTCCTAAAGACGAGAGCATCGCTTATGGCTCCTGGGTCTGGACATGGTTCCATGGGCCTCCCCGGGGCTCAGATTCTCTTTAAGGCTAACATGAGGGAGCAGGGGTCTGCTCTACCTCCCAGCAGGCAAGGCTCAGGGCTCAGGCTGAAGGACAGAGAAGCCCAGAGTCGGCTTGAAGCCATGACCTCATGATCCCAGGTTCCCCAGCAAGGGTGTCTTCAGGAAGGTGCTGAGGCTAGAGGGAGCAGCAGTGAAGAGTTCATTTAGTACCAGGAAGGGGAGGGTTGGGGGGGGGGTGCTTCCAGGCTGGCTCTCATGGCTGTGGGGTGAGCCAGTGCTCTGGTAGAAGGCAACATTCAGCAACTGGGTCACCTTGGAGCCTCAATTTGACCATCTCTCTTGGCTGAGAAGAAAAATACCAAATGTGCCCAAACTAATAATGTCTTGAGGCTTAAATTTAATAATGACCATAATCAATGGGAGCCCATTTGGCATCAGTTCAGCCCAGGCTCAGCTTTCCATGACTGGGGGTCTCTTGTGAGCCCCCTCTTGGTACGATTGTGGGTAGAGGCTTTATCAGGAGTTGTGCTCTGGGGTCTCCAGTTTCCATTCCCTGGATGGTAAGGGTCATTTAAGAGATGGCTGGAAACTCTTGGAATAGCTTCCTGGGGTAGAGGAGACTCTGTGCACACAGGTGTCACACCAACATCAGGATGTGTTGGATTGATGGACGACTGTTAGAAGATCATCTTCCTAAGGCCCCTTCAGTGTGGTGTGTGGGCAAGCCTGGGACACCTCAGGTTGGGATGGGACTCTCTACCCAGTGGGTGGAGCATGGCTCTTCCTTTATCCCCAAAGGTCTTGCCACCTCTTCCAGCACCTTCTCAGGGTGTTCCTTGGACTAAGACCCTTATCCACTCTCCTTCTGGATTCCATCTGGGAGAGGGAAGACCTAATTTCTGGGGACTAGGAGGTCAAGCCTCTAATGGGCCATGTGGCCTATCTGTGCCTCAGTTTCCCTACAGGTGAGTAGGAATTGTCCTAAATATCTCAGAGAACAGGCCACTGGGAAGCACTTAGTCAGATTGAGGGACTCAGCTTTAACATTACCTTAGTGGAGCTGGCCGCTCCTAAAGTCCTACTGTGTGCTAACCGTGCCTGCTTCTCCCCTGCAGCGCACATCACACACTGCCCTGACACCACCTCTGCTCTGCTATCCCTCCAGCTTGAGGACAAGTCCCTGAGGGAAGAGCCTGCCTACTATCGGTGCACAACTGCTCTTCCTAGTATCTGAACTCAGTAGGTTCTCTGTAGATGACTGTGGCTGGATAGGAGGCAGGCTCTGCGCACTGTGCTCCCATTCTCTAAAGCAGCAGTTCTCAACCTCTGGGTCTCGGCCCCTTTGAGGTCAGGTGACCCTTTCATAGGGTTCACCTAAGATCATCGGAAAGCACAGAGAGAGTTACGTTATGGTTCGTAACAGTAGCAAATTTACAGTTATGAAGTAGGAATGAAAGAATTTTATGATTGGGGTCACCACAACACGAAGAACTGGATTAAAGGGTCACAGCTTCAGGAAGGTTGAGAACCACTGCTCTGGAGGGCGCTCTACCCATATCCCTGCAGGGAAAAGCAAGTCTGATTGAATAGTGAGCTGAGCGCTGGCTAAGCTGCTCCTGAGCTGAGGACAAGCCGGACTCCTGACAACGCTTGCTCCTCTCTGCCTCATGGTCTTGCCTCGGGTCTTATTTCTAGCAAATGGAGCTGGGTACCTCATTGATTCACTTGGCAGACACTCAGCGGAGGCCTGGGGAGCTGCTCTTGGCTCCAGCAGAGTCCCTGATGCTGGCTGGGCACATAGGTGGAGGATAAGGCCCACCTGGCCTGTGCACACAGCCTGGAAGAGAGAGAGTATCCTTTTCTCATTTTTTTTCTTCCTTAAGAACCAAACCCCCAAACGACAATCTCCCACGATTTGGAAAAATGGCTCTCATCCCATGTCTGGCTCTGGAACATTTTTATGGCCCTTTCCAGGCAAGGATGTACCGCCCGGGAACAGGAGCCGGGTTCCCAGCCCCAGCCTGGAGGATGGGGGTAGGGCCATCCATCTTCCCAGCTGGTGGCTACATGTGGGAAAGGCCGCTGGGCCGGGGAGGGGGCTGGGGACACCTGCTGTGGTCACTCTTCCTAAGCCAGGCTCTGGACTTCCAGGCTCTCTGCAGAGGTGGCGACCGGCTGGGGGCAGACTGGGACCCTCTGCCAAAGGCACGCACTCTCATCCTGGCTGACATCACCCAGGGTTGGTGAAGCAGAGAGTCTCCTGAAAGCCACGCTGGCTCCCCATCCTGATTCCCAGAAGAGACAGAGCTCCCCTCCCCAAAGAGTCCCAAAGAGGAAGGAGCCAGCCCTGACTTCAGAGGGATTTCATCCTAAAGGCTTAAAAGGTTAACATCAGCCAGCGACCTTGTGGATTGTAGCCCTAGTGGTGAGGTGAGGAGCAAGCTGGAAAAATATAGGTGAAGGCCCAGAGGCCTGGCAGGACAGTGTCTAGCTGCGAAAACTTGTTGGATGTAGGGCAGATTTGTTGGAAGATGGAAGCTTGGGGGCTGCATCATGGGATGGAGCCTTGCACAGGGACAGCAAGGGGGCAGTTATTGCAGCTGAGGGACACGGTCAGATCTGCAGGCCGTGAGGGCCTCTGTGTCTCAGGGGCGGAGGAAAGGATAGTGAGATGAGGCTGCGCCTTCTGAGAGGTTAGAGGCAAGGTAGAACAGACTAGGACCCTCCCAGGCTTACCCAGCCCCGATATTCTGAGCCATGTCCTTTTCGAAGACATCGTCCCTTCCTGGGCCTCAGTTTCTCCACCTTTATAAGATATAGAGGGATAAAGTGTGGTTCATCTCATAACATCCCATCCTACAGGGCGGCTCCGTTCTTTACACTGGTGGGACCATCTCTGAGACTCAGTTTTCCTATATGTAAAAATGCAGGACTCCCCAGGCAGCGGATGATCCCAGTTCGCCTCGAGTTTGTAGCCAAGGGCCTGGCACACAGTGGCTGGTGACTGGGGCTGTGTCCGTCTGGAGCCCTCCCTTGCTTCCGCGCCCTCTCTCTGTGATGGATCTATCTGGCAGGCTTGGTGTTGCAGGATGAGGGGAGCTTTCGCTGGCTGGGCAGATGGAGGGAGTCGCTCAGGTTTCAGGATCCAAGGACCTGTAGAGCTCTGAGGAATTTTCCCAGGCTCAGTGTGGGCAGCTGGAAGCCATCCGTCCCAGGGAAGGCAGAGCATCAGGGGTCCTGCCAAGGTCTTTTGCTGGGAATGAGAACTCAGGAGGGGGGCAGAACTCTCCCATCCAGTCTGGAAAGATGAAACCCGGCTGCCAGGGCAGCTGTTGGTAAGGATGCCAAAACACCAACTAACCTGGGCCCTAGGGCTGTGAGGGTTGTGTGTGTGTGGGGGGGGGTGTATTTGGGGCTCTGAGAGGGATGATGGCCTTGTCTGACTTCAGCCACCCTCTAACCTGGGTAGGAGCCTGAGGACACTGCCCCAGGGTACTACTGTCGATTCTCCTGGGTACTTTGGAGTCTGGGAGAACAAGGCCCGTGTCACCAGCTTTGCAGGGTTGCTCTGAAGGTTAGAGATACAATCTGAGAAGTGCCCGAATGCAGAAGGTGCTCAATAAACAATAGTTGTGTTTCTGGAGGAGCTGTGTAGACTGATGGTGGAGAAGAACGTAACCAGGAGACTGGGAATGGTGGTCCCAGGGTCTGGAGGTGGAGACTAAGGAAAATAACCAGTTTGGAGGTGAGCCTGAGCTACACATTAAGTTCCTGGTCAGACTGGGCCATCTGAGACCTTCTCACAGACAAAGAGCATAGGTAGAGCTTTACTGCTGGAGCTCTCTAGAACATTCTAGAACCTGTTTCTCCATGTGCCATGCTTTGGACCTGCAGGGCAGGGCAGAAAGTCAGGGTGGTGTGCCTTAGCTGGTTGTGTTCTGCCCATGGATACCAACAGCACGTGAGCCTGTGCTCTGGGCCCTGGGCTTCTTGCCTGGCCTGGTAGTGATGACAGCCGCATGTCCCTCTGTGCCTTGCTTGTCTGATGGCAGGTATCCTAACTCAGCAGGCTGTCTGCCACTTGGGAATAGAAGAATTTCCTGTCCTTGTAGTATGAAGAGGGATCAGCTCCAGGTGGGTCAGCAATGGGAGGGGAAGGAAGCTGGGGGCGGGAGGGTGGGGTTGGGGTGATGGCGGGGAGGTGCACTAGACTTGGAGCCCACCCGCAGCCTGACCTCCCAGTTTCTCCTGTGGTTAGTCCTTCTGGGTTTCCTGCTTTCTTTTCCTTTGAGATGGGGCTTCTCTGTGTAGCCCTGGCTGTCCTAGAAGTCACTCTATAGACCAGACAGGCCTCAAACTCAAAGATCCACCTGCCTCTGCCTCTTGAGTGCTGGGGTTACAGGCATGTACCACCACCTTTGGTAGCTCCTTCCTTCTTAAGTGTTAAGCAGTTGTTGTAGCAACTTTAGGACGTCACCGAGCAGAGGTGATAGGGCGTGTCACGCCTAGTGTGAAGGACATATGGGGTTCTACTGAGGCAGCCGGTAGGGGGAGGAGACAGGGAGCCTTCAGCCCGGCTACAGTTTGCTCATTGAAACTTCATAAGCTTCCTGGTTTAGAACTCATCCTGGCTCTACCCTCAGTGGCTTCCACTGCTGGTTGAAGGGACAAACACACTGGTTTACAGTGGCCCAGACAGTGATCTGATTGGCCCACTACTTCTAGGTCTGCGCTCCTTGTATAATGGACTCCAATTCCTTACCCCGTGTGATTGTTTCCTGGGCCTAGGGTGTCTCCTTCTCTCATCTGCTCTCCAGAGAAGCCTCCTAGAAGAGATGTTCCTCTCCTTGAAGCCCTGCTTCGCCCTTGGGCCCCTGGCCCTCCCTGGACTCTGTCTTAGCTCTAGGCCATTCCTTACTAGAGCTTTCTATCTCTGCCACCCACTGATATTAACCCGGGGGTGGGGTGGGGAGGGAGCAATGGGAAGGTGATTCAGAAGTTGTGTGGCTGTCCTAGGGTCACATGGCACCTCAGTGACAGGGACAGGCAAGATGTCCCCTACCTAAGGTGTTTTCCCCCATGACCTCACTCATTTTCTGTGGGCACATTTCTGCCTTTTGCCTATCCTCCACTCTCTTTCTCCATCAGTGTGTTTCCTGGGTCCATGTGCGTTGGATGGCATGGGAAGCTGGCGGCAACCTTACACCCTGGAGAACAGGAAATCATACGTAGCTCTGACCACTTGGCCAGGATGCCTCTCCTTTAAGCCCCAGCCTGGGAAAGGCTCCTTTGACCCCAATGTGGCACTCCCCTGTCGTAGCACTGCCAAGGGTTTCAGCTGGCGCAGGGGTAATGTGTCCACAGTTTCAGTTGTTGGACGTCTCTGCCTGCCCCAGCTGCCTCCCAGTTGTGGCGAGGACCCAGTGGCAAGAGGTGGGAGGTGGGGGAGTTTGGCAGAGGCGGCGGCCTGCGGCCAGAGATGGGGGTGAGGAACCGCCTGCTTCTAGAAAACAACCTTGAAAATTGATTCTTGGTGGAAAGCCAGTGGGCCGGGAGGTGTCTTTTGGGGTCTTTTGAACTGTGTAGTTCACTGTGTTCCCTTGGGTCCTCTGGGGCCACCTTTCCCAGAAATGCAGGGTTCTGATTCCACTGGGGTCCACTAGGTTCTTGAGATTTCACTGACACGTGAGTCAGGGCCAGAGACACTGTTGTGTCTCCTATTGCTGTGATAAACACCATGACCAGAAGTAACTTCGGGAGAAAGGGTTTGTGAGTCTCAGGTCACATGGTGCATCGTTGAGGACAAGGCAGGAAATCCAGGCAGGAACCTGGCAGCAGGAACAGACAGATACAGAAGCCATGGAGGGGTACTGCTTGCTGGCTGTTCCCCATGGCTTGCTTGGCCTGCTTTCTTATAGCACCCAGAACCCACCTGCCAAGGAATGGCCCCTCCCATAGTGGGCTGGCTCCTCCAACATCAATCATCAACCAAGAAGATGCTGGATATTCTTGCCTGCAGGCCAGTCTGATGGAGGCACTTTCTCAACTGAGGTTCTGTCTTCCCAGATCACTCTAGCTTGCAGAAGTTGACAACAAAGCAAACCAACCAACCAGTCAACCAACCAATCAAACAAACAAAAAACCAATCAGGACAGACACAAAGAGTGCTCTGAGAATGGCTGAGATGTGGTTCATAACGTCACAGATATGTTCCTGCCAAGAGCAAGTCCCCATTGTGTGTGTTTGCACTAGAATGTGTGTGCCTGTGTGCATGCATGCATATGTATGCATGTGTGCATTCATGTGTGTGCGTGTGTGTACCTGTGTGTGCATGTGTGTGTGTGTGTGAGTGAGTGTGCATGTGCCCGTGTATATATGTATACATGTACCTGTGTGTGCATGTGTGTGTGCGCACATGCGCACGCATGCATGTGCATGTGTACAGAGTCCAGATATCAGCATCAAATGTCTTCCCTTATTCTCCACTTTATAGTTTGAAACAGGCTTCCTCGCTGACCCTGAAACAGCTCACAGCTGGCCAGTGAGCTTCCGGGATCCACCTGTCTCCACTTGTCCTGCCCTCCCGCCCCCAACACTGGGGTTACAGGTGCACATTGCCATGCCCAGCTTTTCCGTGAGGGTCTGGGCTTCATGTTCAGGTCCTCACGCTTGTGCAGCTGCACTGTGCCAGCTGAGCCTTCTCTCCAGGCCAAGCTAAGGCCCACGTTACCCACATTTGCCATTGCTCCTGTTCAGAGCATCCTGCCGGCAGGATAGAACGCAATCTTCATGCCTCCATGCCTCTTCTGCAGCCCTGAGAAGTGCGGATTCTGTTCACTCACATTTTGCAGATAGGAGAAAGCAACATACCAATGCTAGCCTCCTATTCAGGGGCTCCTTAATGCTGGGGCAGCCTGGAGCTTTGCTTTGCTGTCTAGACAGGGGCCCCAGGACAAAAACCTCGGCGATGCCTTCCCTGCACTTCCAGCCAGCACGGGATGTCAAGGAGATAGAAATGTAGACTTGAGGTACTGCAAGCTCCAGAGTAAACACACAGCTACTGAGGAATGCCCTGGCTTTCCAGGCTTAGTTGGTAAAGGCTGCCACACAAGCGTGTGGAATGCATGATTTGATGGTAAAGTATGCGTGTGAGTGCCACAGAGGTACAAAGAAACCATGCTCCCCAGTAGCCAACCACTAAAACAAGCCGAGAGGGTTGGGGGCTGAAATCCAGGTGCTTGGGTCCAAGTTCTGCTTAAATGGGCAGAAACTCAGGCTCTTCCTGTGGATGAAGACTGTGGATGGTGACCGTGGAAGACTATGGGATGAAAGGAAGTTGATGTTGGAGATGACCCTTCTATGAGGCCTGTCATTAGGGTCTCACAATAGCATAGACCTTTGAATTTTGTTCTGTTTAAAGTTTTGTTCTTTTTATTTGTAAGGGTGTTTTGCCTGCAAGTGTGTCTGTGCACCAAGGATATGTGCCCTTGGAGGTCGGAAGAGGACTTCAGGTAACCTGAAACTGGAGTGACAGATGATTGCCCAGGTCCTCTGGGCTACAGTGAGGCCTCAGGGAAAGGGGAAGGTCTCTGCTTGCCCAGATCTGGGAGTGGTAAGGGTAGGTGCTGCAGGGGGAGGGACCTCACACCATAGGTGTTTAAGGGGGAAGGGGAGGGTCCGTGTTTGCCCAGATCTGGGAGTGGTAAGGGTAGGCGCCTAAGGGGGAGGGACCACACAACATAGGTGTCTCAGTTAGGGTTTTACTGCAGTGAACAGACACATGACCATGGCACTTCTTATAAAAGACAACATTTAATTGGGGCTGGCTTACAGTTCAGAGTTTCAATCCATTATCATCAAGGCAGGAACATGGCAGCATCCAGACAGGCATGGTGCAGGCAGAGCTGAGAGTTCTACATCTTCATCTGAAGGCTGCTAGCAAAATTCTGACTTCCAGGCAGCTAGGATGAGGGTCTTAAATACTCACACCCACAGTGCCACACCATCTAAAGGTGCCACACTGTCTAATAGTGCCACACCGTCTAATGGTGCCACACCATCTAACAGTGCCACACCGTCTAATAGTGCCTGTACTGGCTGGTTTTGTGTGTCAACTTGACACAGGCTGGAGTTGTCACAGAAGGGAGCTTCAGTTGGGGAAGTGCCTCCATGAGGTCCAGCTGTGGGGCATTTTCTCAATTAGTGATCAAGGGGGTAGGGCCCCTTGTGGATGGTACCATCCCTGGGCTGGAGGTCTTGGGTTCTATAAGAGAGCAGGCTGAGCAAGCCAGGAGAAGCAAGCCAGCAAGGAACATCCCTCCATGGCCTCTGCATCAGCTCCTGCTTCCTGACCTGCTTGAGTTCCAGTCCTGACTTCCTGTGGTGATCAACAGCAATATGGAAGTAAGCCCTTTCCTCTCCAACTTGCTTCTTGGTTATGATGTTCGTGCAGGAATAGAAACCCTGACTAAGACAGTGCCACACCGTCTAACAGTGCCACTCGCTGGCTGAGCACATGCAATAGGCTATGGAGTAGATGAAGGAGACCTGGTTGGATGACAAAGGTTCCTGAGAACCTGTGGGGATGGGGCCTGTGCTAGTTAGTTTTTATGTCAACTAGACACAAGCTAGAGTCATTTGGAAAGAGGGGACCTCAGAGGAGAAAACGCTCCCACCCGGTGAGTCTACTGGCAAGTCTGTAGAGCATTTCTTGACTAATGATTGATGTAGGAGGGCCCAGCCCACTGTGGCAGGTTGACTGTTGACTGTTGATGATCCTGGGCTCTATGAAAGCAGGCTGAGCAAGCCATGAGGAGGGAGCCAGTAAGCAGCACTCCTCCATGGCCTCTGAATCAGCTCCCTGCACCTCCGGCCAGTATGGGATGTCGGGGAGATAGAAATGGTAGACTTGAGGTACTGCACGCTCCAGAGTAAACACACAGCTACTGAGGAATGCCCTGGCTTTCCAGACTCTCTTCCTTCAAGAGGGAAAAATATCAAGGCACAGTCACAATCCAAAGCAAAAATTAAACTCCAACCGTCCAATGTCTGGGATCCACTCACGATCTTCTGGATTCCTCCAAGGGCTTGGGTCACTTCTCCAGCTCTACCCTTTGTAGCACACACCTCGTCTTCTGGGCTCCAGATGCCTCTACTCACTGCTGCTGCTGTTCTTGGTGGTCATTGCATGGTACTGGCATTCCCAAAAACGCTGCTGTAACTAGGCTTTACCAATAGCCTCTCATAGACTCTTCATGGTGCCAACTTGCTTCATGGTCATGATGTTTGTGCAGGAGTAGAAACCCTGACTAAGACAAATTACTACCAGCATAGTGGGGTATTCCTGTGACAACCTGACCATGCTTGTGTCTAGTTGACATAAAAACTAACTAGCACAGGCCCCATCCCCACAGGTTCTCAGGAACCTTT
>NW_022196900.1:96237849-96252912 GCF_008632895.1 Mastomys coucha
ATTTAAAATGTCCAATATCTTTTAAAATTCAAGGTCTCTTAACTGTGGGCTCCACTAAAATACTTTCTCACCTTACAGCTCACTCTTTCTTCAGCACGATTTTGGTCATGGTGTTTTATCACAGCCATAGAAACTCTGAGCTTGGGTTTCACACAAGGCACACAGCCTCAGTCCCAGCATTCAGGAGGTAGAGGCAGGTGGATCTCTGGTTTACAGAGTGAGTTCTAGGACAGCCAGACCTACACAGAGAAACCCTATCTTGAAAACAAACCAAAACAGCAACAAAAACCAAACAACCCCCATCCCCTAAGACAGGGCCTGAGTGAATTCATATTAGAATAAGTTTCACGGTCACAATGGACCTTGCATTTATTACTTATTTTGAGACAGGGCTGAACTCACTCATGTAGTTGAGGCTGACTTTGAACTTCTGATCTCCCTGCCTCCATTCTTCAGTACTGGGATTACAGATAGATGCCATCATATCTGGCCTACACTTTGCTAGGGAGTCTGACCCAGGGCTTCCTACATGCTAGGCAAGCACTGTATCAACTGAGCCACAGCCCCTCCCCTCCCCCACACTTGTGACACGCAGATCCATCAGAGGATGATGCTGGAGCATGCTGACGTCAGGCTCAGGGCCCTGCCTCCTGGCTTCCTGGGTTTGGTGGTAAGCTGGTGGAGGTCCCTCTGGGTGGTGGGTGTTTGGAAAGGGTGGGAGCTTCTAGAGAGGGCACAGACTTGTACTGGAGACCATGTCATGAGAGGAGAATGAGGAAGAGAGAACCACGCAATGTCCTTGTTGGGGGAGGGCATTCCAGGTAGAAGCGGAAGCAGATATGAAATCAGGACTTAGAGCTTTGGGGTAAGGGAGCCACTCTGAGGAGGGAAATCTGGCAGGAAGCCTGCTTGGGTAGGAGCCTGCACTTGCTTCCGGCTCTATAGCTGGCTAAGTCAACCCAGCCCTTCTGCACCTCTGCTAGCCAGTGACCATGGCAACTTAGGAAGGAATATCTGCCATGTCCCTTCTCCAGGAAATTAAAGCATCACCCTCCAGATGGTGTCCAGGAAAGGAGAGGTGTCCAGGAAGGACAGTTGGAAACTGGTGAGGTTAAGGACAGGGGCCAGGGTGACCCAAGGATGAACCCCAGTGCTCACTTCAGGGACTCCCAGCTGCTGGGCTGGTCTCTGCTTTGCAGAACTGACAGGGAGACACAGCAATGCTCTCTTACTTGAAAAAGTAAGTAAAAGGCGCTGTGGCTCACGCCTACCATCCTAGCACTCAGGAGACCGAGGATCGAGGTTCACGAGTTCAAGGCCGACCTAAGAGGTCTAGGAAGAGCCTGATTAAAAACCACCATCATCACCAAACACACACACACACACACACACACACACACACACACACACACAAACCAAAAAAACTGGGGCTAGAAGTGTAGCTCTGCGGAAGGGTCCCTTGTCTGGCATGCTCAAGGTGCCGAGTCCCACCCCAGCAGATGCAAGCGCCTTCAAAGCCAAGCAAACAAAATCCACCAGGAATGTATGATTGAACCTGAATAAGTGGGTAAGAGTGGAGCTGCCATAGTGGCTTAGTGCGAACTTCACTGCAAGTGAAGGAGCCACATCACCTGGCCTGAGGTGCTGATGGCAGGCATGGTGATTGACAAGCACGGTGACAGGCGGGTTCTGTCTGGTTTTGTGCCCAGCTGCAGGACCTGCTGTTGTGGGACCTTGGGCGTGCTTTTTGGTCTCCCCTGTGAGGGGTTCCTGGTGCTTAGTAAATATAGACCCCTGGGACCCTACCTAGCACTCCAAAGGCAGAGGTGAGATGATCGATCAGGAGTTCGTCATCCTCAAACTCAAAAAACATCAGCTATGATTCACCCCTCCCCTTTCTGTAGAGCAGCAAGAGCTAGCTGTCTGCTGGAGCCCCTCAGCCTGGCTGGTTGTATCAGGAGTTGAACCCAGATCCGTGGCTCTCCATTGGGTCCTCTTTATTTTTACTTTGTTTTATTTTATGCCTATGAGTGTTCTATCTGCATGTACACCTACATACCAGAAGAGAGCATTGGATCCCATTACAGATGGTTGTAAGCCACCAAGGGGTTGCTGGGAATTGAACTCATGACCCCTGGAAGAGCAGCCAGTGCTTTAAACTCCTGAGTCATCATCTCTCCAGCCCCTACTGGGTCTTTTAATTCATCTTACCTTCTGTTTCCCTGCAATGACCTTATAAATGAACTTCTGAGAAGCTGAAAAACACCTGGCGAAGTCAACTGCGGGGAAGTGGGTACTCTGTGCCCACTATGCTGAAAGGCAATGGCTGCTTCTATTGCGTGCAGCCTGGTCCTTGGCACATGGTTCATGCTCATTTAACATACTATGTTGAGGATACAAAGAGATAGGCAGGTGGGGAGGCAGGGACAATTGAATTGTCCCCTGGGGGTTGTGTGGAGATGCTCTCAGCTCCCCAGGCTGGCATCTGCCTCCCTTAATAACCCTCTCCACCTCAAGTGCTGAGGTCTAAATCAGGCCTCCTCATTAGACTGCTCCATCAACCTAGGGTACCTAGGCTGCTGCAGCCTGTTTCTATATTAGGAGAGGCTCTGGGACTATTGGAGGCTGGAGCCTCTGGGTGTCCAGAATTCCAGGGACCTTCACACCTGGCTAGGAAGATGAGAAGCTTGGCCAAACATTACCAGTGACAATCTCTGAACTAATACGAGTGTTCTGGGCCTCTGACAGAGTATGCGATGACAGCAGGGGACCCTGTCTTCACCTGGATGAAATCACTCAACTCATGCATAGCCAAGGAAGATGGCTGACTGATGAAGAGAGGGAATTGGGAGGTGGTACCCAAACTGAAGTGCACAGGGCCAAGTGGAGATTGGGTGGCTCAGATAGGACTGAGCAAGAGAGCAGGGGTTTATCAGTGTTGTTGTTTTGCTTTTGTTTTTTTGTTTTGTTTTGTTTTGTTTTTTTGAGACCAGGTTTCTCTGTGTAACCCTGGCTGTCCTGGAACTCACTTTGTAGACCAGGCTGGTCTTGAACTCACGGAGATCTGCCTGCTTCTGTCTGGTTCTCTGGATCCCACCCTCTCCACTCATTGGTGGAAAGTGAGGTGTAGCATGAGTCAGGTGACATCAGCTCTCACTTCCCTGCATGTAAATGAGGATGATAGACTGGGAGAACCACACCTGCCAAAGGCCTGGGCGCAAACCGGCCCTAGGTGCAAGGTGGATGGGTATATGATAAGATAGAGCCATGATCACAGATACCATGGTTACTGTGATTGAGTTTCTGCTGCCCCCTCAATACTCTGCTCCCAGTCCAGCCCGGGCACTGCTTGTCAATCTAAACCCAACACCCCTGAGGGAAACACCACCATCCTCTCTGCCCAGGCTTTACCAGCAGGAGCTGATGAACAAGGGCATCAGGGTACAGGCTTCCCCACCACTGCCCTGGGACCTCGTCTCTCTCACGGATGTGGACTCCCTTTCTCCTCCCACAGCTCACGGATCACTCATGACTCCCTCACACTGGAATGGAGGCACCACAGGCCCAGATTTCTGCTTGTTTTGTTCCTGAATGAGTCCTCAGTTTCTAGAACACACCTGACCTGGGCGCTCTGTGGACTCTTTCATGGGTCCGCTTGTCAGATGAGGAGACAGTGGTCCAGGCTACAATCTGGACCTGGCTCCTCCTACCAGCTCCAAAATGGCAGAAGTTTCTCCATCCAAAAGCATCGTGGGGGGCCTGGGGCTGTGGCTGGGTTGATCAAATACCTGTCCTGGGCATGGTCCTCAGCACCGCAAAGAGATCAGGTGTGGCAATGCACACACCGCCCACCCCAGCACTCAGGAGTCAGAGGCAGGAGCAAGAGGTGGTCAAGGTCACCCTCATCTGAATAGCAAGTTCAAGGCCACCTTGAGATACATACAGAAGACCTAATTAAAAAACAGAACAAGACAAAACAGAAATGGGGCTTAGTGGTGCAGATATTTAATACCAATGCTTGAGAGGCAGCAGCAGATGGATCTCTGTAAGTTCAAGGCCAGCCTGGTCTACATAGTGAGTTGGAGAACAGGCAGAGATACATAGTGAGACCCTGTCTGGGGGGTGTGGCATGGCACCAGAGACAAATGGAGGTGTAAACACTTATAAAAACCAACAAGCCCCATTGAACTGAGTACAGGGTCCCCAATGAAGGAGCTAGAGAAAGGACCAAAGGAGCTGAAGGGTTTGCAGCCCCTTAGGATGAACAACAATATGAACTAAGTAGTACCCTCAGAGCTCCCAGGGTCTCAACCACCAACCACGGACTACACATGGTGGGACTGATTGCTCTGGCAGCATGTATATAGTAGAGGATTGCAAAGTCGGTCATCAATGGGAGAAGAGGCCCTTGGCCCTGTGAAGGTTCTGTGCCCCAGTGTAGGGGAATGCCAGGGCCAATAAATGGGAGAGGGCAGGGTGGCAAGCAGGGGGAGGGAGGAGGCAACAGGGGTTTGTTCTTGTTGTTTTTTGTTTTTTGTTTTTGGAGGGGAAACTGGGAAAGGAGAAATCATATGACATGTAAATAAAGAAAATATATAAAAACAAAATAAAACAAAACAAAAAAAAACCCAACAAGCCTTTAACTAATGTTAACAGTGGCAGCAAACCGATTCCCCCCTGTGAGTGGCTCATTCATTCGGTTATTCAACAAGTATTATTTGCTGCAGGTCTACTTGACAACACACAGTGTTTTTGATGCAGTGAGGCCAAGTCCTAGCTTCCTAGGGGTCTGATGATGGGCAAATGTATTAGTCAAGGTTTGGCCTAAGCTCCTGGACCAAGTAACCCCAATGACGCTTTGGCTAACCCAACCTAGAAGGTTTAATCGATTCCCTTCTGTTATTCCCCAAGTGACATTTCCCAGGTCCAGGCTGACTTGTGAAAGCTATGCGTTTCTCAGTGTGTGTCCTCTCCCAAGATGGTTGCAGCAGCTCCTGCCTGTCTCACCTGCAACCCAGCAAATAGGACCGAACCTCTTTTTACAGCATGACTCTCTCGTAGGTCTTGTCCACTTCTGCTCACACTCTACAGCTGAGAAGAACACAGCCACATGAGCACATCTGACCACAAGAGGATCTGAAGCAGAGAAGAGCTACCTAAGCTATTAAAGGCTTAGGAACTCGTGGGGTGGGGGACCAGGTGAGCCAGGACCACAGTGGGCGGTGACAAAGCTCACATTGGCAAATTCGGCACCTAAGAAGAATCCCTGGATAATCTGGTCTTCAGACAAAACTGACTTTGGTGGTGTATTTACACAGAATGAAAATTTGTCACTGTGATTGGGGCTGCTGAGGAGGCCCTGTGGAGGGCTCTGGCCTGTGCCTGGAGTTGCCACACCTCATCCAGGCGAGGCAGGTCTCAGATCACTGCAGTCCTAGGTTACAGCCTGGCTCTGCAGTTGACCTTGGGCTGGTAGGTCTCCCTGCGCCTGAGCAAAAGGAGACTCGTGGGGTCAACCTGCTAGCATGGGAGAGAGACTATGCTTTTCGATGCACCTGCGTGCACTCAAACTAAGACAAGCAGAGGCTGCTTGTTGCACAGTTGTCAACATTCCCACGGAGCTTGGAAGGGAACAAAGGACCCCAATTGTCCTTCAGGAGGGAGGACTCTGCTGGAGGGGGGAAGGGGTGAAGGCCACCTGGGCACCAGAATGGACTCGGTGAGGCAGGTGACCTATCTAGGGCTGGATTGTGGGTGACAGCAGCCCTTGTCCTCTAGTCTCCATGCCCATCTCTCACTTGGACTCTGAGTACCTCTCGGTTCCCACTCCCCGCTGTTTCCCCGGCCCTCCACGGCCACGGCCACGCTGTAGAATTTCCAATTTTCAGCTAATGTGGAGGTCACGACAGAGGCTCAGAGGCCCTGGTCGGACATAATGGTAGGAGAATTGTAAATGTCGCCCCAGTGAATGGCAATGAGCAGGGCAGGGAGGGGACTCTGCAGCGGCAGTGTGCCTGGGCAGGAATGCATTTTCTCTCGGACTGTGTCGTATTGGATTTCCAGAGGTGCGAGGGCTCCAGGTACATGTCATTAGTAACAGTTTGGGCGATAATGAATCCTTTTATTTCTTTTCCTCACAGCTCATGAATACATAATGAGGCCCCGCTCAGGCGCATCTGGCCTGGGCCCTGCGCCTCTGCCACCTAATCTAGGTCCCGCTCCAATATCCAGGCAGCCCAGCTGGGGCCTGCCTTAAAGGAGCCGCTGCCCTTTCCTGCCCCAAGGCTGCTGGACTGGCCAAAGGCTAGCAACTCTTGATGCCCAGGATAGTGAGGAAATGATAAAATCAGGGAAAGGCTAGGCCCCCAGTTCTTGCCCTGGGGTATGCAGTAAGCACTCAGCAGTGTATTCAGCAGGGACTGAAGGGTGCATCCAGTAAACGTTTAGCAGTGCATCAGCAGGTATTGGATCAGCTGATACTCAACAGTGTATCCAGCAGGTATTATACAATGTACTTGGTGGGCACTTGACAATGTATCCAGCAGGCTCTGGACAATGTATCCAGCAGGTACCCAGCCATGAACACAGCAGGTGGTCATCCAGGTGGAACTGTGCAAAGCTATATATACTGAACATCTTGATCATGGCCAGACAGGCCATGAGGGACCTGAGACCCACTTTATAATAAGAAACTGAGTGAGGCTTAGCAGGGCAGAGTTTGCCACATACCCATGCACATATACACAAGTGCACACACATGCGTACATGCACAAGTGCGCGCGCACACACACACACACATGCACACACACGCACGCCTGCTCCTCCCCAGCTGTCAGCCCTTTGTGGACAGGTCTCCGATATGGCATGCGCCCGGTCGCCAGCTCTGCACAATTCCGGCCCACAGATTCCTTTCCTGCTTCTGTGACTTTGCTTAGCACTGCTTCACAATGAGCGCATACTTACTTGAAGGCCATAGGGTTCAGTTTTTGTTGTTGTTCCCCAGGTGTCCATGATCTGGGGCTGCCTGTAGCCTTCACCATGTCCCTTTGCCATGTTGAGAAATCTCTTGTCTCATCCCTCTATGTCATTTCTCACTGGTCTCCTGCTCTGGGCTGTGGGTACTTTGATCAGAGACCTTGGATCTGCAGGGCCATGGACAATGCCTTGTACACAGCAGGTGTTCGGCAAACACCCAGATATTAACACCTGACCACAGACACCTTAAGGGACTGATGGCCCCTGATAAATCAAATTAGTGTCTGTAGCTTAGAGTGAACCAACCAGAAGCCTGGCTTCTGGGATCCCTGGGCTGTCTGGTGGCCTCCTGGCCTTGGGGTGGAGCATCTGAGGCAGTGAAGCTACTACCTGGTGAGGCCAAATTAAACTCCTAGGAAGACTGCAAGACCCTGTCTCTGGGCCGGTGTTGTTGACTCTGACATTGCTGCCCTTGTTGGGAGTATCCACCTTTCAGAACTTTATGACCCTCAGCATGGAAGTCCGGTCTGATGCCAGGCACCAACTAGAAACACTCCAATTGAACGTATACAGCAAATACTTAATAGCACTGAAACGTTTGGCCCTGAGCTCTAGGAGACAGCCTAGCCTTGAGCCTTATCTCCCAGGTAAAGAACCAGAGACACAGAGAAACTGAACTACCTACTCAGGGACACACAGCAGGAAGCCACAAAGGGTGGCTTTGAGCCTAGTCTGCAGGGGTTTGGAGATAGGTTCTCAAAATCTCCTCTCCCAGGATAGAGGGAAGAGGTGTCTGGGGCCCTCTGCCCAATGCCTGCCAACCTGTCTTTCTGGAAACCCACAAAACACAGGAAATTTATCTCCGTGCATCACTGAGCCAGGCAAGGTGCCTGGGAGGTGGCTTTAGGAGACAGACAGGTGTCCTGCAGCCAAAGTAAGGTGTGCTACTGATAACTGTAGGTTCTTAAGGAAGCCACTGGGTGTCTCTGGGCCTCATCTGTCACCCTGGAGCAAGCGGCAGTGAGCAGAGCAACTCATCTGAGAATTAGAACAGTGTACATGAGGGTGTGAGCAACGTTGGGCTTTCCGGACTGTCCAGGTCGTAAGGGGGACTCAAGTTGACGACACCCCTGCCCTCAACTGTTTTTCAGTCACAGTCCCACACAGCTCAGGCTGGCCTTGAACTCACTATTCAGTCGAGGGTGGCCTTGAACTCCTGCCTGCGCCTCTCACGCATGCACAGTCATCTACTATTCTGACTGCACAGCTCCACAGCTTCCATCTCCATCAGCCCCCTGGCCACTGTCCCAGCACCTCAACTGTCATTTTGGTCCTCTTCTCAGTCCGAAGAGCACCGAGCGCCTGGAACATCTGCAGCCATCAGGTGAAAGTGCACACCTGGGGACCTAGACCTGCCTCAGGAGCTATGACAACACCTCCCCAGTCCACAGAAACACTGCTCCCACAGAACTCTGATCTGACTGGATTGTCTTGGTGTCATCTGGTCACCCAGTCAGTCTCTAGACTCTGACCTAAGGATCATGTATTGAATACCTACTATGTGCTAGTCTCGAGGCTAAGAACTCACCTATATTGCTTCATACAGTACTCACAAGATTCCAGAAAAAACACCATTTCCATTTTGTAGACAAAGAAAGTGGAGCTCCGGGGAGGTGAGTCATATGTTTGAAGCCACACAGTAGGTCTAAGAAAGAATTTGAGTTTCTACGACCTCAAAGCCTCTGACTCTCTTTTTAAAAATATTGTTAGTTTGTTTATAGACATGTCTAGTGTAATGTGGGTTCAGATTTGAACCTTTTTTCAAAAAGGTGGCATCTCTTTGTATCATTTTTTTTCCTAGTCAGGTGTGGTGGCTCACAGCCGTAATCCCAGCATTCAAGTGGCTGAAGCAAGAGGATCAGCACAAGTCTGAAGTCAGCCTGAGCTACATAATGAGTTCCAGTCCAACCTGGGCAATGGTGTGAAACCTTGTCTCAAATAAACATCCAGCTCTTGATTACTTGGGGATATAATGATACTTCCTGTTCCGTACCACAATGCTTGGAACCAGGCTGAGGGGCCAAAGAGACTGTGCCTTGCAAGCAAGAAGACCTGAGTTGGGTGCCCAGCACCTGTATAAAAAAGCCCTGGGGAGGTTAAGACGGAGCTTGCTGTCCATCTGCCAACTCGGTGAGCTCCAGGTTCACTGAGAGACCTTGTCTCAAAACGTAAGGCAGAGAAATGATTGGGGAAGAGAACAGGCATCATCCCGTGTCCTCAGACCCAGGGGCACACAGGTACACCCACCTACTCGCCTACATGCATACACCCATGATTATACAACGTACACCTGGAAACATGCATGTGCCCATGTGCACACGTACATTCAGAGACAGACAGACAGAGACATGGAAACAAGCGCGAGCGCATGCACGCTCACACACACACACACACACACACACACACACACACACACGCAAACCCAGAGACAGACAGAAAGAAACATGGAAACAAGCACACACACACACACACACACACACACACACACAGAGGGACAGACAGACAGAAACAGACACAGAAGGGAACACAAGTCTGTGTCTTTGGAAGTTTCCAGTAAACACGGTCTGTAATCATGGAGCTCGCTCTGCATTTCTCTTCCCATCACGTGGCCCTCTTGGTTCAGGGCTCTGCTAGGCTGGTCTCACCACAGTGTCTCCATCTCTCCTTTGTCCCGTTTTGTGAGTGACACCTCAGCTATCTGCTGACACTTGATGTCTAGCATCACTCCAGTGATGCTCATAAGTTCTAAATGCTTCGGACTGCCTCTGAAATGAAGTGTGAGACATTTATCCTGACATCCAAAGCTTGCTCCATCTGAATCCAGACACTCCCCAGCAAACCTTCCCATCCTCGTTGGTGCCCACCCAGCACATGGGCCGTCTACCTCATTGGTGTCACTGTTCCTCTGGATCTGCAGCCCACAATGCCTTCCTCCTCCGCTCTCCAGCCTGTGTGCCAGTCTAACGAGCCACCCCCAGCCCCTTCCCTAGGCTTCCTGAGCCTACCACATGGACTGCATACACCAGGAGACATTCTCAGAATGCAGGAGGCTGGGCTACTCCCAAAACTCTGCTGCTGCACCCCCCTCTTGCCCAGTGACCCCACAGAGTAAAGACAGAGCCCGGATGGGTCGTATAGATCACCACTTCCTTGCAGAACATTCTGGGTAGCAGCCTGAACACTACAAAGTCCCCAGATGCCCCCTGAGCAGATCCCACCCAGCGCCCTAGAGACACTGGTCTTTGGCCCTCACCTTGCCTGCATGACTGGTCTGGAATGTCTAGCTGAATTTGATTTGTCCTGTTCTGTGGGGTCAGCCCCTAAACCAAACCATATTCTTGCTAACCTGAGGTGCCCAGTGTCCCCAGGGAGGTGGAGGCCGAGCCAGGCTGGGCCACAGCCTGGGGCCACCTTTACCAGCCCCTGCCCAGCTCGGCCACCTGAACTAATTTCCTAATCCTGCTTCAGCCGGCCTGGCCCAGCCACTCAGGAAGGCCCCATGCTTGCCCTATCCACCTTCCTGCCCGCCAGGATCTGAGGCCCTGGGCCCCTCACCCACCAGCACTAGGCCGCAGCAGCCAAAGCTCTGAAACTGATTTAGGTCCGCTACTCTGCCGGCTTAGCATACCCCCAACCCCCGACCCCCAGCTAGGCCCCGTAACTGAATCCAGATGTCCTTTCCCCTGTCCCCAGGGTCCCCTGGATAATCCGTGACAGTTGAGGGGTATAAGGGGAAGTACAGGGGTTGCTGGGGTAGGGGACAGACTCGGATGGGAGGCACAGGGTCAGGAGCTCTGCCCAAGAAGCCACTGCCTATCCCCTGGGGGCCAAGGCCAGGTGCAGTGGGGCGGGGGCGAGTCTACCTCACCTGCTGAACCAGCTAAGACTTCACACTGCTAATTCTGCTCTAAGTGTGGCGGTCTCCTTTGGCACAGGAGGTGTAATAGGTCTTTATCAGACGAGCGGTGGGTCACCTCAGCCTGCTCACCTGTAAAGTGTGGGTACTGAGACTTATGCTTATTGAATGGTATTTAGTCAATTCTCCTGATTACGTACACCCACTGACCCACTCACTTCCTTCCCCTGGAGCCCTCTCAAGTGGTCCTGATACTCCTTGGTCTGCTGGTTCTTCTCAGGAGCCTGCCACTCAGACAGGGATGGAGGCCCTACCTACAGTGAAGGTCTGGTGCTGAAGGAGATGTTCACAGATGACGGGAAGGATGGGAGGTGGGAAACGGAGCTGCACAGACCCTGTACACAGCTCTCCTGTCAATCAATCTGTCCTATTGGTTGTTCTAATACAACAAGTGATGAGACCTCCTCCTCCCTTGGCGGTGTGTCCCCACACCAGCCCTTGCATCCCTGAGTGGGTCACTCCTTAGCTTGAGACTCCGCTGCCCCCGCCTCCAGAGTAGCTGGGATTGCAGGCTGGCATCATCAGGCCTGGCTTCTGATTCACTTAGAAAACCTTGTGTCTGATGATCTGATGTTTGTTCCATAAGATATGAGACACTGAGAACCCAGTGGGGATGCAGAGACAAGTAGACCCTGGGTGCTCTTAGGGCTTGCAAGGCTAATGGGGGTGGGAGGATGGGAGAAATCTAAGCCTAGCCTGGCTGGGGCTGGAGCTGGGAGGCAGGGATGGGATAGGGTGGGGTGTGGGGGTAGGGGTGGGGGGCAAGGATGAACAATGGGAGTTTGCAGGTGAAGGGGCCTTTAAACATGGCTCACAGGATTGGCTGTGGCAGATGGAGCCTGGATAAGTGGGCTGGAGGAACAGGGAGGTGGGCCCTGGGTGGAAAGGACCCAGAATGATCTGTTCTTTCCAGCATATGCTGAATGTCTGCCATCAGGCAGTTGTTTTCCCGAAAAACCATGCCAGAAACGGGCATTATAATCTTACTTTTATATGTTCATTTATGTGTGTGTGTGTGTCTCTGTGTGTGTGTGTCTGTGTGTGTGTATGTGTGTGTATGTGTGTGTGTGTCTGTGTCTGTGTCTGTCTCTCTCTCTCTCTCTCTGTCTCTCTCTGTCTCTCTCTGTCTCTCTCTCTCTCTGTCTCTGTCTCTCTCTGTCTCTCTCTCTCTCTCTTTCTCTCTCTCTCTCTCTCTCCCCCCCCCTCTCTCTCTCTCTCTCTCTGTGTGTGTGTGTGTGTAGGCCAGAGGAAGTTTTTGTTGAGGTTGAGATAGGGTCTCACCTGGAACTCATAGAGCTCTATCTGCCTCTGCTTCTGCCTCTGTTTCTGCCTCTGTCTCCAAGTGTGGGATTAAAGCCGTGCTCCATCATGCCTGGCATTGGATGTGTTTTGAGACAGGTTCTCTCATTGGCCTGGCGCTCACCAAAGAGACTAGGCTAGCTGGGGCTGGAACTGGGAGGATCTGCCTCTCCCCACCTCCCTAGTGCTTAGATTATAAGTGCCCACCATCACACTTGGCTTTGTGTATGGATCCCAGGGATCACACAGGGCCTCATGCTTACAAAACAGGCACTCAATGACTGAGCCATTGGTCTAGCACCAGAAGTAAGTATTAATGATTTAGAAACCAAGAAATAGGGGAATAACCTTACCTGAGGGCCAAGGAAGTGGCACACTGGGTGCTTGCTGCCAAACCTGAGTTTGATTCCTAGAGCCCACATGGTGGAAGGAGAGAACCGACTCTGGCCTCCACACAAGCATTGTGATACCCATGCACCCACAACAAATAAATGCAAACACACAGAGAGATTTACACACACAGATGTACACACATAGACATGCACAGACACACACACACACGTACACACACACACACACACACACACACACACACACACATTTACTCATCACACAGCTAGTAAGATCAAGAGCCAGGATACAAACCTAGAGTACCTGAGTTTTAAGTCTCTGCATCTTACTGGACCACAATGGGGATGTGCTTCTCCTCTTGTTGAGGATGCAGATGCACACAGAGTCACAAAGATGGCCCTGAGGAATTCAGTGCATACAGCTGGGACACATGGGAAGATGGACCAGGCGTCTGACTGTTGGGACTTCATAGATGTAACTAATGAATTCAGATGCTTAATGTTGGAGACATTGGAGTATGTGGTGAAGCACCTCGTGGGCCTTTAAAGGACAATTTTAGAAAGCAGGGGACAAGAAAGTGGGTCAGAGGAGGCAGACCGGGTATAGATTAACTATTCTTTCCTTTTTTGACAAGGTCTCATAGCCAAGGCTGGCCTCAAACCTCATATGTAGCCACAGATGCCTGTGAACTTCTGATCCTCCTGCCTCCACACCCCGAGTGTGGGATCACAGGTGTGCATCACTGCAGCTACTTTATGTGGTGCTGGGAACGGAGCCCAGCAAATGCTAGGCAAGCGCTCTTCTTATGACATCCCCAGCCTTGAGATGTAGCCCTTGCCTTTGAATTTGTGATGAGAGTGTCCAGGAAGCCTGGGAAGGCAGTGGGCGGGCCTCAAAGTCATTCAGGGAGTCTGGGGGTGCTGGGTGACAGGCAATTGTAAAGTAATGCCATAGCCACTGGTGGTGGCCACTCCAGAATCGCTGATGAACTAACAATGGTGAGCAGGCTCATGAGGGCTCAGCATGGTCCTTGGAAGCCTTAGGACTTGGTAGCCACTGTCATTCTATCCCCAGGAAAATGTTTAAGGTCTGAGGAAGCGAAGACCTTCCTGCCGAGAACCTGTTTCTGTCAGTGTCCCCCAGAGCTCAGTCTGGGGGAGTCCACCCCAGGGCCTTTGCACATGCTCTTCCTCTGACTATGACGCTTTTTCTGAGCATAGATAGTTGTTGTATCAGTTAGACATGTTAGTACAGGCTTCCTGTGGGCACACGGGCTAGCTCTGCCGTTCCTTTCCACACCTGCTCCTTCACCCGGCTGAGCACCAGGTACAATCATTATTTCCAATATTTATTGTTTGCTCTCTGAGGTTGGGAACGCAGCTACGTTATTCAGGGTCGTGACTCTAGAACTTACCAGGCCTTGCACCAGCTTGTGGAGTAAATAATAGCCATGTTGACTCTCTCTCCACATCCTCTGCTCCTTCACCTCCTGCAATCACTATTTTTGCTATTTGTTTTTCATAGGTGAGTAAGATGGATCAGTGAGTAAAGGGGCTTGCTGCCAAGCCTGATGACCGGAGTTCAATCTCCGAGACCCACATGATGGAAGGGGAAACCCCCCTCTCTGTGTCTCTGTCTGTTTCTTTGTCTTTGTCTCTGTATTTTCCTCTCTCTCCTTATCTCTCCCACCTTGGTATTACGGACTACATACATGCCAAATACATCTTACCTCTAAGCTAGCTTCCCTGACAGCCCCCCACTCCCCACCCCATTAGCCTTCCTCTCCCTCTTTGGCATCCCAGATCAAATCTCAACCATTGAATACTCCCAATATTCAGGCTTCTCATTAACTTGAGCTTCCTGAAATGACTGCCTGATGGTGGAAGTCAGCTACTCTCAGACCCTGACAGAGCAGAAGCCCCGGGTCCAGGACTATTATGTCTAAGGACCATGTAGGAAGATGGCTTGGAGCCTGCTCTCATGCTTGTATGGCTGGTACCCTCTTCGTGGGTACCACTTAATTCAAACACGCTTTTCAAATTGACTTATGTTTATTTTATGTGTCAGAATGTTTTGTCTGCATGTATGTATATCCGTGCACCTTGTGTGTGCCTTGTGCCCATGGAGATCAGAAGATGGTGTCTGATCTCCTGGAACTGAACTTAGTTTAGTTGTGAGCCATTACGTGGGTGCTGGGGATGAAACCCGGGCACTCAGCAAGAGCAACACCACCGAGCCATCTTTCCAGGGCTGTGCTCTCAAGGGCCGTTCATTCTTTGTCTTCCTGAGATGGTTTAAACTTGTTAATTTTCAGATATGTTCATGATTCAAAACTCCAGAGGCTAAGGGCAGCTCTCATTGTCCCTTCCATGGAGTAGGTCACATGATGCTTCTAGCCTTTGTGATGTGTGTGTGGGGCGTGTGCACATGTGCAGGTCAGAGGGCAGCCTTTGTAATGGGGG
>NW_022196900.1:96253433-96257812 GCF_008632895.1 Mastomys coucha
CCTTTGTGATGTGTGTGTGGGGCGTGTGCACATGTGCAGGTCAGAGGGCAGCCTTTGTGATGTGTGTGGGGGGCGTGTGTACATGTGCAGGTCAGAGGGCAGCCTTTGTGATGTGTGTGTGGGGCGTGTGCACATGTGCAGGTCAGAGGGCAGCCTTTGTGATGTGTGTGTGGGGCGTGTGCACATGTGCAGGTCAGAGGGCAGCCTTAGGTGCCTGTCCTCACCTTTCTCTGTGTTCGAGGCAGAGTCTCTTTATTGCTTGCTGATGCCTATGTTAGGCTAGCTGGTCCACGATCTCCTCTCTGTCTCCATCTTGTCACAGAAGCACTGGGATTGTAGCTGCGTGGCTTTATGCGGGCTCTGGGGATTGTAACTCTTGACTTCATGCTTGCCCGGCAAGCACTTTACCCACTGAGCCTTCAGTGCCTGGCTTCTTAGGTTGAGTCCAGAGATTTAAAAAAAAATTTTTTTAATTTGTAATTAGTTGTTTATTTTTGTTTTTCTGAGACAAGGTCTCTCCATGTAATCTTGGCTGTTCTGAAACTTGCTATGTAGACCAATGGGGTCTTGAACTCACAGATCTCAAAGTCTATGAGACTCTGTCTCAGGATTGCTGGGATTAAAGATGTGCCTTTTTTTTTGAGTTGAGGTCTTATTATTTAGCACAAGATGGCCTCAAACTCACAATCTTCCTATCCTCTTTAGTGCTGAGATAACAGATGCCCACTACCATGCCCAGCTCAGAGACGTCTCAAACACGCACAGCAAACACACAGGTTTACTTTTTCTGTGTACCTGCACACTTTACACTCGTGGGCTGACCTAACTGGCTGGCTAGGTAGTCATTGTGTGTGTGTGTGTATGTATATGTTGTATGTGTGTGTGTTGTGTGTATGTGTGTCATATGTGTATGTGTGTACTCTGTGTGTGTTGTATGTGTGTTGTGTATGTGTGTGTGAGTGAGTGTGTATGACTGTGTATGTGTGAGTGTGTGTATGTGGTATGTGTGTGTGTGTATGTGTTACAGCATGCACATGGAAGTCAGAAGACAATTGTAGGAGCTGGTTGTCTCCTTCCCCCATGGGGACTGAACTCACCATGAGTCCCGGCAGCAAGCTCCTTTAGCTGCTGAGCCCTCTCTCTGGCCCTCCTCTGTATTTTAGTATGTGGCTCAGCAGATCTTGGCTTTGTAGCAGACTTGCTCTCACCCTCGTCTCAGTCAGGGTTTCTATTCCTGCACAAACATCATGACCAAGAAGCAAGTTGGGGAGGAAAGGGTTTATTCAGCTTACACTTCCATGTTGCTGTTTGTCACCAAAGGAAGTCAGGACTGGAACTCAAGCAGGTCAGGAAGCAGGAGCTGATGCAGAGGCCATGGAGAGATGTTCCTTACTGGCTTGCTTCTCCTGGCTTGCTCAGCCTGCTCTCTTATAGAACCCAAGACCTCCAGCCATAGGATGGCACCACCCACAAGGGGCCCTACCCCCTTGATCACTAATTGAGAAAATGCCTTACAGCTGGATCTAATGGAGGCACTTCCCCAACTGAAGCTCCTTTCTGTGATAACTCCAGTCGTATTAAGTTGACACACAAAACCAGTCAGTACAATTGACCCCTTGTCAAACTGACACACAAACACATCACTATTAAGCCTCAACCCTTACTTTCTTATTCATCCTCAAGATCTAAATAACTCTAAAAGTCCCTAAGTCTTGCATATTAAAAGTTCAATCCCTTTAAAATATCCAAAATCTTTTAAAATTCAAGGTCTTTTAAATTTTTTAAGTCTCTTAACTGCGGGCTCCACTAAAATACCTTCTTACTTCAAGAGGGAAAAATATCAGGGCATAGACACAATCCAAAGCAAAATCAAACTCCAACTGTCCAATGTCTGGGATCCACTCACGATCTTCTGGATTCCTCCAAGGGCTTAGGTCACTTCTCCAGCTCTGCCCTTTGTAGCACACACCTTGTCTTCTAGGCTCCAGATGCCTCTACACTGCTGCTGCTGTTCTTAGTGGTCATCGCATGATTCTGGCATTTCCAAAACACTGCTGTCTTCCATTGTAACTAGGCTTCACTAATAGCCTCTCATAGGCTCTCTTCATGGTGCCAAGCCTCAACTCCTTTGCATGACCCCTTCAGTCCTGGGCCATCAATTGTAACTGAGGCTGCACCTTCGCCAAAGGCCTTCCATGGCCTCTCACTGTGCTGAACCTCAGCTGCTCTTCATGACCCCTTCATGCCTTCAAAACCAGTACCACCTAGGTGACTCTTACACATTACCAAGTCCTGCTGCAACACAAGGTACAACCTTGGCTATCTCTGGAACACAGCCTCTTTGCTTAGAAAACACTTCCCAGAAGATTTCATCTCAGTGATGCTGGTCTCTTTTTAATCACCACTAATTTCTTAGCTCTAGCTAACCAGCATCAATAGTCCCAGTAATGCAAAGGTTTCACTTCAGTAGTCCTGGTACCTTGTTATCATAGCTGATTCTTCAGCCCCAGCTAACCAAAACCACAGAATCTTCACAGGTAAAACATGGCCCTGATAAGAATCTTTAATCTTTCCTCTGAAGTTTCACAAGCCAGGCCTCCATCTTCTGCACTGTTCTCAACATTGTCTTCCAAGCTCCTACACAACATCCCACAGAGCCCTTAACACTGAATGGCTCTTCTAGCCCAAAGTTCCAAAGTCCTTCCACAGTCCTCCCCAAAACATGGTCAGGTTGTCAGAGGAATACCCCACTATGCTGGTACCAATTTGTCTTAGTCAGGGTTTCTATTCCTGCACAAACATCATGACCAAGCAGGCCAGGAAGCAGGAGCTGATAAGAGGTCATGGAGGAATGCTACTGGCTTGCTTGAGTTCCAGTCCTGACTTCCTCTGATGATTAACAGCAATGTGGAAAGTGTAAGCTGAATAAACCCTTTCCTCCCCAGCTTGCTTCTTGGTCATGATGTTTGTGCAGGGATAGAAACCCTGACTAAGACAACCCTAGAGACCCAAATCCAATGTTTTTGTCCCCAAATCATCCTCAAAGTCCTTTTATCTGTGACCTTCACAGTAGGGCAACGACCTTCCAAATCATTTGAGTTGCCTGGCGAGACTGGCCACCACCCCAAGGTAGAAAGAAAATTCGGCCACAAGCAGCAGACCTGGGTTTCAGCCACTGCAGTCTGCACCCTATCCCTTTACTCTGAGGCCTTGAGCCTCTCTAACCAGCAGTTACCTTTAAAGTAGGCAAGCCTTCCCCCTCTCCCAACCCCCAAGGAGGCAGACTGGTGCTGGCTGCTCATTCAGTGGTTTCAACAAAGACTTCAGGTGGCTTCTTGACCTCCCTTAGTTCCATTTGGGTTCGTGTTCTTGATTTCACAGGTTCAACATGGATACTCACAGGCTCAACAGATGAAAGAGCTGGTACCCAGCACTCAAAGGTTCCTCAACTGTGGGACTCAGGCCAGCCGCTAAACTTCCCTAGGGCTTAATTTCCTGGTCTGTACTTTGGGTACAATGATAATAGCCTGTAAAGACACCGTGAGACCTTGTCCCAGCCATACCCTGTGCTCAAATACCAGCGACCATAACTGTGTCCCAGTCGAGTCAGAGGGCCTCCGACTTCTGTGGTTCTTATTCTGTCTCAGTTTCAGGATGACCGAACCACTTGCCTGCATTTAACTCACATGGCTGGAGAGTAGGGAGAGAGGTTGAGATCATCCCGGGGCTGGCAGAAAGGTTTTCCAGGTCCCTGGGCAAGGGGACAACGACAAGGTCTAAGTGTCTTCCTGTTTGTGGCTTCAGAGGGATGCTGGAAGTAGGTGGCCCTAGGGTGGGGCAGTTTGGTGTGCCTAAAGGAGGCTGTAACCAAGTGTGAGAGCCATGCCAGCATCCGAGGGGGCTCTGCTGGCGTGAAAGAGCTGTGTCATCATCTGAGGGGACCATGCTATGGTGTCGGGACACTAACATGACTCCGTGTTGGGACCTCATGGATGTCATAGTGATGGCCAGAACATTATACTACAGAAACCTTGACCACAGGGGGGTAACCAGAGAGAATCTTGTCTGCTGCTGAAGCTGTCTATGTAAGGAGGGGAAAGAAGAAAAAGTCTGCTGTAGACTGCGTTTGAGCGTTGGTGGTGACTCAGTCACAAGCTGGACAGGACAGCACTGGGTTTTGACATGGGCATTTAGAACAGACTGTAAAAAATCTAAAGTATGTGCATATGTGTGTGAATCTGTGTGCTTGCATGGTCCCTTGTGTGAGAGTGTGCGAGACACACACACACACACACACACACACACACACACAGATAGAGATAGAGATAGAGAGATAGATAGATAGATAGATAGATAGATAGAGAGAGAGAGAGAGAGAG
>NW_022196900.1:96258113-96268113 GCF_008632895.1 Mastomys coucha
AGAGAGAGAGAGAGAGAGAGAGAGAGAGAGAGAGAGAGGTATGTGTGTGTGTGTGTGTATGTGTGTGTGTGTGTGATGGCCCACATGTGAGGCCGGTCTGTTCCAGAACCCAGAGCTCACGGATTCAGTCAATTTAGTTAGCCATCTGGCCCTGGGATTCCCCGTTGCTGTTTCCTGAGAGCTGGTTTATAGGTGGCTACCATGCTTGCTGGCATTTGTGTGGATTCTGGGGATTAGAACTTGAGTCCCCAAAAGGGTGGAAGAGACTTTTCCCGCTGAGCCATCTCCCAAGCCCCTGTGTGCATTTTTTAAAAATTAAAAAAAACTGTATCTGTTTATCTATCTATCTATCTATCTATCTATCTATCTATCTATCTATCTATCTATCTATCTTTCTTTCTATCTATCTATCTATCTATCTATCTATCTATCTATCTATCTATCTGTGGTTTTCAAGACAAGGTTTCTCTGTATAGCCCTGGCTGTCCTGGAACTCACTCTGTAGACCAGGCTGGCCTTGAACTCAGAAATCCGCCTGCCTCTGCCTCCTAAGTGCTGGGATTAAAGGCCTGCGCCACCACTGCCTGGAAACCCCTGTATCTTCATTTTTAAGATTAAAATGTTTGGACCATTTGAGCTAGTGTGATGGCTCAGTGGATAAGGCCCCTGCTTTGAAACAGCTCAATATCTGGGACCTGTATAGTGAGTGCAAGGTAGAAGACAACACCCAAGGGTGATGCCTTTCGTGCCTCCAAATGCACACTATGCTTTGGTGCATGCCCTCTCCCAAAATAGATAAATAAATGAAAACATTTGCTTTTAATTCTTCTCTCATACATTATATCCCGACCACAGCCCCCCTCCCCCATGCCGCCCCTCTCCCCCAGGTCCACTCCCCACTCTGTCTCTCCTCAGAAAAGAGCAACTCGCTCAGGGACATCAACCAAACACAGCATAACAAGTTCTGATAAAGACCAGGCACAGACTATCACGTGGTGGATAAGGAAACCCAGTGGAAGGGAAAGGGTCCCACAAGCAGACAGAAGAGTCAGAGACAGCCGCTGGTCCCACTGGGAGGACTCCCACAGGAACACCAAGCTACTCAGTCATCACCCATATGCAGAGGACCTAGGTCAGACTCCTACAGGCTCCCCGGTCTCTGCGATGAGGAGACGATGAGACCCGATCGGTCAACTCTGTGGGCTGTGTTCTTGTGGAAATGTAAATTATTTTTTGGACCATTTTGATTGATAGCCGTAGAATAAGTGCTTGCCTGGCATTCGCACAGCTCTGGACTCCGTCCTCAGCAGCCCAGATGGAATACTGGCCATTAAGTAATTTGGGGATCACTTGCCCATCTTTGGTCCCTTGGGTGTGTGTGGATACCCCCAGTGCTCTCTCTCTCCTATCCCAGTGACACTCGTGGGAACAGGTGCGATCTTTGATCGCATTGATCCAGTCTGAGAATCCCGCAGCTGCGGATGTAGGGGCTGGCAACACTAAATGAACAAGCCAAGCCAGAGCTTGGCAGAACCAGGATGGAGCCTGGCCCCCTGATTATTCTGCTCTCTCCCCACCTCCTTTGCCTCCGATGTGCATGGGTTCAAGTCTGGCCAGAGTGCCGTGGGCATAATAGCCAGCTCCCTGTGCCTCCCATCAGGAGGGAAACAACATGTGTATTCTCATCTCGCTCAAGCTGCTGGCTCTCCATGGGCTTTTGGTTCCCAGGCTGCATCTTTTTGTCGTCTTGTTTTTGAGACAGGGCCTCTCTGTGTAGCCCTGATTGTCCCAGAACTTGCTCTATAAACTAGGCTGGCCCCAAACTCGGAAATCCACCTGCCTCCAACTCTCGGGTACTGAGCTGATATTAGTCTCTTAATGGTGGCATGTGGCTAAAATGAGATGAAGTCCTTAGTCCCGTGGCTGACAGAAGGGTGCAATACGTGATACAGTAACTATCTTCCTTTTCCTCTTCCTCCCCTACCAGCACCCCTAGGAGGCTTACACATTCATCTTGTAGAGGATGGTGTCTATAGTAGGTACAAGTTCATCCTACTGGTGAACCAGTTTCTAAATGATAGGTGTTTGAACCCTTTTGAGGAACTGGAAGGAGTGTGTTTGGTGTGTATGTGTGTGTGTGTGTGTGTGTGTGTGTGTGTGTGTGTGTGTATGAGTATGTCAGTGTGTGTGCCAGTGTGTGTATGTCTGTGAGTATGTGCCTTTGAGTGTGCCTACAGTATGTGTGTGTGTGGTATGTATGAGTGTTGGTCAGTATGCATGTGAGTATGTGTGCCTGAGTGAATGCAGCAGTATGTGTGTGCCAGTGTGTATGCATGTTAATGTGTGTACAGATGCACGTGACTATGGATCTGTATGCTTGTGCAGGCCAGAGCTCAACACTGTCTTCCTCTTTCGCTTTCCACCTTATTTTTTGAGATAGAGTCTCTCACTGAACCTGACGCTCATCAGTCGAATAGACTGGTCAGCAAGCCAAAGGGTCTTTCTCTCTTCCTCCTTCCCCCTCCTCTTTCATCTCCCCTCCTCCCTCTTTTTGAGACAGGGTCTCTCTATATAGCTCTGGCTGTCCTGGAACTCACAATGCACACCAGGCTGGCCTCGAGCCCACAGAGGTCAGCTTGCTTCTGCCTCCCAAGTGCTGGGGTTACAGGCCTGAGCCACCATACCTGTCCCACAAGGATCTTCTCATTTCTGCCTCGGCAGTGCTGGGATCATAGGAAAGCACATGGCATCCCTCTGTTTTAGTTTTTAACTGGGATGCCAGAGAGCTCCATGCCCTCATTCCTGACTTCTTAAGTAGTATCTTATTAGTGTTATGTATGTGTGCCTACGGATATGATGTGTGATGTGTGTGTAAATACGGACATGTATGTGCCCACAACACAGACATGAGGAGCGGAGGAAGACTTGGCAGTTGGCTCCATTTCCTTTTTTTTTTTTTTTTTTTTTGCTGTGGGTTTCAGGAATTGAACTCAGGCCATCAGGCTTGCTCAGTAAGAGCTTCTCTCTGCCGAGCCCTCTGGCTGGACCTGGATTGTTTAGTCTCTAAATTCCTTAGCAATCATGCAACCAGAGAACAAGGAAAGAGGGTACCCTGTGGATGACCTGCTGGCATTGCTGAAAGACATCCTCCAGTCTCTGTGCAGAAGAAGAATCATAATCCTTCCGTACCTTGGGAAACTGAGGCACAGAGGCCAGATTTGGCCAAGATCATAGACCAGAAAGCATTGGAAGCTTGACTCTGAAACTCAGGGTCTTTGGTCTTAAATTCTGTTCTTGTTCTGTGAAGATGTCCTGGTTTGCTTTCTGAAGTGGAGAGTGATCCTGGTGTTACCAGGGAAAGGCCAAGTGGAGGGAAGGATGGCTCAGAGCAAAGGTGGTTTAATTTCACAAGTGCCCACAGAGCACCTTCTAGATAAGCTGCTTGGAGACCTGACTGCATTCGCAGTTCTCTACCTTGGTCTGGAATACCTGTTCGCTTTCTCCATGAAATGTTAGATGGGTCACCATGAGAGGAATCCTCCTTGCGGGACACTCGGAAGACGCAATGGTCCTCTGAAGGACGGGCCAGCAGGCTAAGCGGAGTGGAGGACGCTTGTGAAGCTATGTTCCCACTTCCCAGGGAACGTGGGGAGACCAACAAACTTAGGAAGAGGAGACGTTGGTTTGGCTGCACCAGCTGAACAGGAGCCCAATGAAGAGCCAGAGTTACCCTGCGGGGGCCAGGCAGGATGCTGTGGAACCAGCCGCAGGTGGAAGCCAAGTCCTGAGGGCAGTTTCTATGAAGCTGGGAATCCTGCAAGCCTACACAAACATGATGCACTGTGGGTGGGTGTGGGGAGGTGGGAGCTCAGAACTGGAAGCAAGGAGCAGAGGAGAAGCAGAGGAGAGGCCGAGGTCCATCCTGAGGTCTCTGACCCAAGAAACCCAGCCCAAGCTCAGACCAAGGGAAATAGATCATTCAAGATGGTGGCCTTACGGACCGAGGGACAAGGCAGAGTTGGGTAGGAATGACCTTCATCAATGTCACAAGAACTCCACTCAGGGACAGAGAGAACCCAGACCGCTGGCTGACTGCCTCTCCTCATCTCTGTCTTTTGAGCCCTTAAAGTTCCATCAGACCGGATCAAGCCACAGGCTCTGTGTGCTCAATCTTTTCCTCTCTAGCCACAAAGAGACAACTGAACGCAGAAATAATTAAAACCTAAGAGCTGATGGAGGTGGGGGCGGGGCGGGGGCGGGGGCGGGCCTGGGAGAGATTTCCAGAGGGGCGCGGGATGCCGCTTGGAGTGGTTGGCTAGAGATAACCAACAGATGCGATCCCGCAGATAAGCGTAGCAACTTAGATAAATCTCCGGCTTTGGAACTGGTCGTCTGCGTCCCCTCTCCTCCTGTCTGCCTTTTTTCAATTTTATCTCTGAGCCAAGGGAGGGGGAAGGGAGGGCAGGGGGCTCAGAGGGGTGAGGCAGCAGGAGGAGGGGAGGGCAGGGAGGGGGCCAACTTCATCTGGGGGGGGAACCTCGGCTTTTCTTTTTAATGTGTTTTTCCCAGAAGGTGGGAAAATGCCAGCACACACCCGGAGAGCTAGAAGGCGGCCTATGTTTTTTAAAAAGCGGCGGACAAAAAAATCAAAATATTTGAAAATGTATTTCATGGTAATTATGTCATATTTCATGGGCTGGTGCCACTACTGAAAGAGAGGCTGAATGCCTTAATTTGTATAGAAATTGTAATCATTTGTTCATTTCAAGGTGAAAATTGCATTTTTTAATTTAAATTGTATCCTGCGCGATGGTCTATTATCTAGTAAAATTGTCCCCATGTATGAATGGCGCCTATGCAGCTGCAATGCTTGTCGCAAATCCACTTATATTCATAAAAAGCAGGTGGACATCTTGGGGAAATGGAAGCCCTGTATGTGCTTGTGCATGTGGAAGCCTGTGCTCACTGTGGTGTGCTCTCTCTCTCTCTCTCTCTCTCTCTCTCCTCCCCCTTCTGCTTCCTTCCCCCCACCCCCCACCTCACCTTGCACATCTGGAGCTGTGTTGAGCGGATGACAACTAGGTGTCATATAAATGATAAAGTCCCGCCTCGTACCTGGCCCCTGTTAGTGGGCCTGGCAAGTCTCTGACTCTAGATCCCACTGTGTGATCAGCTGTGATCTCCTCTCTGGACCACACTTCCTTTTCTGGGCCTGTATGGTAATGATCCTCGCTCCATGGTCCCAGTGCTTCCAAATGATCTCCTTTGCCACTGGCTGGCTTTGGGGTCCCATACGATGCTTTTACTCTGTGTGTGTTGGTGTATACCCAAGCTGTGTGTGTGTGTGTGTGTACACGAGAGCTGTGTGTGTGTGTGTGTGCATGTGCACATGTTTGTAGAAGACAGCGGTACACATACGTTGTCTTCCTTAGTCATTCTCTACTGTAATTAAAAAAAAAAAACTTTGAGTCCTTGTGAACCACACATCATACACCACATCCCACTCAGCTCCCCCACCCCCAACACCCACCCTCTGCACTTCCAGCCTTCTCCCCAAAAGAAAACAAACAAACATCTCACCATGGAAGCTGTGGTGTGTCACACAGTATGCCCTTTTGCCTAGACACCTTTCCTGCAAATGTTTATGGCAATACCTCATTGGTCTGGTCCAAGGTGTGGTGATGGGTAGGCCTCTGGGTTCTACTGTAATTTTTAATTAATTGTGTGTATGTGTGTGCATGTGTGTGTTGATAAGATGTATGTGTGTGTACAGGTACATGTGCATGTGCATGGACAGAAGGTGTGTGTGCACAGGTGGGCATAGGCATGTGCAGATGTGCAGGTGCGTGTAAGTGTGCACAGGCACAGGACTGCACAGGCATGTGTATGGGTGTGCAGGTGTGTGCATGTGCACAGGCACAGGTGTGCACAGGCATGTGTATGCATGTGCAGGTGTGTATAGGTGTGTGTAAGTGTGCACAGGCACAGGTGTGCACAGGCATGTGCAGGTGTGTGCATGTGCATAGGCACAGGTGTGCACAGGCATGTGTATGCATGTGCAGGTGTGTACAGGTGTGTGTAAGTGTGCACAGGCATGTGTATGGGTGTGCAGGTGTGTGCATGTGCACAGGCACAGGTGTTCACAGGCATGTGTAAACATGTGCAGGTGTGTACAGGTGTGTGTAAGTGTGCACAGGCACAGGTGTGCACAGGCATGTGCAGGTGTGTGCATGTGCACAGGCACAGGTGTGCAAGGCATGTGCAGGTATGTGCATGTGCACAGACACAGGTGTAAACAGGCATGTGCAGGTGTGTGCATGTGCACAGGCACAGGTGTGCATAGGCATGTGTATGCATGTGCAGGTGTGTACAGGTGTGTATGAGTGTGCACAGGCACAGGTGTAAACAGGCATGTGCAGGTGTGTGCATGTGCACAGGCACAGGTGTTTACAGGCATGTGTATGCATGTGCAGGTGTGTACAGGTGTGTGTAAGTGTGCACAGGCACAGGTGTTCACAGGCATGTGTATGCATGTGCAGGTGTGTACAGGTGTGTGTAAGTGTGCACAGGCACAGGTATGCACAGGCATGTGTATGCATGTGCAGGTATGTACAGGTGTGTGTAAGTGTGCACAGGCACAGGTGTGCACAGGCATGTGTATGCATGTTCAGGTGTGTACAGGTCTGTGTAAGTGTACACAGGCACAGGTGTGCACAGGCATGTGTATGGGTGTGCAGGTGTGTGTAAGTGTGCACATGCTCACAGGTAGAACTCTTAGATGTGTTCTCTTGCTGCCTTATGGGATCTGAGAACTGAACCGTATCCATAAGTCTCTACCTGCCGAGGCCTCTCACCAGCCCCGCACCTAACTTTCTGAGACACAGTCTCTCACTGAATCTCTGGCTCACCATTTTGGCTAGAGTAGTTGGCCAGTGAGCTCAGTGATCCTTTTGCTTCTGCCCCCTAACTCCCTGTGCAGGGATCATACCCTGTGCACAGCACCATACCCAGCTTTTACACATGAACTCAGGTCCTCACCCTTGAGCAGCAAGCACTTTCCAGACTGAGCCACCTCCCAGCCTTCTTAACTTCTTTGTGACTCTCTTTTTAAAAAAAAAAAATGAGGTAACAATAAAATTTATATGCACACATCCATTCTGCCACTGCCAAACCAGAGGGCATCTCTTTTTCTTTTTCTCTTTCTCTTTCTCTTTCTCTTTTTTTTTCTTTGTTTGTTTGAGTCAGGGTTTCTCTATGTAGCTCAGGCTTTCCTGAAACTCACTCTGTAGACCAGGCTCACCTCCCAACCTTAGAGATCCGCTTGCCTCTACCTCCTGAGTGTTGAGATTAAAGGTGTGCGTCACCCCCTCCTGGCTTTCCAGGGAGCATTTCTTAACTGTTGGAAAACAAGCCACACCCGCATAGCTTCTCAGGACTATCTATAAATCCAGGTGCAAGGGATCCAGCACCCTCTTCTGGCCTCCACAGGCAGTGCATTCATGTGCTGCACATTCATTCAGATAAAACACTCTTATATGTAGAATAAAAGAAACAATTTGAAGAAAAAGAAGATATTGTTAGCACACAGCACACTCCTGGACCACTGGTGGCTGCTCTTCTAGAATGGCAAAGTTGAACAGTAGCAACAAGACAGCCTCACCACAAAACCTACAATATTTACTACCTGGGTCCTAGGGAAGAAGTTTTCTAGCCCCTGAAATAATGCAAGCAAAGGGCATAGCCCAGTGTCAGCCTGTTGTGTGAAAGATTTGGGATGACAGAAGGAAAACCAGCTCTGAGAGTAAGGTGGCAAGTACCAGAAGTCATTGTCAGTTACCTGTCAAAGGTGCAGAAATTTTCTTTGAGGTTAAAGCTAGAATTAGGATACCCCTGTGCAGAAGAACTCCTTTCAGAATTTTCTGGAAAATTCTCTGGCATTGTTTATTTGATGTCAGAAGGTACTCTGGAGCAAATGATACATTTATTGTTTTAGTTTGGGTTTCTATTGTGAAGCGACACCATGTCCAAGGCAACTCTTATAAAGGAAATCATTTAATTGGGGCTGGCTTACAGTCTCAGAGGTCTAGTCCATTATCATCATGGTGGGAAGCATGGCAGCACGCAGGCAGACATGGTGCTGGAGACGGAGCTGCGAGTTCTACATCTTGATCTCAGGCAGCAGAAGGAGACTGTGTGCCATGCTGGATATAGCTTAAGCATATATGTGACCTCAAAGCCTGCCCCCATAGTGACACACTTCCTCCAGTAAGGCCAAAACCTATTCCAACAAGGCCACACCTCCTAATAGTGCCACTCCTTCTGAGTCAAGCATTAAACACATGAGTCTATGGGGACTAAACCTATTCAAACCGCCACACTCATTTACTTTGGACTTCAGCTCCCACCTGCAAAATGGGTCTCTTCCAGGAAAGGGCACTAAAAATGTCGCAGTGTGCCCAGCAGGTTCTTGATGATGATGGTGGTGGTGGAGATGCTGATGGTGGTGGAAGTGGTCGTGGTGGTGGTGCCTTAGTTACTATTCAGTTGCTGTGAAGAGACACCATGACCAAATCTACTTATAAGAGAAAGCATTTAATTGGGGGACTTGGTTACAGTTGGAGAGGGTCAGTCCATCATCATCATGGTAGGAAGCACAGCAGCAGGCAGGCAGACATGGTTCTAGAGCAGGGGCCGAGAACTTACATCCTGATCTGCAGGCAAGAAGCAGAGAGAGGGAGAGACTCTGGGGCCCCACTCCCAGTGACACACCTCCTCAAAGGCCACACCTCTTAAGCCTTCCTGAACAGTTCCATCAGTCAGGGGTCCAAACATTCAAATATATGAGCCTATTAGAGCCATTTTCCTTCAAACCAGCACAGATGGTGGTGGTGGTGGTGGTGGTGGTAGCTATGGTGATGATGATGGTGGTGGTGATGATGATGATAATGATGATGATGATGATGATGATGATAATAGTGATGATGGTGGTAGGGATGATAGTGATGATGATAATGATGGTGATGCTCTCTGAGCTTCATCTCAGAGGTTCTGAACAATTGGGGCAAGACAGTGCTTAGACAGGGCCATGTCTCAACTTCTTACTCTGCTCTGATCCTAACAGCAGAAGCCTGGTCTGACATTATCAGGCAGGGTTCTATATAGAAGACATTCTGAATGGGGCATCTGGTGACCCTGTCTAGTGACCTCTCAGCTCCTTCCTGTTCTGGGAAATGCCAATACTCTATGTCATCATAAAACGGAAGTCCCTGGGATCAGTAGAGGTGACTCTGTCCCGCCTCTCAATCTCCTTTGTTCTGGGTGAAGATGCTGGTCTGGGAGCTTTCAGAACTTCCCAAGGTTGGTCATGAAGCTAGGCTAAGCCTAGAAGAAAGTATTGGTTCCTGGACAATGGGCACTAGAGGCTTGGGACGAGTCTTGCTCACTCCAGCCAGGCAGGAGAGTCCAGTCCACGAGGAGATGATTCTAGCTAATTTTAACTGTTGTGTAGCAGCGAGTCTGTAGATGAATGCTTCTGGCAGTCTTCAAGCATAGTGGAGCTGTGACAGTGTTTATCCATAGCTGAGGGCTCCTGTGGTCTAGATTCTTTACTTGGGAGAATTTCTCAGAAGGGCTACTAAGTTCCTGGCTTGTTGATTAATATCTGTGGGATGACCCTCAAGGTGTCCTGGGATGCAGGTCCTCTCTACTGGATCCATCCCTCCCACCTATGACTCTGCAGGTACTTTTATGGTTCCTTCTTTGCTTTAAAGTTTAAATGGCCCAGACGTTAGAGCAAACTTGAAATGCCAGCTAAGTCTCTCATGTCTCCTCCTCTCTTCCTGCAGGCTTCATGCGACAGTCACTCTTTTTCTAACACCAATCAGATTGCACCCACCTCTGGAGACCTTTGGGACTGTCCCATGCCTTAGGATGAAATGCATGGTCCCTCCCCTGTCACCCTTCTGGTCTTTCACTACAAGTGAGTGGACAAAGAGATGCT
>NW_022196900.1:96270613-96281412 GCF_008632895.1 Mastomys coucha
GGAGTCCTTTGCAACAAACACACCTTCCGAACATATCTTTACAGTTTATTTTCGAGTTGTCATTTAGCATCGCCCAGTAGCCTCTTTTGGAAGACAATGGAGAAATTACTTATCAAATTCCCTTAGCCCGTCTCTTCTTGTGCTTATCAATATTTGTGTAATTCATCAGGTTTCTGAGTGTCTGATTTTTCCACTAGCTGCTAGGAAGCACCTGGCTCATCTGTGCAACGTCAGTGTGAACGCTGCAGGAAAAGGTCATGCGATCAGTGTGTGTGGTAGCCATAAGGGGATTCTGTGGCCCTGTAGAATCCTCCCAAATGCCTTGGAGGTTGATGCTTCGTTAAACATGCTATGAAGAGAGCAATCAAGTCCTCAGAGAAAACTGGACACCGTGAATGAGGTTAGTCAGTGGTAGCCCCATAGGTTGGGATGAAGGCTGACTTCAGAGTGGCTCTCTGAAAACTATAGACAAATAGTGTTTAAGAGGTGTGTGGTACAAAAAGCACCGGCCTTCGCAGTGCAGACAGTTCTCACATGGGACCTCAACCTAGCTGCACCATCCCCACCCCTCACAAAAAACAAAACAAAAAACAAAAACAAAACCCAGAGGGTCTGAAGGGTAAAGCGAGTGTGACCCAGGGCAAGGTCTCAGGGAAGCCAGTCTACTACCCTAAGCCTTACCTAAGTCCCATGCCTAAGATATCCCTGGTGACACATTCATGTCCCATGCTGGTGACCCAATGACGCATCCTGACTCAGATGCTCTGACCTTTTGGTCCTCATCCCTCCATGGTTCCATTGTCCTCTCTTGGAGGCCTAGACGTCTGCCATGAGTCAATTTGACAGGAGAAAAGAGGCACCAAGGGGCTTCAACCCCCTGGAAGTAACTGTTGTTGACTCTGCCCACGGGAGTGGAGGGGGTCAGATCAGACATGGCACGGTCTTCCTATATTTCCTGAGCAAAGCGTATCCATTCTTTACTCCTCTGTGATGAAATGAGGACAGATGTAGTCAGACCTGCAGCTTCTGAATGTCTCCCTGTCCCTTGTGGGAGTTTCCAGTGTGACGCCACAGGTCAGGTGCTCAGACAACACTCACTGAGCATCTCATAGGGTCTGAGCTCAGCAGAGCTGGGCCTCTGGCTGAAGATCTGGACAACGGTGGTTAAGCATGGGCACAGGCTACGGTCTCATAGGCAGGTTCCATAGGGAGGAACCAGTGTGTTGCAAACTCACTTGGGTTTGGAGACATTCTGTTCTTGTCACCATAGGAGGGAGGTCCCGAGCCCTTACTATTGCACAAGGTGACTCGATTTGTAGAAGCAGACATTTCTTTCTTTCTTTTTCTTTTTTTGATTGGATATTTTCTTTATTTACATTTCAAATATTTTCCCCTTCCTGGGTCTCCCCTTCGGAAACCCCCTCTCCAATCCCCCTGCCTCTATGGGGGTGCTCCCCCACCCACCCACTCACCCACTCCAGTCCACCTGAACTGGCATTCCCCTACACTGGGGCATCAAACACCCTCAGGCCCAAGGGTCTCTCCTCCCACTGATATCCAACATATGTAGCCAGTGCCATGGGTCACTCCATGTGTGTTCTTTGGTTGATGGTCCAGTCCCCGTGAGTTCCAGGGGGTCAAGACAGTCATTTCTATCATCCAGGTGGCCTTTCATTAATATTTCTCTAGAGCTGGCTGGGGACCCTTTCTAGCCCACCATGATGGAAACTCACAGGATCTTGAGAGTGACCTTCATTGTGTGTGTTCATGTGTGTGCATGTTCTTATATTGGAGTGCACATACATGTGCAGGCGAGTATGCATGTGGAGGGCAGCAGACAACCTCTGGGTGACATACCTCAGGCACCTTTTCAGACAGCATCTCTCTAGGATCTGGGGCTCATCAAATGTGTATTAATCACTTTTCTGTTGCTGTGCTAAAATACCTAGCAAGAAGCAAGCTAGGGAAGAAAGGCTTTGTTTTGGAGGACAGTTCCAGATCCCCCTTGAGCTGTGAACCAAAGCCAACCCTTCCTTAAATTGTTTTTTGTATTTGTTTTTATTTTTTTGTTTGTTTTTGTTTGCTAGGTATTGGGTCAGGGTGACCAGAGAAGCCACTAGAAGAACATCTATATCTTTCCAGTGCTGGGGCAAACACTACTATTGGTTACGGTCAACTCACTTACTCTGCTAAGCCCACCTTGCCACATAGCCCATCCCAAAATGTTGATGTGTAGCAGGAGCCCATTACTAGACTCTGAGCAGATGTAGCCTGTACTCTTGGGCTCTCCAGCCTTCAAAACCATGATCCAAATCAATGTCCAATTTTGATTTTTTTTTTCATTTTTTTATTATTGCATGGGTGAATGGCAGGCTAGAGGACAAATTTGTGGAGTCGGTTCATGCCTTCCTGGACTCGGGGATCAAACTTGGGTCTCCAGGTGTGACCAGCGATCATCTTTACTTGCTAAGCCATCATGGTAACTATGCCCTCTCTGGACCTACCAGATATAAATGGCAATGAGGGATGTCCCCTCCCACTGTGAGCTGTTGGTGTTCAGAGCCAGCAAACCATGGGGTTTGCCAATAGCTCTGATACAGAGGGATGGACTCGATTTCTGTTTGAAGGATGAGACAGGCTAGGGGAACATGACTTGCCTATGGTCGTGCAGAAGGGTCCTGGACCCAAGGGTAAGGCTTGATTGGAGGGAACATGTTTAAATTCTTTGAGAGGAGGCAGCAGAGGTAGCTGGAGATTTGAACTCACTCCCTGAAGCCTCCAGGAAATTATCCCCATTCCCACCAGCAGCTGTCCACGTGGCTGGGATTATCAAAATAAATCTCTGCGCAGAGTAGGCCACGAAGCTTGAGAAGGGGAGAGAAAGGCGTGGGAGAAGCTCTTAGGAAGAGTTGGGATTTGGCTAGCGTCTGGTATCTCTTCCACTTCAGAGGTTCCCCCGTGTCTGATGTCTAAGCAACCTCTTGTCCACTGTCACTCAGTTTCATCCGAAGGAGTCTTGGGGATGGATCCACTACACGGTGAGTGTGGCCCGTGTATTATGCGGCATTATCACTGAAGAGCTGACAGACACAAGCGTCTATCCAAAGCCTACCTTTCCGTTTGTCTGCAGAGATCTAACTTTACACCAGGTGGTGGTGTGTCCCCTTGAACAGCATTCAGCTTTCCATGGGACATAGACGAAGATTGTCAGAAAGAGGGTTATTAATAACAACCCTGCCTAGGAGCGGGTCAGGAGGATCTCTGGGTCCCTGAGGGCAAAGCCTATGTCTTGGTATCTTGTCCCTTGGTTCCTTTTCCCAGCCCTAAGACAGACAACTCTGAGCTGTACCAGGATGCTGTTGGCTGTCTTCAGTTCAGAGGAGCTCCATGGTAACTGGAAGGTCCTTACAAGTTGTCTAAGTTGCTTTCTAAAACATGGCAATCCAATCAAAGGGGGTGTGGGGAGAACATGGCCTCAGGTCCCGAAGCTGGTCTGATGCTGAGCTGAGGGTAGAACTTGGGGAGGCCTTGACTACCACCCCAAAATCTTCTTACCTGACGGTTAAGGGTGCTGGTTGGCTGTGGTTGAGATCACCAGTTACAGCATCAAGGGTGGGTATGGGGTTCAGCACACACAGGGACTCTGTGGAGAGGGGACCAGAGCAGCTGCCTACTGGTCTCAGGTCCAGGGCATGCTCAGCCTCCTTCCAGATCCTGCTTTGGAGAGCTTGACCTTGACCAGACAGTTCAGGTCAACATGACTGACCAGGGCCCCTCCCGTGTTTCTAACTTCCACCCAAGCCCTTCCTATTCAGAACTTCATCCGAGGAAACCATCACCTTGGGATGGCATGGACTCCCCAGTAATTAGGCCACAGAGCACACAAGGAACAGATGCTGCCTGCCCCTGCCCAGGTCCCCAAAAACAGGCCAGTGGACTGGTCCCCAAACCAAAGCGCAAGTTGCTGCTAAGGGCTTGAAGTGGTTTGAAAGAAAATGGCTCCCATAGGCTCAAAGGGAGTGGCACCATCAGGGGGCTGTGATTTTGTTGGAGTAGGTGTGGCTTTGTTGAGGAAGTGTGTCACTGGGGGTGGACTTAGAGATCTCAAACGCTCAAGCCGGGTCCAGTACAACAGCTCCTTCTGGCTGCCTGCGGATCTGGATGTAGAACTCTCAGCTCCTTCTCCAGCACTGTGTCTGCCTGCACACTGCCACACTTTCTGCCCTGATGATAATGGACTAAAGTTCTGAAAGTGTAGGCCAGCCTCAATGAAATGTTTCTGTTATAAGAGTTGCTGTGCTTACTGGTGCTCTTCATACCAATGGAAACCCAAACTAAGACAGGGCTCAGAGCTGTATCCATGGTACACAGGTCTACTTCGGTTAGAGATGCTGGCAGGTAAATTCTCTATTGCTCCCCCCTGTCTTCCCGAGCCAATGACTGATAGGGCATAAAAAGCCAGCCTGGGATATAAGAGGACTGTCTTTGTGCTATGATGCACACCTGACACTCCTGATCAAGACTGTGTGAGGCTGGACCCAGGGGTGTATCCTCCCCTCTGCGGAACCTTGCCTAGGCTCTGCTGTGATCCTTTGATGCGGGGCTGGAACCCCTGCACACCATGCACAAGCTGGGAAAGCCCGTCTGCCTTCCTTCCTCCAACCCCACATGCTTGGAGAAAACGCTGGCCTAACATGTTATCACTCCCTGTCTCCACGTTTCTAGCAATCCACCCAAGAGCTCACTCAGTGTTTGACCATGTATGGACACCATCCCAGCTCCTATCTGTGATGTCATTGCTCTCACCTAAGCTCTATAAAAACCCTCTTGCTTTAACCTGGATGTGCAACTCCACTGACTTCCTCCCATGAGATCAGTGAGCGAGCCCAAAAGCTGCCTCCATCTTCTTCTAATCTGGTCTAATCTCGCTTAATCTGTGTCATTGGGTGAGGGGGAGAAAAAGCCTACGATTTACTTCCTTTAATTCACAAAAGCCTATTACTTATATCCTCTAACTCACTTGCTACACCTGGCACTGCTCTTAGGGAGTCAGGTGTTTCTGAGTTCTGTTTTAGGCAGAGTGAGAGCCACCAAAGGCTCCCAATTCTCGGTCTCTGAACCCACAGAGATGCTCAGCACCTACCTCTGTGGATCTGTACCAATCAGCGTTGATACTTATTAATACCAAAGAGGCACACACAGCATACCAATAGCTGCTTGGTATTGGGGGGGGGGGTGGAGGGCATACCCTACTCCTGGTATCAAAGGAGATCTGATTGTATGTTAAGTTGACAAGGGGTCAACTTGTGATGGATATTCTTGGTTGTCGATTTGACTATATCTGGGATTAACTAGAACCCATCTGGCTGGGGATATCTCCGAGGGAGTCTCCTTGATTGGTTTACTTGAAGTGGGAAGACCCATCCCAGGTCTGGATCATTTTTGGTGGGAAGATCCATCTTTAATCTGGACTACAGGTCTGGTGGCAGCCTACATAAAGGACATGGAAGCAGGAAGCTTGCTCTTTGCTTGCTTGCTCTCACTCTCAATGACAAGTTCATTCCTTCACTGGCATTAGAGCGTACTTCTTCGTGACTCTAGCATGTACTGAAGCCCAGCTGAGACACCCAGCCTCGTGGATGGAAAAACTTATGGATTCTTGGACTTTCCACTGGGAGACAGCCAGTGGAATTGTTGGGATAGTTGGACCACGACCTGTAAGCCAGTCTAATACATCCTGTGTATCAATCCCTATCTATCTATCTATCTATCTATCTATCTATCTATCTATCTATCTATCTATCATGATGGTTTGTATAAGCTCAGCCCAGGGAGTGGCACTATTAGAAGGTGTGGCCCTGTTGGAGTAGGTGTGTCACTGTGGGTGTGGACTTTAAGACCCTCATCTTAGCTGCCTGGAAACTAGTATTCTGCTAGCAGCCTTCAAATGAAGATGTAGAACTCTTGGCTCCTCCTGCACCATCCCTGCCTGGATGTTGCCATGTTCCCACCTTGATGATGCTGGACTGAATTAAAGGTTGTACTTATAAGAGTTGTCTTGGTCATAGTATCTGTTCACAGCAGTAAGACCCCAACCAAGACATCTATCTATCTATCTATCTATCTATCTATCTATCTATCTATCTATCTATCCATTCTATTGGTTTTATTTCTCTAGAGAACCCCGACCAATACAGGGTACACTAGAAACATTCCCACACTGACCCATTCCCAGAAACCCTGGTCCCCAGCCACAGGATGGCAGTCAATTGAGGATGCGGAACCTTCACAATGTTTTTAATTTCTTTTAATGTGTAACAGTTATGCCTGAGTTACAGAGGCAGCGCTTACAAGCAGCAGGTAGTTAAAGCAAATACCAGTTTGTCTTTCTAGTCTACTACTCCATATAGCTGAATAAATTATGGTGCGGTTATAGTTAGACACCCACCCACCCACGCACGCGCACATCCCACTCACACCCCTCATGCACACACACTCACTTTGCACGGAGAAATGTCTGAGCCAAACACTGAAGCAACAATGTTGCAGTCACTAGGAAAAAGGAATGTTCTCCTGCACAGGGTGGTATTTTCCCAGCAGGGGGCTGCCCACGTCCGTGTAGATAGAGGAAACATTAAATGTACAGGTATCTTGAAGCATTTCAACATGGTGGCCCAGGTACCCCCATTTGGCCTTGGCTTGGTGCTTCTGTAGAAGGTGAGGGATGCTTGAGTGCCTTAGAGAAGCATCCCTCAGGGAGAGACATTTCCAGGAGCCTGGGAAAAATCGGAGCCTCGTAGAAGACTTACCGTCTTATGGCAACTGTGGACTCCCTCACCAAGGCTTAGTTCCACGTCTTAGGACGTTCTACCGTTTCCATGCGAAACAATACCAGACTCTGGTGGAGCGTCTTGGGCCACAGCCATCATCTGGCTGTGAAACCACCCTGTTCTCCCGTCTCCCCCACCAGTTCCTTCCCTCACTCTTCTCTCCTATCCTCTTTGCTTCTCAATTTCTGTTTCCTGTGCTCTTTCCTGGTCCCCTAAAAGAAGGGCAAAGTTAAACTGAGTATAAAGTAGAGAGTAGAAGTTTGGCTCTTAAAGCCATCTCTTTCATTTTCATAGCAAGAGAGAAAAAAACAAATTGGGAGTAGGGAAATGACAAAGAAAAAAAAAAGAAGGAACCCCCAAAAAGGCTGGAATACATAATCCAAACACACAGTGAGATCCCTACAGACGGTCCCCGGCACTAGCACGACACACACTGTGGGGGCTTCTTTCCATTTTTTTTTTTGTTTTGTTTTTAAGCATATAGATTTATATATAAAAAGCCAATGTCCTATAAACAAACATCACAACATCACATTTTCAACTACCATACAATGAGTTCAGGAGGGGCCTCCACAAAGGAACCAGTAGCTACTTGAGGTGAGATGGAGGGCGCCCCTCTTATCTTTCTATTGACTCTATTTACAGGAATTGCGGTCGGGGCTATTTCTGGTCCAGCCTGGCCACTGGAAACCAGCCTTCTAGGCTCTGCTCGACCCCAGAGAGACGGCCCCAGAGGGACGGTGGAGAGGCCTGGTGCCTCTTATCTAATCGATGTCACTTCACTGGTGAAGTTGCAAGCTGCCCAAACGGGCTGAGTGTTACAGATTAAAGTAGACAGACTCACAAAAGCACGAGATAGTTGGGGAAATCTGCTGGGGTCAAGGGTTCCCCCAGAACACAAGTCCCATTTTATACCAAGATGGCAGCTTGGGGGAGCGTTCAGAGGCATGGCGTGGAATGAGAAGTCATTTCATTTTCTCCCAAGCAGGTCTCTAGTTGCGGTTATCCTTACGGGCAGATCATTGCGATTGGTCCCAAGTTGGAATGTTGCTCCCTTGGCTGGGACTGGGCCCTGTGGATGTCACCTGCTTGAAGTCCCTGCTCCTAAAGCCTAGTAGGCGGATGGAGACTCAGGTGTATCCAGAGCCAGGCCTCCAGGGGGCAAGGAATGTGGAGGAAGATGCATTTGGTCTTCAAAAGGGATGCTTGCAGCTGTGAGAAGTTCCAAAGGGGAACCTGGGTTCCCAAGGTGGGCAACATGGCTTTCCTCTTGTCCAGATCTTGAAGAGCCCCAAAGTCTCCTCCCTTGAAACCCGGACTGAGCTGAGGAGCTCCATCTACCTGGTGCTCCATGCTACCCGAGAGTCAGTTTGCCCTCAGTTATTAACGGACTTCTCTAAACCGCAGAGACAAGCCATCCAAGTCATGAGTGGCCTGGAACAGGCTTCAGAGGATAGGTCTAGACATGAGAAATAGGTGCACACTGGTCATGTGTTCATGTAGACAAGTCTCCCGGTGTCTTGCCCGTTCAGGTCCCCAGGCAAAAGGAAATCAGGTGGGGCTTTTGAGCCCATAGCCCCTCTCTCTAGGAATGTCTTGCTGGCTGAGGGCAGGAGGCATGGGCTGGGCCAGCAAGTGGTTTCATGTGTACAGGTGGCAACAAGTGATCAGGCCCAGGGTTCCTGGATTTAGTGCTGTGGGGTATCAGCACTGGATGAGGGTGGTCCGGGTGTAGGCTATAGCGAGCGAGAGGGTAAAGATGGATGCAATTTTGATAAATAGAGGGTGATAAAGAACTCCACAGAGGAGAGAACTGGGGGGGCCTCAGCAATCCATTTTCCCCAAAAGACCCAGCTCTAAGAGAGGGTGGGGGTGCAAGGAAGACTCTGGAGTGCTTAAGGAAGGTGCCTTGTCCTCTTTGCTAGGACGTTTCGCATCTTCCTCTGTCCCCAGGGGGTAAGATGGAGTGGCTTAGAATCAGTGCCCAAGGAGCACTGTGCTTCCTGACAGAAGCCTCCTGACAGAGCATCCATCAGTGAAAAACACTACTCCAAAAAGGACAGAGACACGGCCTTCCACCGAGATGCCAAGAAGACTGGAGCATCTTCTCCGGGTGCACCCATCTTTTGTCTGCATCCAGTGGCATCAAGAGCCTTACATGCTGGAAGATGGAGGCCCCTTTTCAGGGGGCCAGCATGCGTGAGGCAGGTTCCCAGCTGCAAGCAAGATGGTGTGCAGAACTCCAGGGGTGCGGACTTGAAAGCTCGGTGCACTCAGACCATCTGAGCCTGCCTTGTGCCTCCTGTCACCTCAAGACCTTCTCTTCTCTTACCAGTTGAGGAGACTAACAGGTTCTGTGAGCTACCCAGGCCTGACACAGTGGGCAAGCCTCCGTCAGATTGCAACCTAGGATTCCTGCACCTCCTGATGCTGGACCCGGGACCAGGCATTCTGGGATAGCCCATAGCCAACAACACATCTGCCTCTGTGCTCCCTACCCTCTGCTAGAATCTCTTTCTGGTCTCCTGATGGCCAGCAGGGTGAATAGGGACAGTCCCCAAATCCTCTGGATTCCTAGGGAAAGCTGAGATATTTCCTGCTTTCTCCCCTGGGAACACCCCGGAGACTCATCCCAGTGTCCAGGGAAAGAGGCTGCAGTCCTGATGACAAGCAAGAGAGAGCTCCCAGTTCTGTGACCGAGGACACCCATAAGCTCCACCTGCACCTGTGGCCAGGGCACCCAGGACTCAGGGGTCTTTGGCACCATTTTCTTCTGATAACTAGGTGCTTGGTTCAGATTCAGTCTCAGTCTCTGCACTGAGACAGGACAAGGCCATGATGCTGGAAGGTGAGTGTGAGCTGGAGATCACTGCAGGATGCCTAGGAACCCCTCTGGAGAAAGCGGGGGAGGCAGGAGGCCACTCTGGGTCACTAGTCATGGGAGAATGGCACACTGGCTGGCTGTCTCCAGAGGGCTGCCTATAGAAAGGGAACGGGTTTCTTCCCTGGCCTCCTGTGACCCCAGGGGGAGGAGGGGACTGAGGTGAGGAGACTCGGGGCTTGGGAAGGGCTAGGCTGGGCCACTGGATGGGGCAAGTTGACCCAGGGACCCAGGGACCCTAGTAGGCTTGTCCCGTTTCCACAGGAAGAAGTCCCAGCACAGCTGAGTGTTCTCCAAGCTTCATACGGCGCTGTGTGGACAGGCTTACATTTTTGGCCAGGTAATCAACAGCAGCTGGAAAGAGAGAGAATCTTCTAGAAACTGAGGTTCTCTTCATGTATTCTTCCATTTAACCTTCATCCTTCTGTCCATCTGTCCATCCAACCACCATTCCATCCAGCTCTCCTCTGTCCATCCATCCATCTTCCGTCTAGCCATTCATCTGTTTACCAGTAAGTCATACCAATCTATCCATCCAGTCTCCTTTCCTTACATTCTTCTGCCCATCTACATATCTATTCATCCATCCCTTCTTCCAACCATCTATCCTTCACTTCTCCCATCCACCTATCCAACCATCCATCCATGCATCCACCCACCCACCCATCCATCCATCTACCCACCTAACTTTCCATCCACCATCCACCCATCCACCCATCTACCATCCATCCACCATCCATCTATCCATCCATCCACCATCCATCCATCCATCCACACATCCACCCATCCATCCACCCACCCATCCAACATCCATCCATCCATCATCCATCCACCCACCCATCCATCCACCCACCTATCCATCCATCCATCCACCCACCCACCCATCCATCCATCCATCCACCATTCATCCATCCATCCACCTACCCATCAATCCATCCATCCACCCACCCACCCACCCACCCATCTACCATCCATCCACCTATCCATCCATCCATCCATCCATCCATCCATCTATCCACACATCCACCCATCCATCCACCCACCCACCCATCCACTCACCCATCCAACATCCATCCATCTATCCACCC